>NW_027527930.1:5210560-5540546 GCF_008692635.1 Crocuta crocuta | reverse complement strand
AGTCAGCACAGAGCCCGACGTGGGGCTCGAACCCACAAACCGCGAGATCATGACCTAAGTGAAAGTTGGACGCTTAACCGACTAAGCCCCCCAGGCGCCTCTAAAATAAAATTTTAAAAAAGTCTGTAGTGACAGGGCAGATTTAGGTTAGAGATATAGCTTTAGAAGTCAGCCATATATGGGTTGCCTGGGTGGCTCATTCGGTTAAGAATCTGACTTCGGCTCAGGTCATGATCTGACGTTTTTAAGTTGGAAGCTCATGCCAGGCTCTGTGCTGACAGCTCAGAGCCTGGAGCCTGCTTCAGATTCTGTGTCTCATTCTCTCTCTCTGCCCCTCCCCCACTTGTGCTCTGTCTGTCTCTGTCTCTCAAAAATAAATAAATGTAAAAAAAATGTAAAAAAAAGAAGTCAGCCATATATACAGACAATAGTCACGAGGAAGAACAGGTTTTTTAAAATTTTTAAATGTTTATTTATTTTTGAGAAAGACAGAGTGGGAGTTGGAGAGGGGCAGAGAGAGAGGTCGACACAGAATCCGAAGCAGGCTCCAGACTCTGAGCTGTCAGCACAAAGCCCAATGCGGAGCTCGAAATCATAAACCGTGAGATCATGACCCGAGTCGAAGTTGGATGTTTAACCAACTGAGTCACCCAGGCACCTCAGGAAGAAAAGTTTTATAAAACCATCTTATAACTTATACAAGGTTATTCAGGACCACTTTATTTATCATTGTCAAAAAGTAGAAATAGCTCAGGTGTCCAGCAGTAGGAGAATGGATAAACAAGCTGTGGTATATATATTGTAATATCACTCCATCATAAAAAGGAACACGCTTCTGAAACTGGCAACTACCTGAATGAAACTTACAGAAATGATAATAGGTAAAAGAAGTTGAACATGAAAAATACACACTATGATTTCAGCTACGTGGAATGGGCAAAACTAATGTGTGTGGGGAAAATTCAGAACAACAGTTGCTTCTGAAGTGTTACCTCTGCAGGAATCAACTGGGAAGGCAAGTGAGAGAACTTTCTGGTATGATGGTAACTTCTGTTTCTTGAAAAAGGATTGGGTTGCTTTGGTATATGGATTCATCAAAACTCATCCAATAGAACATCTAAGATTTGTGCATTTCACTGTATTTAATTACATTGCAAAAAGAAAAAAGGAAGCAATATTTGTTCAAATGCAGGTATTGAACTCTAGCTAATAATAATGATACACAGTCAAAGTTTAGGAGTAAAACAAATTGATTTCTATAATTTACTTTGAAATATATTTTTAAAAATATGATCATAAAAATGGATGGATGGATACATATACATTGATATACAATTTTAAAAACAAGCATAATAAAGTGCTAATTGCAGAATTTATGTGGTGAATATATAGGTATTCATTGTAAATTCTTTCTACTTTACATTAAAAATTTATTATAAAAATTTTGAAATTGAAAACTACAAAATTACTGAAAAAAATCAGTCTACTATAGGTTCAATGCATTGGTTGGTTACTTTTATACCCTTCAACTTCCATCTGAACTTACTAGAATGAAAGTCCTATGGGAGCACCGGGTCTGTCTTCCTACATACTGCTCTGTGAGGGACACTTGTCACAGCGCATTGGGACACTCCCAATGTGTATATATTTGATTGTGATTGACTCAGTAGCTCAATCAGAAGGCAGTCTCAATTTATCTACTGAACTGGGAGAGAAACAGAGCCACAGTTAACTTGATGGGGGTTGTACTGGGGGAGAAGAATTTGTCAATAAACTTGAAGAAGTACAGGAAAAGAGATAATGATTTCATTCTTCAGGACATCTTTTTAAAGTGTATTTATTTTGAGAGAAAGAGAGAGACAGAGACAGAGAGACAGAGAGAATCCCAAGCTGGTCCCACCCTCCCAGCATGGAGCCCAATGCAGGGCTTAGACCCACAAACCACAAGATCACAAACGTGAGCCCAAATCAAGAGTTGGATGCTTTTCCAACTAAGCCACCTAGGTGTCCTTCACTTTTCAGGACATTTTAAATACCTCTCCCCACTCTCTTATGTTTTGGGGTTCCCAAGGAGAAGTCGGATGCCATTCTTCATTCCTCTATAGGTAAGAGGTTTTTTTTCCCCCTTAGGCTTCATTTAATAATTTGAACAATCTTTTATTTTCTGCCATTTAAATACGAATTTTGGCATTTACCCTGCTTGCTGTTCTCTGAGCTTCCTGGCTCTGTGGTTTGGTGTCTGACATTAATTTCAGGGACATTTTCAATAATTCTTGCTTCAGATATTTCTCCTGATTTTTCTTCTTTCCCCTTTTGTGGTATTCCCGTTATGCATACTTGCCCCACAGCCCTTAGATTACCCTCTTCTGTCTTTTTCAGCCTTTCCCCCCCCCCTTTGTTTTTCAGTTTTGAGTGTTTCTATTGACCTATCCACAAACTCAGAGGTTCTTTCCTCAGTCATGTACAGTCTACCTATGAGCCATTCCAAGGCTTTTTTCATATCTCTTATAGTTTGATCGCCAGCATTTCTTTTCTAACTTTCCTAGAATTCCCATCTCTCTGCTCACATGGCCCTTCTGTTCTTGCACTGTTGTCTACTCGGCATATTAGCTATATGAGTTTTACCTCCAGGAGCTGTACTGGATCCTCACAGGATCATGTTAATTAATTAAGGAACACATTAATTAATTAATTAATCAAGGAACACATTAATCATAGTTTTAAAAATTCTGTGAGATTAAACTCACCAAAGTAATCCCTCCACCACCAATGACTGGATCTCCATGGAGTTTTTTTAATGCTTATTTATTTTTGAGAAGGGGGGAGCAGTGGGGGGTTGGGCTCTGCACTGCCTAATGCGGGGCTCAATCTCACAGACTATGAGATCATGACCTGAGCCCAAGTCAGATGCTTAACAGATGGAACCACTCAGGCATAGCCCCCACCCCTTATTCCACACTGGAGTTTTTAACTTTCTCACTTGTCCTCAGGAGCCTCCAGTAATTCAGCAATTTCAGGTCAGGTTTTCTTACCCCCTATACTAGTTGCCTGGAGGTTTCTGTTCCTTTGTTCCTCTTCTGGTAAGTTGTGATTCTCTACAGTTACCTGTTTCTCCAATTTTTCAGACAGCAGTTTGCCCTGCTAACTCCCCTGTCTTAAGGATTTAAAAATTTTTGGTCAGTCCAGGTTTTCACTTGTTAGCAGAACGGTGACTTCTAAGCCCTTTATGTTCCAGACAAGAAACTAGAAGTCTCTCCTTTGTTCCTGAGATTCAAAAGTGAGGCTGTGAAAGAGAGGCTGCCTTCAGAGGAAGGATTCTCTGAGGCCTTGACCTGAGCAGCAGAATTTAGGCCAGTGGCAGAGAGGTACAGGGGAGTAGGAAGCCTCTCCTCTAGATGTATTCGCCACTTTGGCCCCTCCAGAGAAGACAGTTTGGGAAGCCTCAGGATAAAACACGCAGGCTTGGACATCAGCTTCAGTCCCAGCAGAAACACAATGACAGTGAAAGTAGAGTGGCTTTGGGGCGCCTGGGTGGCTTAGTCGGTTAAGCGTCCGACTTTTGCTTAGGTCATGATCTCGTGGTTCGTGGGTTCGAGCCCCGCGTCGGGCTCTGTGCTGACTGCCAGCTCAGAGCCTGGAGCCTGTTTCAGAGTCTGTGACTCCCTCCCTCTCTGACCCTCCCTTGCTCACGCTGTCTCTCTCTGTCTCTCTCTCTCTCTCCTAGAAATAAATAAAACATTATAAAAAAAAAAAAAAGAAAGGAAAGGGGCTTCAAATGCTTGTAGCTGGGGGTCAAGGAGAAGACCGTAGGAAGACTGGGCTGAAATCCCTCAGAAAATCTAGAAGCCCTTACTTCGAAGGGATTTTGTTGGAGCTGAGTTCTGGTGCCCTTTAGTTAGAGAACAAATGACTGTGAAATACAGGCCATGTTGAGGTGCATTTCACCCCCTTGGGAGTGTCCACGTCTCCTTTTACAGTAGTTTCTGGGTTAAGTCAATGGTTAAAGCAAAGACAGTCAAGAATATGGTGACTCTTTAGTGGCAGCAAAGAAAATGTGCTCAAATTTGCAATATAACAAGCCATAAATAGGTCAAATACAGTTGACCCTTGAACAAGGAGGGGGTTAGAGACATCAACCCCTGCACATTTGAAAATCCTCCTATTGGGGCACCTGGGTGGCTCAGTTGGTTGGATGTCCGACTTCAGCTCGGATCATGATCTTACGGTAGGTGGGTTTGAGCCCTGTGTCGGGCTCTGTGTGCTGGCAGCTAGCTCAGAGCCTGGAGCCTGTTTCAGATTCTGTGTCTCTCTCTCTGACCCTCCCCTGCTCACGCTGTCTTTCTCTCTATCAGAAATAAATAAAACAGTAAAAACTTAAAAAAAAAAGAAAATCCTCATACCACTTATGACTCCTTCAGAACTTAACTACTAACAGCCCACTGTTGACCAGAAGTGATACCAATAACATAAAATTAACACATTTTGTAACTTACATGTATTATGTACTGTATTCTTATAATAAGCTGGAGAAAAGAAAATGTTATCAAGAAAATCATAAGGAAGATAAAATACATTTATAGTACTGTACTGAATTTATTGCCAAAACCCACTCTAATTGGACCCACGCATTTCAAACCTGTCTTGTTGAAGGGTCAACTATAGTAACATGTATAAAAAGGAGAAACTGGTGATTTACGTCCCGGAACTGCAGTTTCAACATGGGGAGTTCAACATCATGGGTTCCTGTGGCTTCAAGTTCCTCAACTTTATAAAATTATGGCAACAAAACCAGACTGTAAGTGAGAAATGGACAGGAACCAGGGAGCCCTCTGGCTATAAAACTGCAATGGAAATGTGAGCCCCTAAGTTTCAGGTTCTGGAGAGCTGTATCCACAGGAGCCCAAGCTAAAAAAGCCAACCCGCTGCTTCTGATGACAGCTGATGTGGAGTTTGGAAAGGAGGTGCTGACGTGTTAGTCCCTTCTTGTGCAACTGAAGCCCAGAAACACATCCTGAGTTCCAACCTCGAGGAGCTCAGCCCTCTGTAAGCAAAGCTGGTCACAAGATGTTGGTCTGGATGCAAGATGCTTAACTGCCTGCAAATGAAACAAGCTTAACTCCCTTCCCTGCCTTCTATCATCTTTTGATTTTTCCCCACCTGAATTTTGCTGGTGTGGATGCCAGCAATTTCTGAGTGATGTCTTTTAGGTTCTCAATGTAGAGTATCATGTCATCTGCAAATAGTGAGAGCCTGACTTCTTCCTTGAAGATTTCGATGCCTTTTATTTCCTTNTCGGACGCTTAACCGACTAAGCCACCCAGGCGCCCCTGATGCCTTTTATTTCCTTTTGTTGTCTGATTGTTGAGGATAATACTATATTAAATAACAGTGGTGAGAGATGACATCACTGTCTTGTTTCTGACTGTAGAGAAAAAGTTCTCAGTTTTTCCCATTGAGGCTGATATTAGCTGTGGGTTTTCCATATAAATAAAGTCTTTATTTTGTTGAGGTGTATTCCCTCTAAACCTACTCTAGTGAGGGTTTTTATCATGAATGGATGTTGTACTTTGTTAAATGCTTTTTCTGCATCTATTGAAATGATCATATGGTTCTTATATTTTATTTTATTAATGTGGTGTATTACACTGATTGATTTGTGAATATTGAACCACCCTTTGCAACCCAGGAATAAATCCCATTTGATTGTAGTGAAGATTTTCTTTTTGTTAATGTTTATTTATTTATTTTTGAGAGAGAGAGAGAGAGCATGAGTGGGGGAGGGGCAGAGAGAGAGGGAGATGCAGAATCTGAAGCAGGTTCCAGGCTCTGAACTGTCAACACAGAGCCAGACATGGGGCTTGAACTCCCAAGCTGTGAGATCTTGACCTGAGTGAAGTCAGGCGCTTAACCCACTGAGCCACCCAGGTGCCCCGTGGTAATTTTCTTTAAGGTACTGTTGGATTAGGTTTGCTACTATTTTATTGAGAATATTTGCATCCATGTTCATCACAGATATTGGCCTGTACTTCTCTTTTTTAGTGGGGTCTCTGTCTGATTTTGGTATCAGGGTAATACTGGTCTCATAAGATGAACTTGGAATTTTTCCTTCCTTTTCGGTTCTTCAGAATAGTTTGAGAAGAATAGGTATTAATTCTTCTTTATGTTTGGTAGATTTTACCTGTGAAGCCATCTGGTCCTGGATTTTTGTTGGTTGAGAGTTTTTGTTTTGTTTTGTTTTACTGATTAAATTTCTTTGCTGGTTATCAGTCTGTTCAAGTTTTCTATTTCTTCCTGTTTCAGTTTCAGTAGTTTACATGTTTCTAGGAATTTATCCATTTCTCCTTTATAATCCAGCAATTGCACAACTAGAAATCTGCCCAAAGAATACTAATTCAAAATACTAATTCAAATTTATACATGCACCTCGATGTTTGCAGCAGTATTACCAACAATAGTCAAATTATGGAAACAGCCCCTAGTGCCGTTTGATGAATATATATATATACATATATACACACACACACACACACACACACACACACCATGGAATATTACTCAGCCATAAAAAGAATAAAATCTTGCCATTTGCAATCACGTGGATGGAGCTAGAGAGTATTCTGCTAAAGAAAATAAATCAGTCAGAAAAAAACAAATGCCATATGATTTCACTTGTAAGGGGAATTTAAGAAACAATAAAAACGAAAGACAGAGAGACCAAAGAAAAAAGAAACTCTTAATTATAGAGAACAAACTGATGGTTACCAGAGAGTCAGTCGGGGGGAGCGGGGTTGATCAACAGGTGATGGGGATTAAGGAGTGCATCTGTGATGAGCACTGGGGGCTGTATGGAAGTGCTGAATCACCAGATTGTACACTTGAAACTAATATTACACTGTATGTTAACTAACTTAGAATTTAAGAGTGGCTGGGTAGCTCAGTTAAGCATCTGACTCTTGGTTTCAGCTCAGGTCATGATCTCACGGTTCGTAGGTTTGAATGTTGACAGTATGGAGCCTGCTTGAAACCCTCTGTCTTCTCTCTCTCTTTAAGGAATAAATAAAATTTTTAAAAAGGACTTACAAAAATAAATAAATAAATAAAACTGTAAAAATAAATGAAAATAAATCAATGACTAAATAAATAAATAAATGCTACTGCATCCTCAAGACTACCTAAGTCTGCAATTCAATTTAACTCCCTGATATCGTTAAAAGAGTTTGTCTGCAGTAGCTTCCTTGTTCAGATCTTTGCTTGCGGGTACACGCTAGGAGGTTGGAACCTTGCCTGTAGGATAGAAAAATGACAGACTAGGGGAATGGAATGTCACATTTCAAGACATGTCTAGGGAACAAAAAAAGATTTAGAGCATTGGGTTTCTTTGACTCCTTCCCTTCTTCCTTTTAACAATGGCTTTCCGACATCCCTTCTCTCATTGACAGGCATCTACACAGTCCAAGACCAAATGAAAATACCACACTTTCTCCATAAACTGTAAGCCTTCTGGGTATTGTAGGGACTGGGATGAATTTGTCTGCCAGTGGAATGAGTTTACATGCTTGTAAAGGATGAGCACAACTAAAATGTTAAGAGAAGGTTGATCAAATGTTACATAACTGAAGAAACTCTTCATCTCTGTGATAATTATGTAACTGTAATTGTAGCCACCATTGAATGAATAGTCACTATTGGCTGGGCGTCTCATATGCTCTCACTAACCCATAAAAATACCTTATGTATTTTTATCTCCAGTTTACAGACAATGAAGCTGGAGCTTCTGATCCCCCCTCTGGCTGTCTTCATTCCAACTACCCTGAATTTTTCTCAGTCTTTTAATTTTCTTTGTTCCTTTCTGCCAAAGATCTTTTGCATAGGCTGCTCCTTCTGATTAGATGTCATTTCCTCCACCCGACCCTGACTTAGAATGCAGATTAGAATTTATTTCAGAGAGTAATCATATATTCATTCGTGTCATTTTATTTTATTTTATTTTTAGTATGAATAAAATGTTTTTTTTTCTTAAATAGCTTATTGTCAAGTTGGTTTCATTTTAAAATAATGTCTATCTCCCACTTGATACTGTGAGGTCCATAAGAGTAGGTATTATAGAGGTCTTTGCTCATTGTCATGTCATAAGAAATTAGTGCAATGCCAGGGACATGGTACGCACTCAGTACTACAGGTTGCATTAATTAATTTGCCCAGATCAGCAGGGCTAGGAGTCAAACCAAGTTCTGCTTGGCTCCAAAGCCTGAACTGTCTCTATATGTGCCATGCTGCCTCCAACATTTTCATGGCACTTTAGGAAAGTAAATCATCCTTGAATAAATAACCTACATAGAGATAGCATGGAAATGGAGCCTGGCAGACTACAGCACAACCTCAATTGCAAAATGTAGGCCTTGGTATGAAAAACACTGCAGAGGCTTTCAATTTTTGAATTTGTGGAGACCTATCCACTTGTCTTCTGTCATAGCAGTCTGTCCATCTGCATATCTAGAAACCACTCTTCCTACCATCAGCCCATCCCACCCTGAATTTCAGTGGCTGCCAGTCCATGTGCTCACTTTGATGAGTAGATAGATAGATAGATAGATAAGATATAGATACAGATGATATAGATGTGTACACATATCTACCCTTTTAGAAAGGATTAAAATGGATGTTTGAGTCACAATGGAAAAACAAAAACATCAAACTATGAATTTTTTTCTAAAATTTTTTTTCACTTTTCACAGTCTACTTTCATTTTCCCTTTAGTTCCATCCCTCAGTTCTAACTCTTCACTTCAATCTTGGAAGTGTTGGTTTTCTTGCTTTAGAGATCTTTGCTTAGGTCTCAGCAAACAGCAATGTTGTTGTCACTTATTGAGCAACTATTATGTTTGCTTACATGTCCTTATGCAGTAGGAGTCCCATTAAGGTCTCTGTCAGGGTTCTCATTGTATAGATTAAGAAACTAGGGCTCCAAAAAGTGGAGTAACTTCCCAAAGTCACACAACCAGTATGGAGCACAGCAGAATTCAAATCACATCTGATACCAATGTCATTCTGTTCTTTTTGCCACACTGAAAAATACCTAGGACATTTGAATCCAATTTAAAAGAAGTAGTAAAGCCACTCGCCTCAAAGGCAGGGGCTGCTTGAGCCATATGAATGCAGTAAGGGCAGATGACAAGCTACACTTCCCTTTCCCTTCATTGTCTCAAACTTTCTCTCCCTACTTGCTTCCCCTCTACCCTTACTCCTGCATAAAGGAAACTAGGAGTGCTTGACTGGTCAATTGGAAAATGTCTAAGAAACGAATTCTATATTGGAATTAAGGAAGATAAAAGACTCAGGGACACCTAATGGCTCATTCAGTGAAACATCCAGCTCTTGAGTTTGGCTCAGGTCATGATCTCACAGTAGTGAAATCGAACCCTGCATTGGGCTCTGTACCAACAGTGCAGAGCCTGCTTGGGATTCTCTCTCCCTTTCTCTCTGCCCCTCCCCTGCTAATGTGCTTGTGCATTCTCTCTCTCTCTCAAAAATACATACATGCATACAAACATACATAAATAAGGTTTAAAAAGATAGAAAAATAAAAAGTAAATATCATGTACCTTCTTATAAGAAGCGCTTTACAAACACTGACCCATTTACAACAATGCAGAGAACATTATTCACATTTTGTAGATGAGATGCACTTAGACAGGTTAAGAAACTAAAGCTCATTTTCTTATAAGTCATTTCTTTTCCTTTTATAAACTTTTGCTGGCCAATTTCCTCCACATGCCTGTTTCCATCACCAGCTAAATGCTGATTTCTCCCCAAATGTACTATTCTAGGTCCCACCCATCTCTTTGTTCCCAGCCAGAAATTCTCAACTTTTTCAGTTACTTGGAATCTCTTTACACTTTTCAACATTATTGACAACCCCAAGGGATTTTGCTTATGTAGATTATATTTATTGATGTTCACTGTGTCAGAAATTAAAACTGAGGAAAAAAATAATTTACCTGTTAATTTATTTAAAAATATAAATTCATTATCGGTCAATTATATTTTATCAAAAATAGCTATATTTTCCCAAACAAAAAAAATGTACTGAAGAGAATGTCATTGTTTCATAGTTGGCAAATCTCTTTACTATCTAGCTTAATAGAAATCATCTGGATTCTCCTATCTGTTTCTGCATTTAATCTGTTACAGTATTGACAAAAACTGATATCATACACCTATATAGTTAGAAAGAGGAGTATTTTAACAGCTCCTTCTTTTTATTCTAAGTAATAAACAGACACTACCCAGAAGAGTAATTCCATTACTCAAGTGTTTAACCTTGCTCCATGAATATGTTGTGAACTACTTGATATCACAAGAGTTTGCCCCAGGAGGGACCCCTTAGTGCAAACACAATATGTTCCAGGAGCTACTTACAATGGGTGTAGCCAACACAAGCTCAACCACCTCCTGCTTTCTGAAGATATCCAAGCACCTCTGCCTAAGATACATGACCATATGTAGCTAGTTATCAGGGGATAGAAAAGAATTGTGAGAGTTTGAGAACTTTTTAAAAATTAATTAAATTTTTATTTAAATTATAAGGAGAATATAAAAAAATTTCTCTCTTTATTTTGAGAGAGAGAGAGAGAGGAGAATCCCAAGCAGGTTCTGTGCTGTCAGCACAGAGCCCGATGTGGGGGTCCATCTCACAAACTGTGAGATCATAACCTGAACTGAAATCAAGAGTTGGATGCTTGACTGACTGAGCCACCCAGGCGTCCCACATATGAGAATTTTTAAATGAAAAACTAAAAGAAAAAGAAACACACACACACCCTTAGTTACTTCTACATATGACTCTGATGTCAAGTGTGTGTTATAAGCAACCGGATGGTTTCAGTATATGTGAGATGATGGGAGCCATCCAAAGTGTGGTCCTGTAGCAATAACACAGACAAGGGACAAGAACACACCACTCACAGTCTGCATTAATGAGAACTGTGTTATTTATTTAACATTCATATGTCTCTGATTTCCTAGCAATTTTTTTTAATATCTAATGCTTCATGAATTTGTGTATTATCCTTGCTCAGCGGCCATGCTAATCTTTTCTGTATCATTTCAATCTTAGCAAATTCTTAAATTCATGGATTCTTTCCAGAAAGCAGACCAAACATTACGGTTTTTATTTAGAAATATGGTCACTATTACAATACACCATTGAAGAATGTCCAGGCTATGACTTGAGTTTCAGTATCATTCAACTGCTTATATTGAGATTTAAGGACATTGATTGCTTATAAGCTATTTGTCATGTGGAATTCCATTTTTATGTGGTGTTACTCTTATTATTACGATTACTATTATTTTTTTCATCTTTTTCCAAAACTGGAAGGGTGTGAAGTTTGTGTGCATATGTTGGGGGAGGAGGAATGAAGAAACAGACTGATATAAAAATCAAATCGGCTAACTGCCATATTTAGAAAAAAGCAATCACTGTCACATTCTATTGGATTTCTTTATGCTTGTACACAGTTATCAATATTAAAAGGCAGTAACATTTGGGGTGCGAGAATGATTTTTGCTTATTCCATTTGAAAAGGACTGTCCATTCCTTTAAAAAGTCCATTTATGGGGCATCTGGGTGGTTCAGTCCGTTAAGCATTCAACTTCTGCTCAGGTCATGATCTCACAGTTTGTGGGTTCAAGCAGTGCGTTGGGCTCTGTGCTGACAGCTCAGAGCCTGGATCCTGCTTCAGATTTTTGTCTTCTCTCTCTCTGCCCCTCCCCCACTCTAAATTAATTAATTAATTAAAAAATAAAAATAAGGAGTACATTTATTTGTTAAAACAAACATAACTGTTGAGGCTCCCACCTCTTAAAATCTATCAAAACACCATCATACCCTAGGATTCTTTCTGTCACTGAATTTTGAAAGTATGTGTGCTTTGAAATCCCTTCTCTCCTGTGGCAGAGAAGACTGAATGGAGTCCGTCTCCATGTTGACGATTGTGGATCCTGGAAGGCAGAGAAGGTCTTATGTATCTCTATGTGGCCATCTCTGCATCTGCCTGGCACACAGCAGTTTTTCAACGACTGGGTAAGTTGAATTCTTTCCACTGGCCATCACACTGTTGAAAAACAGTGTATACTGAAACATTCTCTTAGACAGGAAAAGTGCTTAGAACTAGAAATTATTTGGATCACTTCTCAATATTGTTTTTCATTGTTCAAGTTGTGAAAGCAGTTGTATGGCATTTATCCCCATCATTAAGAGAAATCATAGGCTGCTTCAAAATTTACTGTTCAGCCCTACAATGGAATAACAGAGGTTATTTTTTAAAAGTTCACCAACTATATAAAAGTTGTTTAAATGACCCAACCATCAAAAACAGCATGGCTTCAGTTAAACTTTTGGGAGAATTTTAAAAGGGAGTTTCTCCTCCCTTATCTTATTTTTCTCAACAAAGAAAAATTTTAGTTTTTTAAATCAAAGTTTGAAAGCCTTTGTTTTCACAGGAAATAAACCAAATGTTCATTAATCTAAACAGGAAATGATAGTTTACTTCTCAAGTTCAAGACAAATGTCAGGATTTTCCCCGAGAATTAATATTATAAATGTTGTAATTTACGAAGATCTTGAATGTAAAAATTCCCAATTGTAAAATATTTTTATTTTAAGCTTTACACATTGGAAAAGTAATTTACCGTGTTGCCTCATTATGAGTGGCTGGCTTCCTTAAAAAGGTAATCCAGTTAGATTTTTGGGGGAGTCTCTTCAATGTGTGGAGTTATGCTACTTCCTTTTTTACTTCACTTAGTGCCTAGCATAGGCCTCAAGTACAGCTTCAGATACAAAATGAGGTAGAAGGCCGTGAAACAAACTGATAAGAGTGGCCCACAGCATGGGTTACATAGTGTTAGAACCAGGTAATTTCTCATTGTTCATGTGTTTTCTTCAAGTTACAATCATCTCTAAATGTTTTTCAGGGGTGATTTAGTGGTCTGTGGAAATGATCTAACCTAACGATAACCCACATCTCTTTTTTTCTCCTTCTTTTCTGTTCTTTTGCTATGGGCCACTGTATTCCTGCAACAAAATTGTAGTAGAAACACAATGTAATCCAAATATTTCTCCTGATTTTCAATTAATGATATATTGGTATGCAAGCATGTTTGTATGTGTGTATTTGACAAAACACGCCAGATGTATTCATTAGATTGTGCTCCAAAACAAACCACCTTAAAATGTAATGGCTTAGCACAATCACCAATGAAATAACTCATTGTTCCATGGGTTGGTAATGTGGGCTAGGCTCTGCTAGACAGTGTTTCTGCCATTAGCTGGACTCATTTCTGGGTCTTTAGTCAGCTGCAGATTATCTTAGTGGCTCTGCCTTTAGGCTGTCAGCTACAGTAATGGAGCAGCTGGGCCAAGGGTCTCTCCTCACCCCACAGGCTAGCCCAGCCTTGTTCATATGGTGGTTCTGGGCTTGAAGAACCCAACAAAGCTTAACCATCAAAGGGTAACTCCCAGGGCCCAGTTGATTTTCAACCCTCTGCTTTTATCACTTGGTACTGACCCATTGACCAAAGCAAGTCACATGTCCAAACCCAGATCCGGCTCAGGGACGTCCCTCCAAATACAGGGAGGCATGAACAAAGCAGAGCTATTCCTATAGTCAATGTAGCACTCACTTGAATACTCTAAAAGAAGGCATTAACCAAAAAAAATATCTCCTCTTAGGTGCCTTTCTCCCCTAGAGCTGAAGTAAATTGATAACATGGATTAACCTGTTGGCCTAGGAGAAACTGCCAACAACAATGGTTAATGGTGAAATCACTAAATAGAAACTAAATCATTATTATTCTATAGTGAGCAGCTATTTACAAAATTATAAGGCTAAGATAATCAAGAACATTTTAGAAAAAAAAGATGATCAAATTATACCATGAGACATTAAGCTGTACTATAAAATTTTAATAATAAGAAACTGATACCAATATAGCTACATAGATGAATTGAATAAAATGTAAATTCTAGACCCATATTTAAAAAATATATATATACCTTAATACTTGATAAAAGTATCATTTCAAGTCAGAGAAAAAGTAGATTTGTATTTATTTACTCAACATATATTTATTAAGCCACTATTATTTGTTCCTCTATCAGTGTTTCTTAAACCTCTGACATGGGCCTAGCATTGTTTGAGGCACAGAAGGCAGAGCCCTGAACCTAGAAGTCAAAGTTCCTGTTTTCTTAGAGCTAAAGTTTTAATGAGAAGAGACATAAAATAAACAAATCACCCAAAACAATAAATACACAGTCATTAACAAAACAGTGAAATGCATTCACATAGTGACAATTGTCACTAGGACAATAAAATAAGGGACTGCATTAGAGAAAGATTGGAGGCCTCATTTGGATATGATGCCCATGGAAGGTGTCTCTGAGGTGGTTACGTTTAAGAAAAAAACAGAAAAATCAACTGTGTTGAAAGCTAAGTTTTCTAGGCAGAGACCTGACAAGAGCAAAGGAAATGAGGCTTGGTATGTTTCAAGAACAAAAGACAAACCAGAGCCGCAAAGTATAAAGTCAGTACCAGGAAAACAGAATCAATCAAATCAAAGAATAGGGAACTGGGTCATGGGACCGATGGGAAGGAGTTCAGATCTAGATTTTATCCAGATGTGGGAGGCAACCAGCAGAAAGGTTTTCAGCAAAGAAAATCAGAGATGGTATTATGATCTGATTTTTGAGTGGAGAAGATTATGCTGGTTACAAGTGGAGAATGGGCATAGTGAGACAAGAGTGAAGGCAAAGACCAATTAGGAGGTCATTGCAGTGTTTGAGGAAGAAGTGACTCCGGCCTAATTTAGGGGGGAGTGGAGATTCAGAGACTAAGATACAACGTCAGAACTTGCCGATTTACTGGGAGTGGATGAAGGGAAAGAAAGAAGTCAAAAGTAGACTATTAAACATTTGGCCTGAGCAACCGTGAGCCTGATAGCCACTGTGCTAGGCTTTGGGGATACAATGGAGAATAAGAGATAGTCCTTGCTTTGTGGAGTTTGTAATCTATAATTATTTAATAAATGTTACATCGTTAACAAACTACTAGTTTAGAAAAATTAAGTTAGATTTAAATATCCCAGGTTTTCAGGCAGATAGATCAATGGAACAGAATAGAGAACCCTGTTAAGAAACACTGATAGAGGAAAAAATAATGGACCCACAAATGTATGGCCAACTCATCTTTGACAGAGCAGGAAAGAATATCTAGTGGAATAAAGACAAGCTCTTCAAAATACAGTGTTGGGAAAACTGGACAGTGACATGCAGAAGAATGAAACTGGACCACTTTCTTACACCACACACAAAAATAAATTCAAAATGGATGAAAGACCTAAACGTGAGACAGGAAACCATCAAAACCCTAGAGGAGAAAACTGGCAACAACCTCTTTGACCTTGGCCACAGCAACTCCTTACTAGACATGTGTCTGAAAGCAAGCGAAACAAAAGCAAAAATGAACTATTGAGATTTCATGAAGATAAAAAGCTTCTGCACAGTGAAGGAAACAATCAGCAAAATTAAAAGGCAACCAACAGAATGGGAGAAGATACTTGCAAATGAAATATCAGTAAAGGGATAGTATCCAAAATCTACAAAGAACTTACCAAATTCAACACCCAAAAAACAAATAATCCAGTGAAGAAATTGGCAAAAGACATGAACAGACACTTTTCCAAAGATGACATCCAGATGGCAAACAGACACGTGAAAATATATTCAACATCACTCATCATCAGGGAAATGCAAATCAAAACCACAATGAGATACCACCTCACACCCTGTCAGAATGGCCAACATTAACAATTCAGGGAACAACAGATGTTGGTGAGGATGTGGAGAAAGGGGAAATCCTCTTGCACTGTTGGTGGCAATACAAACTGGTGCAGCTACTCTGAAGAACAGTATAAATATTCCTTAAAAAGTAAAAATAGAACTAACCTATGACCCAGCAATTGTACTACTAGGTTTTTATCCAAAGGACACAAAAAATGCTGATTTGAAGGAGTACATGTACCCCAATGTGTATAGCAGTACTATCAACAATAGCCAAATTATGGAAAGAGTTCAAATGTCCATCAACTGATGAATGGATAAAGGAGATGTGGCATATATATACATGGTATATACATGGTATATATATATATATATATATATATATATATATATTTAATGGAATATTACTCAGCAATCAAAAGGAATAGAATCTTGGCATTTGTAACAAGGTATATTATGCCAAGTGATATAAATCAGTCAGAGAAAGACAAATATACGATTTCACTCATATGGGTATTTAAGGAAACAAAACAGATGAACATATGGGAAAGAAAGGAAAAAAATAAAATAAGATTAAAAAACAGAGGCAGGTAAACAATGAGAAACTCTTAAATATAAGGAACAAACTGAGCGTTGCTGGAGGGGAGGTGGGGACAGGCTAAATGGGTGATGGGTACTAAGGAAGGCACTTGTTACAATGGACACTGGATATTATATGTAAGTGATGAATTACTAAATTCTACTCCTGAAACCAAAAAATAAATAAATAATAATCATAGTTTTACATCACAAAGGTTAGATGAATTGAATGTTAAATTTGATGTATGAATAATATCTAAATAAATAAGCTGGAAGAAAATAAATATGCATACTTACATACTTTAAGGATGGGAAAGCTGTTTAACACTGAGATACAAGTGTTAAGGAAAAATATTAATAGACTGAATATTGAAATACTCAAACTTTTGAGTGTAAAAAAATCTACAATAAACAAAATTAAAAAGCAAATAATACTTGTGAAATATATTCATAGCATATATGATGAAGAGTTGCTGTGCCTAATATATAAAGAGATCTTACAAATCAATATGGAAAAGATGTGCAAAGAATATGATAAGTAAAAAAAAAAGCAAAAATACAGGGGAAATCTATAGAAAGAATTCAATATTATTAGAAAATCAATAATATACATATTTAAAATAGAATGTGATTAGTAAATAAAAAAAATAATCTAGGAGTTGTCCTAGGAGTATAAAGTTGACACTTTTTTTTGAGAGAAATTCTTTAAAAATACACAATTGTCTCTCAGTTGGCAATTTCCTTTTTGGAAAGGTATGTAAAAGACACTATCCTGGTTGTGTCCTGCTATATATACACATTTACTTCAGTCTTATTTACAGTAATATAAATTTCTCACAATAGGGAACCAATTAAATAATGCTTTATATGGTGTAATACAGTACAGCCAGTTAAAATCACATTGCAGGGAAAAAAAAAACCCGACTGACATATGGTAGATAGTTCATAATATGTTTTATGTGATGAAAGCAGGTTATAAAACACCAAGCCAGAGGTAACAGCATTTTGGTAAGTACCTGTACAGAAACCATGTCAATGAAGACATACGCCAAATTGTTTATATATTTGAGTGTTGAGAGTGTAGGTGACTTTTTCTTCTACATGTCTGTGTTTTCAAACTTTTCACATTGCACATGTGTAACTATGTATTTTTTTATATTACAAATTTATATCTATGTCTATATGTATTTATGGAAGGGTAAGTACTCACAAATAAAAGGAGTCACTGAGCCTCTACTGGAAGGTAACTAGTTGGAAACCGGAAGTCAGAATAAAGGCTTCAAGGATGCTTGTGATAAAAAACGCAAAACAAAGTTGCCCTGATACTGATAATAAGCAAATGATCCCCATAAGAGTGCAGGCAGTGGAGGTGGAGCATAACCTTAGACAAAGAAGTTCTGGAATCTGGAAGCCAGAGACACTGCAGCTCCCTTTAGTCATCACTCAAAGGTCAGTTCAGTCCGTACAGCAGGGGGTTATGGGGACAACTAATCTGGTTAACGCCCACAAGTAACACCAATTTACACTTTCCTTATATACAAGGTTGTAGAAGCTTTGACTGTGGTCTAATAAGTTGATTTTGTTCAGTTTATTAAAATAACCCCCCAAAATGATAAAACCCATCACTCCTGACCTTCACATACAAGATAAACAGATAAACTGTTTGACCTTTTCAACATACAGAATCCTTAAAACACTATATTTATCAAACAGGTAACCTGTAAATCTAGAAAAATGGTCTCTCCATGACTTTGATATTTGAACTCAGAGGACACCAAAGGTCAATTGTACCTACTGAACTCATTGTTGAATTGTATAGAATTTCTTTTGAGGTTTTACACTTGTAAAAATGGTTTACGGTTCACACTTGTAAACATAACTTCTTTTTTAAATTATCAATGGTTGCTTTACATGGGAAACATAAATGAACAATGATACTAAAAAGTGCGTGTGTGTGTGTGTGTGTGTATGTGTAAATAAAAGCACTTGGTATTTCCACAGCATCTGTCATTGGAGGGTCTCTAAGTCTTTGGTGCCCTTTTTGAAATTGGAGGTATGGAGGAAAAGCAAAGTCCCCAAATTCCATTCAGCAGCCCAATGACTGAATAACTGTTTAATTCTTTTTTTATACTTCATTACAACAGTTTTTAAACTTTGACACTTACAAGATTCTTCTTTGGAACTTAAAAAAATATATATCGATGCCTGCTGTCTACCTAGACCTACTAGATCAGAGGCTCATGGGGAGGAGGCGCAGAGGCGTGCAGGTTCAGTGAGTTACAGAAGTGGTTCTGGTGTGCCCCGAGGTGTGCAAACCACTACTGTGGGTGAAAAGGTGCTGGCCGGGAAGGAGTTGGCAATAGAACAAGGAAAAGAAAATGGAGACATTTCTTATTCAAACCGAACATTTTTAAAAGAAAGACGTGTGAATAATGACATTCCTTCCTGGGTAGTGTCATTTCTTACGGACCATTCATCTGTAATCTGGATAGAGAGTAGAGGTTAGAGTCAGTCTAATTCGGTGATTAATGTCACTTCACTTCTCACGATGTGTGTCAGAGAGCAAAGGAGCGTTCCTATCAGCTGCTCCTAAGAAAGAAAGTAAACACTCCCAACATGCACTGAGGGAAAGGGAGTGGCTCAGGTTTCTTACACGTCCCTGGTCTGGCGAAAGGGGGTAATAATTAACAGCTTCTGGGGCTTGATGATCCTGCGGAGGGGCACTGCCAGGTGCAGAGCTGAGCCTCGCAGAGCCTCGGGCCGTCACTCCCCCGCGCTTGGCCCTGACCTCCACGACAGGTGAGGGAGCCCTGCCTTTCCAAGGGATCTGTGAATCTGTGGCTGAGCAGGACAACAAACTCTCGGAGCAAGTTCAGCTCAACAGCTCAGGTAAAAAGGCTTCTCCTGGTCGTAGTGTGAATAGCAGGTGAAAAATGGGGGTAGGGAAAAGAACCCCTCTAGCCCACCCCCCGAGGTCAGGTAGAGGGCAAGTTATTAGAAAGCGGAATCCACGGGCAGCCCAAGTTGAATGTGGGCATGCAGCAGACCAGATGAAACTCAGACATTGCTTTTCCTTTGGATCGTCTTCAGAATACCCTGTCCTGACACAGGTAAGCATGTGGGGAGGAGGGAAAGGCATGGAGGTACGTGTGGCCACTGAGGCCCTTTTCCTTCTCCTCAAGGGAAGTAGTTCAATGAGCGCTTTATCTGGAACTGCACACACCCTCACAGAGGTACACCCCCCTTTGTCTTAAATCAGCAGATGTGAAAGGTTCCTTTAAGTGAGGGTTCCGCTAAACTTTAATATATCTCCACAAAGCTACAGAGACCCATCCCTCTAAAAACTGAAAAGGACTTCTGATATAATTTAAGAGTTCACCAAACAGCGAATGAGTAAGTATAATTAAATGGGAGTCCATGAGCTAAGGAAACAGGTTCTGAAGGGAGAGCCCTAAGTTCAAATCCTGGCTTTGCCACTTACTAGTTCGTCCCTTAGCAAGTCACTTAACCTAGCTAGCCAAGCCTCAGTTTGTTCTGTAAAACAAGCCCCATAACAGGATATGCCAGCGGGGCTTTGAGGAGAATTAAACACTTTGCAAGCATCCTGGGAGTGGTACCTCCAGTTAGCATTAAGAAATAAGCAGCTCTGCCAAAAGGGCCAGATCAGGAGGGTGAGCTGAGCTGGGGAGACCGGACAGTGTGGAGGTGGTAAAGGTGTCTGGTTTCCAGGGAATGGGTCTAGGACACATGAGCAAGTGGACAAATAATTACCTCTGTGAATAGCAATGAAATGATCTGGCTTCTTGCTACTTTTCAAATAGTGTACACAGTGGCAAATTCAGCATTATTTGCTACTCAATCACTTTTGTGTTGGAGAAGTCATGTTCGTATTAACTGTTGTTTCTAAACAGAAAATATAATTTTATAGTAGGAGAGTTACACCAACCCCATATTGTACAGATGTGACATTTAATTTTATAAGACAGATAACCCTTGAACAACTTTGATGAGACAGACCATTGTAGCACTGTTTTGGATTGTTTGTATTGAAGTGATACAGACTTTCATTTGTGTTTATGGAGAAACATAGAAGAACAACACTTGTGTCTTGTTGGTCTTTACCTCTGAACTTAAATTATAGGGAAGTGACCTTTATGAAATTTTATTTAAAGGGCACTTTTGTTAATGTTGTTGTTAGTTTCATTAATGTTGATAACTTTGAAAGGAGGACAAACTTAGAAGTTGCAACTAGCAAAGTATTTTCATTGATGGCATTTTATATTTTTATTTTTATTTTTTGGGTTTTTTTTAATTTTTGAGAGAGAGATAGAGACAGTGTAATCAGGGGAGGGTCAGAGAGAGAGGGAGACACAGAATCCGAAGCAGGCTCCAGGCTCCGAGCTAGCTGTCAGCACAGAGCCCGATGCGGGGCTCGAACCCACGAACTGTGAGATCAGGACCTGAGCCGAAGTCGGACGCTTAACCGACTGAGCCACCCAGGCGCCCCTATTTTTATTTTATTAATGTACATTTAAATGGTTTGCAGTTGATCTCAGCTTAATATCATCATTGTTTTAATGGATTCTTGTTTCAAACCGTTGATTTGAGATTCTCCTGTGTACTTATAATAAGATATTGACTAGAGAATTGTGGATAGAATTCTAAAGCCAACCAAACTGAACTTTCCTATGTTATTGTCTTCTAGGTCTTGATTGTGTTAGTTTTGTAGCTAAAACTTATAAAATATTCTAACCTATATAAAATATATAGCTAATATATTTAGAATATAATTTTATGCCAAATAGACATGGTTGGAACTTCTTAAACCAAATTATTTGATTTAATATTTCATAATGTTGTATGTCTAAACAAACAGCAACCCCAACTGAGACAAATCTACTTAACTGTACTTGAGATTAATATGAGATTAATTTATCTCACCATATAAGTAGGTTAAGTCTTCCTAGTTAAACTCTATTTTAGTGTACATATGTTTCTCTACTATTTCCGATATGAATAACATTTTAAGATATACTATTAAATGTATTTATCCATCGAGAGAGAGAGAAATAACCAGCAATAAGAAAAAAATAAATTCCCAATTATAATTAAGATAGTGTAACACATACATAATATTTTTTAACATGTAAAAGTTTCCTATTTGATACTTGTTTAACTTTTCCTAAAATAAGAAGCATCCTGTACTTTTCATTGAAATAGAAATCCAGTCCTGACAATTAACTTGTATAGATTCATTAAAGATAGGGAATTTAGGATTTCTAGAGATATAGGAGCTTCCTATCAAACTTTAGATTTTGGGTGGCTCAGTCAGTTAAGCGTCTGACTCTTGGTTTCGGTTCAGGTCATGATCTCATGATTCATGGGATCGAGCCCCCATGTGGGGCTTCATGCTGACAGTGAGGTGCTTGCTTGGGATTCTCTCTCTCTGTCTCTGCCCCTCCCCACCTTGCTCTTTCTTTCTCTCAAAAATAAATAAATAAACATTAAAAAACATTAAAAATAAATAACTAAATAAATAGCTAAATAAAATAAAAGTTTTACTTTTTTCTCTTGCCATTTGCAATGACATGGATGGAGCTAGATAAAAGAAGTCCACCAGGGAAAGACAAATACCATATGATTTCAGTCATATGTGGAATTTAAGAAACAAAATAACTGAGCAAAGGAAAAAAGAGAAAGAGAGAGAGAAAGAGAGAAACCAAGGAACAAACTCTTAACTACAGAGGACAAACTGATAGTGACCAGAGGGGTGGTGGATGGGGGATGGGGAAAATCAGTGGTACGGATGGAGAGGAGCATTTGTCGTGATGAGGCCTGGGTGCTGCATGGAAGTGTTGAATCACTATATTGTACACCTGAAACTAATATTACACTGTATGTTAACTAACTAGAATTAGTTAGATTTAAAAAATTAAAGGTCAGATTTTAAAAAAAATTTTCAAATATAGGCCAAAGAACCTCTAAGGAAGAGCTTCTGAATATTCTCTCTTTGCCCTGAGGTCTAGTGTTAGAGAGGGTTAGGTTTTGTTGCAGAAATCTGTCTTTCAAAGCTATCAGATATGGTGATTTCATCACTTCATAACATCATTTCAAGTTGTAGACTAATGCCACTGCTTTCAGTAGTGGAATGTGACAGTGTCTCCCTTTTAAGTGATGACCGTGTAATCATAATCATCTAAAGGACCACCTTCCCATCACCATCCCAGGGCCTATCAAGAGCAGAAAGTGCTCACTCTGCAGCCAACATATGAATAAGAACAAGAACAATGATCCATGATCCCTGTGAAGTCAAGTTTAGAATTTCTCTTGTAAACTAGATGAAGCAGAAACTTTGGGCTGTACCACAGCAGAAGTTCCAGAAGATGCCTTCGGCAGACTGAGCAGCTCCCTCCCAGACTGAGTGGTGGCCAGATGCCTTGAGTCCTGAAGTAGCTCAAAGCCCGCGTGATTCTGCTATAGTTCCTGAGCCCTGGGGGTGCTTGGAGACAGTCAAGCCAGGGCGTTAGTGTCCTGCCAGTATGGAATAGAATATTAAAGGTTGGCATTTCAATTGAGATGCCACTGGGACTGACCGGAATGGCATGTGCACATAGAAACCTGGGTGTTTGATCCACACCCTGTTGAGTCCCATCTTAAATTCAAGCATTATAACACATTGTTATTTGCATCTCAAAACAAGCAATTCCTAACTGCAACAAATATCACTGAATAAGGTGATACTTTTTACATCCCAGTTCCTCACTTTTGCCATCTTTGCAAATGAGGCAAATTCTTTAAAATTATGGAGCCAGATATTTCCCAGAAACCACACTTCTCTGGACTCTTTTACTGTTTTACTAAGAACTAATAATGGATAGAAGTACAGACGGGGTTTTTTCCATTTCCTTGAAGTCATATAATTGTATACAGATCTGTTCTTTTCAACTTCAAGGTTCCTGGTCAGAGCTGAGAGAAAACAACTTTATTCTGGAGCTTAATACATGTTTGTGACTTTCCATTGCTTTTTCAGGTCAAGACAATAATAAAAAAAAATTTCTTGCATACCACTCTGAATATAATCTTACTTCATAATTTAAATACACATTTTCTATTCCAATGTGTTATTTTTCTTTTTTTTCTCTTGGTAACTTTTATGGTGTGTGTTATGTAAGATATGTTCCTTGTATATGATTTAGAAGGAACATATGAAATTAGAAAGAAAATAATTATCACTCATGATTTCATAGCTTATAGTTTTATGGTTAATATTTTAATATACTTCCCTATATATTGGATATATTCTTTCTTTTATATATGTTTTTAACTACATATTTAATATATATACCGTCACTCTAAAAGGTAAAAAATGAAATAAGCAATAAACCTGTTCTAAAGGAATAGTCAAGTAAAGTAACATATAGTTAGAGAAAGCAGTAAGTAATTAGAAAGCTGCCGATATTTTGCTGTGAAAGCTCAGAGGCAGGAAAAATATTCTTTGGCTGGGGAATCTTGGGAAGTTAACACCTATATTCTTTTAGTTCGTTATAAAATTCTGAACTGTTTGGCACGTCATGCAGCAGTGACCTCAGGAGTAAGGGGCTACGGATACAGATGTAGGTTCCATTTCCTGTGCCTAGCACAGGGGCAAGCCCAGAGAGGAAGCTCATGAAATATTTGTGTACTATACAAATGAGTCAACCAAATTTTCCACTTTTTAAACAAGTAACCATTTAATCCATGATAGGTCACAGGAAGGTACGTTAAGTGACTGGCCCATTTGAGTTCACTGGGGCCGGGATTCACCTACCATCCTCTGGGCCTCCTTCTGGTACCTGGCCAATCCAGGCAAGCACACATCGAGGCAGGATACAGCACAGGGGGGAGGCCAGGCACAGATGCTCTCTGATGCTCCCAGGTCTTAGTGTGGCCTGCAAGCTGGAGCTGTCTGACCCTGCCTTCCCAGCTTCCTGATCTTGTCTATCTGCTTAGACTGAGCTGCCTTCCCAGGCTCTGCCCTTCCCTGCCGAGTCACCTAGGCCCATCTGAGCTTAGACCCATCTAGTACTTCCGGGACTGTTTATTTCTCCGGGACCTGATTGCTGACCTAGTTTCCTACCCCATGAGCTCCATCCTATCTGGACAAAGGAAAAACTAAATAACCAAACTTATTAAATAATAATCTTATTTCATATACAGTCATTGTCAATAAACTCTGGCCCGAGGACCAGATAGATAGCTTGTTTGACTCACCCTCCCAGTAAAGTACATAGACTTGTAACAACTACCTTCCTCCTCAAGGCATAGTTTATTATGCTCTACGAAACCAATTGTGACTATCCAAAATAAGACCTCTAGGCTTCTAGAATTATCGTTTTTCCTTTCTTCATAAATCCTCATCTCTGCTAATCATGACCTCTCTTATCTTGCTCTTAAGCTTTTTGAGAAAACTAGCTCAGATCCTTAGATCTACCCAGTCCCTATTATTTAGAAGGTATTTACAAATGTCCTACCAGGTTTTAAATTGCTATGAGTCATGGCTAATGGGAATTGAGAGGGGAAACTGAATTCAAAGATCTATTTCTCACCTCGGCAATTAATAATAATATGAGACTTTTACCAAATTACATTTTTACCCTTCAGGTATCTAGACTGTTTGAATAATTTGTTGAGCCAATTTTTAGATTCAGATATGGCCAATATGATTCCTATTCAATTAGCACATATTGCCCATGAACAAAAATTTTATCCTGTTTTTTTTTTCTTCCATAAATTCCATTTAACTGCCTTCCTTCCTAAGGTCAGAGAATAATGTTAAGTGCTTTTGAAATCCTTTAATCACACCTCAAGTTTTCTGATTGGCTTTAGCATAGCTCACCAGTTTGACAACATAATTCCGCAGCAATTGTTCAGTGTCTTTAATGACACCTTAGCTATTTTCTGATAAATACAAATAGGAAGCCAACCAGGAGATTCCTGCAGTGATTTTCAGCCCATCACTATCAATTGCACTTTATGATTGTAAAAACTTCCACTGGTGATTCTTCAGTTCAATATCTGCCCAACATCTAGTCTCCGCAAAGCTATCATGCTAACGATGTGGTAAAAAAATTTTTTATAAATAACAATTAACCCCTCAGGTCACGTCTGCAACTCTACATTTAGTCAGTCACTCAGCAAATATGAATTGAATTCCTTACATGTCCCAGGCAAAATTCTAAGAGCTGGATGTATACAGATAAATACAAAAAGCCCTGATCTGAAGAAGTTCATGTTGTGGTTGGGGAAGACAGATAAGTAAATAAATAAGATCCTTTCAGATACTGTGACGTACCTAAGTGGAAATCATGTGGTAGGTGGCTGACCGGGATTTGCCACCGGAAAGCCTCTGAGTGAAGAGATACTTGGACCAAGATCAGCACGATGGGAAACAGATGTGGAAGTCTAAGGGCGGGTACTCTAAGTAGGAGGAGCAGCAAGTGTAAATCCCTAAAATGGCAATGAGTTTAGGAAGTGATGGAAAACCAGCTAAAAGGCCAATGTAGACTAAATGTAATCAGTGAGGAAAGTAATGAAGGGAATGAACACTGAAGAGATTGATGGGATTTTATGGGTAATTATAAGGAGGCTATATTTTATTCTAGCTCATTCTTGGAAGTCATTGGAAGCTTTTAATCATCAAATGATGAGATTTAGTCTTTAAAGTTATCATCCTAGATTCTGTTAGAAAACGGAAGACTAGTCACTGGGGGATGCTGGGAAACTAGCGATGAGGCTGATGCAGAAATTCAGGAGTAAGGTGATGATGGCTTACCTCAGGGTGGTAGCACTAGAAATAGAAGCTTTTGAGCTCAGGTGATATACTGGAGGTACAACCACTGGGATTTACTTCTGAACTAGAATATGGTGATAATATAAGAGGAAAAGAGGGGCACCTGGGTGGCTCTGTCTATTAAGCATCCAACTTTGGCTAAGGTCATAATTTCTCAGTCCATTTTGAGCCCCGTGTCAGGCTCTGTGTCGACAGTTCAGAGCCTGGAGCCTGCCTTGGATTCTGTATCTCCCTCCCTCTCTGACCCTCCCCTGCTCATTCTCTCCTCTCTCTCTCTCTCTCTGTCAAAAATAAATAAACATTTAAAAATTTTAATAAAAGAGGAAAAGATAAAAATGAGTCTTAGTTATGGTGTCAAATTGGGTAGACAGGAAAGAATTGTCAGGGAGGGAATTCTGGAGACTGAAGAAAGTCAGTGGTCCTGTCTGGGCCATGATGGCATGGGAGAAGCCTGCTAGACATCCAAGTAGAGATTAAATAGATAACGACATGGGTCTGGAGCTCAGCAGAGAAGTTGGGTTCGAGATAGATTCAATTATCTGGAAGAAAGTGTAGACAGACAAGAGGACACGGCCGAGAATAGACCAGTAGAACAAGCCAGCATTCTGTGATTGTGTAGAGGAGTCTGGACAGCTGTGAAATAGCAAAAAAAAAAAAAAAACAAGGCAAGGTTGTTGTGGTTACTGCTTTGTCTCAAAAGCCTCAAGAGAAAAAAAAGCGTTTCAAAAACAGGAAACAATCAACCTCGTCAAATGCTGCTATGAGAAAAAACAAGGAGAGAAAATGAACCATTTGGCAAGATACAGGCCATTGGAATGTGGGAGGAGAGGTGCAGGGAGGGGTCAATTTAAAGAATAAATGGTAAATAATTGGGATCTAGGAGAAGACAGTGTTTGGACAATGAGATCACCACTGGGGGATTCTCAGTAGGGAGCAGCAATAACCCTTGTTGTGGGTGATTCAAATGACAGCATCTAGAGACAAAACTCAGGTTTTAGATGCAAGAGAGCAAGGGCTATGGAACCAAACAGCCCAGACCAAATCCTGTGAATGAGTAACAGGGATTTGTTGGGCTCATGGAATGTGCTGTGTTTTTCTCCCAAGGCAGCCCATGTAGCTTCTGACCTACAGAGTTGATTTGCCTGGTGGCTAAGCTTCTGTCGCTTCCAGCATAAGTCCTCCAGGAGACTCCCTTCCAATGATGAGCTATCAAAGAAGATGACATCCCCAACTAGAGGAACACCATTCTTTGAGCAAGAAGATAGGAGTAGAAAAATAAGGTATAAATCAAGAGCAACCATACAAGGTGGAGAGCAGAAAATGTCATCGGAGCAGTGCAGATAATAGACTTTGGGGAGACTTGATAAGGATCCACTTGAGCAGAGACTAGGAAGAAGCAGAAATCGGGACATCAACCTCTGGTGATGAGGGCCCTCTCACATGAGGTAACTAACTGGTGACAAGAGACTCAATGGCTTGAGATCCATTGGACCAGTAGGTCTGGAATTCGAGAAAAGCTTCAATTTTCAGTTTAGAAGAGTAGGTGTTGGTAGAATAGCAGAAAACCTGAATGTCAGGTTAGGAGAACTGGACTGTATTTGCTAAGAATTCGATCCCAGGAAGGTTTGTGAACATAAGATGATGTGATGTGTGATGGTCAAGATAGTAAAAGCATAAAGGGGAATTAGTGAAGCATTCAGCTTAGAGACTATTACAATTTGCCCAGTGAGATGTGCTCATAGCTTTGAAATAGACTATATAATTTCAAATAATGTGCTATAATGCATCAGGGGATTTATGAAAATAGCTTTCCTTTTTTTTTCTTTTTTCCTTTTCCCTTATTTTGAGCAGTGGGTGGAGGAATTACTATTCTTCTGGAGAAAAAGGACATGAAATACCTTCCAAACACCTTACTCCACCCAAACTAAGCTGATTTGGAAGTAAAAGGAAGAAGACCCTACCCCTCTTTTTTAAAATTTTAATTTAATGTTTTATTTATTTCTGAGAGAGAGACAGCGTGAGCAGGGGAGGGTCAGAGAGAGAGGGAGACACAGAATGTGACGAGGTTCCAGGTTCTGAGCTGGCTGTCAGCGCAGAGCCTGACTTGGGGTTTAAACCCACGAACCGTGAGGTCATGACCTGAGCCGAAGTCAGACGCTTAACCGACTGAGCCGCCCAAGCGCCCCATCTTTTTTTTTTTAATTAAAAGTTGAACTTTTCTCTCTAGACTAATATTTTATCCTGGCTATATCCCCTATGATTCTATAAGCTTGAAGCAATGGTAATTAAATATGTAATTTCTGCAAAATGGAATGACTAGAAAATATTAGACTTAAAATCTCTGGTCACACCCTAATGCCATTTAGATGAAGACGTAAAGGAGGATATTATTCATGTCTGACCACAGTTTCCAGAGCCTGAAGGAAACTTGAAGGATGTTACATCACCCTTAATCAACACTTGCGAGTCAGAGCTTGATTTTAGATGCCTGGAAACTTAAAATTATGTTTGTAGGTCTGGGGCACAGTTCAGCCAATTTGAGTTGAGTGGCTGTAATAGAAGAAATGTATTCCCATGCACAGAATCATATAGGAGAGAACTCATTCTAGAAATACTCCAAAAACAGATTTACCAAACTGGCAAATCCTTCCTTGCCTTTGGCCACCAATTCTGTAGTTTTTCAGTTTACATCATACATTTTCCACTTTTCTGCACATCTCCAAACATTTAGCTCACATTTCTTTTCTTTTCTACTTTAACTGTCTTGTATTCTCATGTTGCCAAAATAATTTCAGTGGTTATAAAATGCTTTTGGGGGGAGGGAATTATAGAAGTCTTTGGGAATTTAGTATCATCTTAAAGAGAATAACACTGAGCTGCCAAGTAAGTAGAGCTTTAAAACTGACTGAAAATTTTTTTCCATAAGTTTCTGGAAATTTCCTTTAAGACTATAATAAGAACAAGACATCTAAACTTTTTTTTCACAAAGTCCTGGAAATTTTACTATAAACTATAAAACCAGCAAGGGTTCAGAAACATTATTCCAGACAGGTGAAGTTCTTCATACAGCTTCTTTTTCTTTTTCTTTTTTTATACTTCTCAATAAAAAGTAAGATCTGCACCAAAAAACAGCAGTTTCAAACACCCCAAGCACATCTGTGCATTATATAGAGAGAGAACAGGAACATAACTTTTGAATCACTAAAACCTGGTAGTATCAGAACTGTGGATAAATTGAAAAATGAAAAAAATCCTTACAGTGCATTCCAATTCAAATACTAAAAATTCAGAAGTAGGATTCCTGGTAGGAGTTATGCCAAATTTAACCATACTGGATACATTCATTACCAGGAGTATAGCTAATATAGCCATCAACTGTAAAGTGATTATCAGCACAATTTTGATCCGGCAGTTTCACTTACAAATTTGCAAATCATTTGCATTTAACATGGGCCAACATTGTGTTTTGTATTGTACTTTCTTAGAAATATCTCCCTATCCTGTTTGTCTTTCTCTCTCGCTGTCTCTCCATTCTATAGTTGTCAATCTCTCAAGTTGATTACCAAGGGGACGGCCATATGTCAAGTTATATATTTCTGGCCCATCTAGTATTTCTTCATATGCCCTCTTTATCATCTTTCTTCAGAGGCTGTTAAAACTAAATTATATGTTCCTCTGCCTTTACTACTTAGTTTCCCTAAGTTACATGAAAAATATAGTTTTCAGTTTCAAATAAGAAATATACCACGAGAGACAAAATGTATTTTTCTCAGAAGCACATATGGAGTAAGAAAAACAGAGGAAAACACTTAAACATCTTAAAACTTATAAGGGTCGGGGGGGGCAAGAGCAGAGATAATAAGACATTATTACTTGTTTTCAAACAAGTCACTTTGTGAAAAGTCGTGAAAAGGTTTAGAAACTCACTCAAAATGTGTTGTAGTTAAAACGCTAAACTCTGAGCTTATTTTCTTACAATTGAACATTTTGGAGGGCATCTCATTTATCCTCAATAGTAATTCCCTTAGAAAAAAATCTTTGAAAAGAAGTTTGGAATGAGTCAATTTATAGAAAATCAAAAATTGTAATTTATATAACCTTTCCCAAATGCCAAAACAATGTTGGTGAAAAGAAACATGTAGAGGCCTTCAAGATTCAGACTTTGCTTCAAATTACATGTCCCACTACTTACCAAGTGTTGGAAACAGAGGTGATAACACCCACACCCTACTGGAATGGTCTGAGGACCAAGTAAGATAACATCTGTAAAGTGGCTCAGACAGAGTATAAGATCGGTGGCACATGGTTAAAAAAAAAAAAGAAAGAAAAGAAAAAAAAAGAAAAAAGAAATCTTTCTCTTTCCTTCCCTCCCCAACTGAACCCTCCTGCCCATATAAGAAACACTACATCAAGGGCGCCTGGGTGGCTCAGTCAGTTATGACTTCGGCTCAGGTCATGACCTCACGGTTCATGGGTTTGAGCCCCGTGTCAGGCTCTGTGCTGACCGCTCCGAGTCTGGAGTCAGCTTCTGATTCTGTCTCTCTCTCTCCCTTTGCTCCTCCCCTGCTCACACTCTCTCTCTCAAAAACAAAAATAAATAAACATTAAAAAAAAAAAAAGAAACACTACTTAAAAACGTGCCCCACATGATTTTACTCGCTAGGGACAAAGCAAAACTTTTCAATTTAAGTCACAAATTAATTGATGAATGCATCACAGGAAAGTACCATTAATGTTATCCTCACATCTCAGGGTATCCTCAGATGCTCCCACAAAAGGGGAAAAGATGAATACGATGGCTGACCTGTGCTCTTCCTGGATCTTCATCAATGAGAGGACATTCATTACCAGGTAATCATACGCCTGTGTGTGTTAATCCTACTCAGCGGTCATTTGTGGATTATGCCCCAGGACTTTGTCTTTCTAAGCATGGTAAATGAACCCCACGATTGCTAATATGAATCAACAGTGGAGACAGTGAAGAGAAATTTGAATAAATGTCCCAAGACTGCTAACCTATAACCTTTCATGGAACAATCACTCACATTTCATAAATAGTGGTCTAATTCCACTGTAGTTGGCAGAATTCTCAGGAGCAGCTTTAAGTAGAGATCTAAGTCTCCTCATAAATTATATGGTCAAAGAATTAGTCCCAAAACAGGCCTTCCCTGTCCCCTTCTCTCCCTCGCTTACTCCTCCGGACACACTTCATTTTCACTGTGTCCCTCTTGATGTCAGGCTATGCAATATATGGAACATCCACAGTTGTTTTCTTATACACAGCAAATAGCATCTTATATTGGTTTGGGAATAACGGAGCAGGAATTTGAAAACTCTACAGCCAAGCACTGAACTGGCTGAGCTGGAGCAAAAGCAGATGGAGAAAGAAGACAAGGGAAAACACACACACACACACACACACACACACACACACACAATTGGCCCTGGAATATGACCCATGCCTCCCTGGGAAGAGAAACAAAGCCAAACAAATGATAGAAGGCAGTGGATGTAAATGATGCTGGGTTGGGCCTAGGAAAGCAGAGAGAATTAACATGTTCAACAATGGAAATAAGTCAGAACTGAAGGATAAACATGAAATGTAAGAGGTGGGAAGAAGGTGGAAAGTAAAGATAGTGGATTCATCTTTTCATTCCTCAAGTACATATTAATTGCTCCCCAAGGACAGGTATTCTTCTGGACCCTGAGCATTCGGCAATGAACCAAACAAAACCCTTAGCCTTACAATTGCAGTGTAAGCTAAATGAGTAACCAAACATATTATTAGACACTGAAAGGTGGGAAGAATAAAATAAAGTGGGAAAGGGAGTAATGAGTGCCGGAGGTGGACAGCTTGGGGTTATGATTTCATATGTGATGCCCAGAGAGGGCCTCGGTGAGAAGGTAGCGTTAGAGGAAAAGCCTGGAGGAGGTGAGCAAGCAAGTTATGCAGGTGTCTGGCTGGCAGCAAAAGGAACAGCAAATTCACAGCGCTGAGGCAGGTACATTTCTATAGGATAGAGGAAGCCAGGGTGGGAAAGTGAAGTAGGAGGGACAGCAGAAGCGGAGGTTCCTGACATCATGGGCCAGAACACGCAGGGTCTCACAGGCCATTGCGAGACTTCATCTTTTCACCTATGAGAAGCCATTGAAAGATATTGAGCACATGGGTGACTGGATCAGTGTGGCTGTTGTGTTAAGAGCAGGCTGAAGAGGGGATAAGAGTGGAAGCAGAGAAGTTATCAAGGAGCTGAAAGTTCAGGGAAGGGATGATGGTACCTTGGGGCGAGGTAGCAGTAGCGGAGGTTTAAGAAAAAAGGTCAGATGTTGCATGTATTTTATTTTAAATTTTTTTACTTTATTTTTGAGAGACAGAGACAGAGCATGAATGGGGGAGGAGCAGAGAGAGAACGGGAGACACAGAATCTGTAGCAGGCTCCAGACTCTGAGCTGTCAGCACAGAGCCCGACACAGGGCTCGAACCCATGAACTGTGAGATCATGACCTGAGTGGAAGTTGGACGCTTAACTGACTCAGCTACCCAGGTGCCCCAGATTCTGAATATATTTTAATGGAAGAGAATGAAACTATGTTTTTGGTGGGGAGGATATTTCCAAGGAAAGGTATACAATTCTAGTGACCCTTATTTTGTGTCATATTTTGAATCGACCAAATTGAGGAATGATCATTTATCTTTTGTAACCCAGAGCCCCTTTCAGGCCCTGGTATCCACATATCAATTGGAACTCCAGATGGTAAAGTAAAACTGTATAACATTTTTCACAAACGCCAGACTTAAAGATAGTGCTTCTCAAAATGTGGTCCATGTGCTGCCAATCAGACAATTGTTAACAATGCAGATCCTGGGCTCCATTTGTCAGTTAATCAGTTAGTTCTGATGTATACTGAAGTCTAAGAACCACTGCTCCGAGGAGGAAAGGATTAAAGTTCAAGAACTTCTGACCTCCTGAAATAAACAAAATCCCAGAGCCCGGGGAAACCCTTACAAAACGTCACCACCGACCACCTAGGATATCCAACATGTCACAAATCTGACAAACACCTCCACTCATTTATTCACTGGACGAATAGGCATTCTGCTCCCTCTCTGTGCTAGGCTTTGTTCCAGCGAACAAGACAGAAATTACAAACTTATTAGGGATTTTTATTTTCCTGCACAAAAATATGCAAAAATAATGGAAACTAATAGGAAAATAGATTCCACTTAATGAAAATTTTGGCTTCAGCACATTTCATGAGAGCTACCTTTGATCGATAAAATAAGAGGTTGTGACATTAATAGCATAGCAGCAATAGAACATTTGTGTCTTATTGCTGAATGAGAATTCTCTGAGTTTAGAAACTTCCCTGGGTAAATGGTGTTGGCATAAGTCAGCTTCATGCTCAACTGACTAAGTTTCCAGTTGCCGTTTCATTGCCTGGGGTCATCACTGCTCTGCCGCTTCACATGGTAAATATTCTCCGTGAGCTGAGTTTAAAAAAAAAAAAAAAAAAGCGTTCCATACGGTTGCTTTCAAAGTACTTTCATTTCAGGTGCTAAGCTGAAATCGGGGCACTTCAGAGGTGAGTAAATGTCAACCAAGTACTTGAAAAAAGTTCAAACCCAGTTTTAGAATGCAGATCAGACTTCATTCTCTGAATTTGTTAGACTTTTCTCCTCCTCGGGAACCTCATACACACCCTTGCAGGCTGCAACGTCTCCAGCAGCCCACAAGCCACGTGTGCGTTCCTGTCCTTAGTAAATAACTTTAATTAGCATGATGTAACAGATTTTAGCAGAAAGTGCATTATTCCACAGTGTTTTTTTCCAAGCATGTTGGCCGGCACCCTTTGCTGAAACAAAGGAATCAGCCACCTGCACCTCTGAGCACAAATTCAGCACAAAGAGCCAATGTTCCAGAGGCTGCTTCTACCTGGCCAGTAGAGCCAGAGGGCAATGTTTGCCCGGTTTCCATGGCCAGGGTCTTCTACAATCAAAGAAAGTGGGTCAAAAACTGCCTGCCCCAGCATGCCCTGCAGTTGGGTTTATAAAGAGGACACCCCTGTCCTGAAGGCCACTGGACTCTTGTCTTTTTTTTAAAAAAACTTTTAAATGTTTATTATTTTTGAGAGAGAGAGAGAGAGAGAGGCAGAGTGCGAGCGGGTGAGGGGCAGAGAGAGAGAGGGAGACACAGAATCTGAAGCAGGCTCCAGGCTCCGAGCTGTCAGCACAGAACCCGACACAGGGCTCCAACTCACAAACTGTGAGATCGTGACCTGAGCCGAGGTCGCAGCTTAACTCTTAACTCTTGCCTTTAATAAAGGCTAAGAGAGTTCTCTCTGACATTTTTTTTTAAGGAATCAGGATTTTAAAATAGGTCAAGGGGGCGCCTGGGTGGCTCAGTCAGTTGAGCGTCCAAAAATAAACATTAAAAAAAATTTTTTTTAATAAAATATGTCAGGGTCAAAAAGTTCAAGACATGTTTGGGACCATCTCCTTTAAAAATGAGAGAATTTTTCTACGTGGAGATTGTTTTTTAAAAATTTATTTTAACATTTTCACTCTGAGGTTCGATGACCTAACGAAAATAACAGAAATGTTCGTGATGGAAAATCAGATATTGTGTTAGTTACTATGTCAAAAAAGGTTAATAAGGTCTCCCTAGTTATGTGAAAAAAGGTTATTTTTTAAGCTTTCTTTATATCAGATATTTCTCAATGAGCATTGATAATCACGAATCATATCAGTATGACTGTTATTCTCAACCCAATTTACTTATTCCACATTTACCTATTTTATCACTTTGGTTGGTTAAAATACATCAAGATACACTGAAAATATTTCAATAGAAAATCTGATAAAATCAAAACTCAAAGACTAGAAATGTATTAACTTATGGTTAATAAATATATTTACTTGAATTTCTGGATATGTCAAGTGGTGGCACTGGTGAAAAGTTTTTCCTCCTCTAAAAATAGGTCAGGATTTAATTTTCTATATTTTTTCCCCTCAACAAATAATTACTGAGAACACACCATAGCCAGAATGTGTACTAGAAACTGAGGTATGGAATTTTGAGCAAAAAAGACAAGAGCTGCCTGAAGCTACAGATCTCCAATCTGAGCCTTCACTAGAATGACCTGGAGGGCTTGCTACACTAAAGGTTGAGGACCCACTCCCAGGCTGTGACTGAGGGGGTCTGGGGTGGTGTGAAGTCGAAGTCCCTATGTGGTGCAGGTGCTGCGGGTCTGGGAATCACACTCTGAGAACTACAGGTCTAAAGGCTTGATAAGAAATTGAGGCAGATGTTCAGAAGGAAAGAGACCCTTTACAGAATAAGGAACTACCCTAAACAGCGGCAGGGTGGGGAGGGGGTTCCTGGTATCTGAACAAGGAGGGAGCCAGCAAGTTTAAGGAAGTGAGCAGGAGAGCATTCCTGACACAGGGAGTCTGCCTGAAATCCTTACGACCAGAGAGAGAGCTCAGAGTTCCAGCAAGTGAAAGGGACCCGGTGTGGGTGACATACAAGACACGGGGAAATGCACCTTTTGAAAGTAGGCTAAAAGAGACCAAGCGGGACCTCTCCTGCTGTGGTAAAGATTTGTAATTTTTAATCCCAAGAGCAATGGGAAGACGTTTAACAATGTTAAGCAAAGCAAATGCTATGGTATGTTCCCTATGCTCTGTATGGAGTGTGGAGTATATGAAAGGCACCCAGAAGAAAAACAAAGAGGTCGCTTAATACATATTGTTTTTATTTTTTTAATTTAAAAAAATGTTTTATTTAATTTTTAGAAAGAGACAGCGTATGAGCAGATGAGGGGCAGAGAGAGAGGGAGACACAGAATCTGAAGCAGGCTCCAGGCTCTGAGCTGTCAGCACAAAGCCTGTTGCAGGGCTCGAACTCATGAACCACAAGATCATGACCTGGGCCAAAGTGGGACGCTTAACTGACTGAGCCACCTAGGTGCCCCTGTATNGGCTCGAACCCACGAACCGCGAGATCATGACCTAAGTGAAAGTCGGACGCTTAACCGACTAAGCCACCCAGGCGCTCCTACCCCTGTATTATTTTAAATGTAAGGAGATCAGTGGTCCAAGTCATGGCAACACCACAGAAGAGCCAGGTAAGGGCCTGTGTGTCAGGAAAGCTCCTGTCTTTAGCTCCTGCTCAGGTACGTGGCCCTGAGGATCACCCACCCCTGCCATGTTTCAGACACTCTGGTAACAATCTTAACGGTCCAAGAGACTGTTAATGAATTAGCAAAATAGATAGATCATTTCCTCATCCCTAGGGAACAAGAGGCATCAGACTGTGGAGTCAAGGTAGTCATCCTCAACAAGCACACAGCTTCCAGCTGTTCATACACAAAGGGTGTTATTTTACAGCCAGCCCGTGTCTGCTCCAATAATGGCCAGAGTTTCGTGGCACACTTGTGTTTACTTGTCAACTGGCTTAAAAGAATGTGTGAGGCTCGGATTAGAAAAAAACTGAAATGAAAGTTTAACTCATGGGAGAATGAGAAGACCCCCGTATAAGCTACAGACTAACCCAATCACGCCATTCCCTCCCCTCTAAACCCAGCCCTGTGGCAAGTCAAATTGGCTCCACCTCCAAAATCCAAACAATTCTCACCGTCTAGTCGCAGCCACCATTATCTCTTGCCTGGACGACTACAACAGCTTCCTGCTTCCATTCCCTGTCCCTAGGGATCTGGCCTGGAGGGCTGTTAGATCCTCATCTTAAACCACTCTTCCTTTCTGTCTCTCCTTCAAACATGCCAAGCTTAGTCTTGCATACAGGGCATGGCATCTCCTGCTTGGGACGCTCTCCCTAACTCTTCACAGGGTTGGCTTTTTCCCATTATTGAGACTTCAGCCTAATATCTCAGGCCTCCTGATCACCCTTTCTGACATGTCCTCTACTATGCACTCCATCATGTGATCCTGTTTTATTGTTCTCAGAGCATTTGCCTCTATGTAAAATTAGTGTATGTCTTATTTTGCTCTTTTGTTTTCCTCTGTCTGCCTCCTACAGAATGTAAGTCCCATCAGTGCAGGGGCCTCACTGGCTGTATACATCCCAGAATCTATTACATTGTCTGTTACGTAATAATCCCTCAAATTCTTGTTGATTATGCACGCCTATGGGAGCTAAAGTTCAGAGAACTAAGTTAGGACATTAGTGTTTTGACATGCGCTACCCTTAAATACTGTTTCATAGCTAAGGGCCGACGGATTACATCAGGGCTTCTCTTGACTTTAATGTATATGCAAATTTCCTGGATATCTTGGTTAAAATACAGATTTTACTTTCTAACAAGATGTCTCCTACGTGTTCAGACAATATTAGGAGAGGCATATTAATGGCCTCCCAGAGAGGGCTACATTCTAAGCCCCTGAACCTGTGAATATTTTACAGTTGCATGGCAAAAGGGAATTAAGGTTGCCAGTCAGCTGACCCTAAAATAGAGAGATTATTCAGATGGGCCCAATGTGATCCCCCGGGTCTTTAGATATGAGACAGGAAGAGGGCTCTGTGAGGGGAGTCTGTGTCAGAGCAAGGCTGGTGAGAATGACTCCATGGCCTTTGCTGGCTTTGAGATGGAAAGAAGGCCAGAGCTAAGGAATGGGGCAGGTAAATATAATCTCTGGTTTGAAGCACTACCACTATTCATAAATCAGTGCCTGTTCTCTCCAAACATTCAGCTACAACAAGGGCTGGGTGGCTCAGTTGGTTAAGCATCTGACTCTTGATTTTTGGCTCAAGTCATGATCTCGAAGTTCATGGGATTGAGCCCAATGGCAGGCTCTGCGCTCACAGCATGGAGCCTGCTTGAGACTCTCTCTCTCTCTCTCTCTTTCTCTTTCTCTCTGCCCCTCCTCTTTGCTCTCTCTCTCTCAAAATAAATAATAAACATTTTTTAAAAATACAAAATACTCAGCTACAACAACAGACTATTTCATCAAAGTGGAGGTAGTTTCTTTTTTTTTTTTCATTCATAGTTTGTCAAGTTGGTTTCCATATAACACCCAGTGCTCATCCCAGCAAGTGCCCTCCTCCATGCCCATCACTCCCCTCCCCTCCCCCCAACCCCCATCAGCCCTCAGTTTGTTCTCAGCATTCAAGAGTCTCTCATGGTTTGCCTCCCTCCCCCATGGTCCTCCGTTAAGTTTCTCCTGATAAAGTGGAGGTAGTTTCAAGTCCTTACTTTGGACTGGAATCAAATCAAAGCATCAGTCTTGATTTGTGAGTCATATTAGGGCTGTGAACAGAGGCCATATTTCTCTGTGTTTCAGGCCAGAGGAAGATGACAGAGCACAGACTTCCCTCATTCTTTCCTCCCTGTCCACAAACAGCTTGGGCTGCGCCTAGGGATTCAGCTGTGGCGCATGACAGCAGAAAATAAGGTCTGATACGGAGGCAGCTTCTCACCACTGCCAACTAGAATATAGTGGGTTGTGAATTTTTTTTAATCTTTTTCATAAAAATCTTTAGAAGCCAAACCATAGAGGAAAAGGGAATAGATCAGTATCTTCCCCTCATCTGAGGCTGTTGGAAACACGCCAGTGTGTTAAAATATCAAATACTGAGGTTTACCCTTATGGAAGGATTCTCTTAAAAATCCGCTGTCAGATCTCGAGCACATTCCTGTTTCCTTCAGAAGCTCTGGTATTTGAACAAATGGCACAATCCTTTGCCTCTCCCTTTTCACACCCTCTTTTATGTCTTATCAATGTCCAGTGGCATTGTTTTGAAGAGCTAAAGCCCCTGTCTTCAACGGTAGAGTTTTCCTCGTCAAGAAAACACTTTGGGCATTCTTCTTCGTTTCATATCTACCAACTAGCCATCACTTCAAGTTTCTTTTCAATACTGTGAAATTACTCCTTAATCTTTAACCCCTTTGCCCTTATCTGAGTTCTAGGGCTGGAGGACCTGAGAAAAGCTTACCCTGTACCTACTCATGGCTCCCGGGCCATTTTTGACAGGGCTCATCAGAAAAAGATGAATGCCCAGAAAATACAAAAGTCACAAAATGGCCAAAAGCAGCGAAAGGAGAGGGTGGTGGAGGAGAAGCAGGTCTGGCTGTGTTATCGTATTGATTAGATTACTAGTCGAGCTCATGAAACTCCCAGGCCCTTTTTATTATGGGTTGTCAGCACTGAAGAGGGAGTTAGGTCCTAGGATAGAACTGTTTGGAAGAACAAAGCAAACAAATCACATCACAGGCACCATCATCCTGACCGCCAGCAATAACTACTGATGCTTTAGCAGAAGTACTAAAAATGTTAGGAGCCCTTCCTTTTCTAAAAGAGCAGCCTCCTCAAAGGAAGCCAGGAGAGGCAGACAAATTCGGAGCTCCATGATCAGTTAGGGTTGGCATTTTTCCTGCAATCAAATCAAAACACCCCTCCTTCTGCTTCCCAACCTCTCTGTTTTCAAACTGCGGCATCCAGTCCCTTCCTTTGCAATGGAAATGTGAATAACCTGCTTTGCCAGCAGAGGAAGGTCTCTATGCAAAGGTTTGAAAAGTAGTTTTCTTTCTTTATTGGAGCCAGGAGATGAGGCTAAAGGCGAAAAGACCCGGAGCTGTAGCCGCTTATAGAAGAACAGTTGCAGAAGTTTGCAATTTTAATCCCAGGATTCAAGTTGACAGTAATGAAGGATAAAGTGGGTTAAGAGAATTCTGCTACTGCTTGCAGACATCATGCAGACATCAGTAATACGGAATGATGGGTTGTCTTGGCAAAGGGCTCAATGATAAAGCTCCAGTTACTCTTTTCTGTTGTCCTTTCTGTCTTTCCTGTTTCCTGGTTCCACCTTTCCAAAAACATACAGGAGTTTATATTATATTATATATATTTTTTAATTTTTTTAATGTTTATTTTTTGAGAGAGAGGGAGAGGGAGTCAGAGTACGAGCAGGGGAGGGGCAGAGAGAGAGAGCGAGACACGGAATCCGAAGCAGGTTCCTGGCTCTGAGCTCTCAGCCCAGAGCTCAATGTGGGGCTCGAACCCACGGACCGCGAGATCATGACCTGAGCCGAGGTCAGACACTTAACCGACTGAGCCACCCAGGTGCTCCTGTTTTATATATTTTTTTGGAAGTAAAATTATGACAATATTACAAATGTAATATGCATTTTGTATATACAGTTTGGAACGTATACAGAGCTACGACTAATAAAATAAATCGAGATCTTTTTTCCCGGGAAATGGTCAATTTGTTACCTTTCCATGTTTAATTCATAACTATTTCATTAAATACATGTTGTTTTAAATTCAATTTTGTAACCTACCATGAAATTGTTGATCTTATTGCTAGAATTTAACATTATGAACAAAATCCATGTGTATTATGGGGAGAACTAAACGTGTGAGACAGCTAGTTAGCCTTTTTATTCTGCCTCAAGTTTTCATCGCTTTGAAGATATTCTTTCAAACGATTCAGGCTCCTGCCCTTAAACGTGGACCCAAGCAGGGTCTTGTTTCTAATGCTGCTGTCACGATGTAGTTCTGAGTCTCCGGATTTGGAGCCTGGATGCTTTTCAGCAAGTCTCCCTGAGGCAGAAGTTACACAAAGTCAGGAAGCTCAGCCCTGGCCGAATATGCCTTTGGGGGCTGAGTTGGGTTGTATTTTTCTCTGGTTTAGTTTGTGCATGTGGCAGCCTCTCAAGTTTGTGTTGGGTTACATCGTATAACAGTGGTTCTCATTTGTCTTTACCGGGTCCAAAGAGTCAGAATCACTTAACGAAGAGTGGGCTGGGGTTTTTGGTTGTCAGGAAATGGATCGGATTTCCTTTTAATTCCACCGTAAATCATTACTAAAACTAGAGAGAGAGAGCTCTATTGCAACTAATATTGGACATCCATTCTGTCTATGGATGCAGGGTGTTGCTCCCTTCCATCCGTCCCTCTGTCCCATGTCCGTGAATATTAAACTTTTAGAAGATCAAATAAAAATTGTTTTTTCCGGCCAGCTCAATAGCATGATCAGATTGAGGAACTCGTTTCTTGCTAAGTCCATTATTCATGGCAGATGCCACTATGTGGGTAATTCCCATCTGCTGAGCAGCTGCAGTTCAGGCCACAAAGTACAAAGTACACCTAAGCGTTTTACAGTTAATTCTGGATCTACTATCGCTCATAAAATCTACCTGGGAGCCTTAAAGGAACAGGAGCCCTGGGCCCTCCCCTGCTTCTTTCCCCTAAACTTGTCACGCCCATGTTAAGTCTCTCCTGGCCTGCACTCTTCACGCGCTGCAGTGAATAATTCCGGGTGTCCGTCAACATCTATCAGGATGCGATTTCTGCACAGCTGGCACACAGCGCCAGCGTCTGTCTTGGGAAGCTTACGATCCTATGTCTTCATTGAGGTTGGAAGTCCCGTTTATATGGAAGTTTGTCATTCCTCAGTTTTGTAAAAACACGAATCCATAGTATACATACTGTTTGATTTAAAAAAAAACACAAAACCTTGTTATATATTATGATGCAGTATTTCATGTTCCAAAACACCAAGCTCTCAGAAAATCAATTTTTTATATATCAAACATAAACTGTATAGGCTATTTGAACCTTATGTTCATTTCTTAGGTGTCCTTGTGGCTTCTAAATATCACAGAATTATAAACTGAGAAGACTAGACGTGGAATCTATTTCTTATCACCCATTTTATAGCTTGGTTAGGGCAGCTGAATAGTTACTGAGTGGTCTGCTCTAGGCCGGGTGGGGAACTTTTTTGGTAGCTGAGACAGAAAGGTATGCAGATGCCTGTTTCCTCTTTTGATGGGAGAAGGTCCATATGTGACATTTAAATGACGCAGAAAAATCTGTTGTAATTACCACTGACAGGGCACAGTGTGTATTAAATCCCTGTCTCCTTTCCTGACTAGGGACTGCCTAGGTAGCGCTTTAGTGATTGGATGTCCTAAGTCATGTATGGGTCCCGTCTAGACTTCAGACCCTTCTGTACACGTGGGACACTTGACCGCATTTCCATGGAACACAGCCTCGCTCCTGCACCTCTACCCCTGTACTATTTGCCAATAGTCCCAAACATCTCTCTGCTTCCACCTGGTCCTGAAATCTGTCTTCTGTAAGTTTCCTAGTGGCCCTTATCATCATGCCTTTCTTTTGCCTAGAACCTTCCAGAGCTGCCTACAGGGTGAATTTTAAGCTCATTAAAATGGTTCACACAGATCCTGCCTGCTTCTTCAGCTCGAGGCTCACCACTCTCCATTTACACGTTCTACCTTTAGAGCCCCAGATCTCTGAGCTTCCTCCACAAAAACTATGGAAATAGCTACATATCCTTGTGAAAGTTATCTCTGCCTGGTAAGCTCCTCCCATACTTCACGCTTAATCCCTTCCTTCTGAAGTTCACTGTAGGAGACATCTATCCTTGAAGCTCTCACCCATCCTCAGAGTACGACTGAAACCTCTCGATTGAGCTCACACGGTGACTGCTCACTATTGGAGGACACAATCTGAATCAGTCTGCAGCTACGGGTGATCGACCTGACAATAACTTCTTAAGCCCCTGTGCCTTCAGTGCCAACAAGTCAGACTAGAATATTGCAGGCTAGCTTTTATTACCAGTGTTCTATTAGACCCACAGTTCCATCAGATGCACAAAAAAAGAATCNTAAAAAAAAGTTCATCTGGGAAGGGATATACAATTCAAATGTAATGATGCTTTAATATTTGCAATGCTTTCACCTTTGCTGTAGTTGTTTACATAACTTGTGAGGCGGTGTTTTTTTTCTTTCTAATTCTTCACTTTATCCCAGAATCCTTCAAAGTGCCATTCATATTCAGTCAGAACAATCCTGCCTATGGCAAAAAAAAAAAAAAAATATGAATGACTTCCGTGTCATTCAGTGACCCTATGTTACACTTGGGGAGGGGGGTTGTTGGCTGACCTTCTCTATAAAGGGTCAAATAATAAACATTTTAGGCTTTATGGGTCATATGGTTTCTGTCACAACTACTCAGCTCTGCAGTTACAGCAGGAATGCACCACAGACAAGAAGCAAACTAAGTAGCGTGGCTATATTATGATAAACCTTTATTTATAAAAACAGACAATGTAGGATCACAGTTTGCTGACTTCCTGGGTCATTTGGAGATTATTTCTGTGAAGGAATCTTTGGTAAGGTTCTGTTCAGGTATAGAAGCATTTTCCGAGTGGCTTGTTCCCTGAGAATATCTTTCTAATTATATGATTCTTAGGTAAATACTTTGAAGGATATTTGTACCATATCTTACTATGTAATTTTTATCAGAAACAGAAGCTGAGGGACTAAGATTATGTAAAATTTCATTTGCCTTAATAACAACCCTCACGGCTCCGCATATCAGGAGTTGCATCCCAAGTGAACCAGAAATTTCTATATGCTGTCCTGGCATTCAGTAATGGAGAGCTATAAAAGTGTTCATGCTCCTTACCAGTACAATAATTTTTAGGAAACATCTCATAATAATGACTCCAAGGGAACAAATCCCTTGTGTGGGCAATGATATTTAGAACAGAAATATTCGTTGACATTGAAATTCTAAAGTAACTCAGCCGGAAATGGAACCACAGCATGGAGGAATTCTGTAGAACTGTTTTATGTGGTGATTGAAGTGTATTGAGCCTTGGAAAACTGCATATTAAAATTATAAAGTCAGCGGTGCCTGGGTGGCTCAGCTGGTTGAGTGTCTGAATTAAGCTCAGGTCATGACCTCCATGTTCTTGAGTTCAAGCCCCACGGTGGGCTCTATGCAGACAGCTCAGAGCCTGGAGCCTGCTTCAGATTCTGTGTCTCCCTCTCTCTCTGTCCCTCCCCCGCTCACACTCTGTCTCTCTCAAAATAAATAAACATTAAAATTTTTTTAATAAAATAAAATAAAATTACAAAGTCAAATGGAAAGAGTATGTCTAAATGATATCAAGCATAAAAATCAATATACATGAATTTTGTCATTTAGTATTCAATAAATATTTATTGAATAAGAGCCTACTCTGAGCAAGTCTCTGCTCTAATAGTGAGAAGACAGTAATGAATAAAATAGACCAAAGTTGCTGCCCTCATGGAGCCAGTATTCTTATGGGAGAGAAACAGATACTGAGGGTTGAAGGAAGTTTAACAAATGATAGATTTGGAAATTTAATATGAGGTTCCCCCCCACATAAAACTGTTTATATAAAGAAGCTTTTCCCCCTTTATCTGGTATGCTTCCATTTTTAGGAATAAGAATTTCTCTGATCATTTCATTCAACCAGTATTCATAGAGTTCTATGTGCCAAACACTCTTCCAGGCACATGGAACACAGCGCAAACAAAGTATACAAGCACACCGATTCTTGTGGAGCTGCGGTCCAGCGAGAGAGACCGAATATAAGACAAATAAGCAAAATATGTACAAGGTTAGATGGTGACTGAGGAGCAGAGATAAGAAAGCAGGATATGAGCGTTGGGAGAAGGCAAACCTTTAGATTGAATGGTCAGGAAGGAGTCCTTGAGAAGGTGACTTCTGAGTAAGAAGTTAAAGAAAATGTGCTAACATTTACATAACACAGTGTCAGGCACATTCTAGTGTGACAGTGGGAGTAGGAGAGAGGACCTCACTCTGGAGAGGGGAACCAGCAAGTGCAAAGACCCTGAGGTGAGAATGTGCCTGACATATTCAAGGAATATCAGAAGCCAGTGGCTAGAGTATAGTGAATAAAGGAAAGAATAGCCGGAAATGAAATCAAAGGGAAACAGAAGACCAGCTCACATCTGGCCTTTTAAGTCATTGGAAGGATGTTGGCTTTATTCTGAATAATGAAAAGATACTGGAGAGGAGCACCTGGGTGGCTCAGTCAGTTAGTTGAATGTCTGACTCTTGACTTCATTTCAGGTCATGATCTCATAGTTTGTGAGTTTAAGTCCCACATCAGACTCTGTGCTGACAGTGAGGCACCTGCTTGGGATTCTCTCTCTCTCTCCCCATCTCTCTGCCTCTCCCTGGCTCTCACTCTCCCTCAAAATAAATAACTAAACTTAAAAAACATGTTTTAAAGATATTGGAGAGTTTTGAGCCAAGGAGAGAGATGATCTCGTTTGCAGTAAGATAAGACCTGCTGTTAACAACAGACTACAGAATCAGGAAGGCTTTTAGCAGACTGTAATCCAGGTAAGAGAAGACGGCCTGGACCGGTAGGCTAGTTCGGGAGGGTAAGGACTGTAGGCTGTGGTGGCAGGGGACAGGAGAGAGGAGTGTCAGGAACCAGTGTTCCCACGGCCAGACCCCAGCTGCCACGCGGGAAAGGTAACTCGGGAGCGATGACCATCCCTGAACTGTGACGAAGCTGCTGGTGGGAAACAGTGTCAGGCACATACCAGGTGCTTAATGTAGGCTGGTTAAATGATGCAAAACCAAAAAGAAATGTGAAAGCGAATCTCTATTTCATGTCTGTCTCCTGTCACCAGTGTCCTCACCACTTGGCCCTTACTGTCCCTCCTTCGGTTATTTATTGGTGAATTAGCCCCTCCCGTGTTCGTTGGTGTCCCGAGAAGACTTCGATTTTCAATGGCCTGCATTAAGTTAAATAAAACCACAGAACAGTAAAGATTCCATTGACCCATTTCTATCCCGTACCTTTGCGAACTGAATGCACTATTATTGCCTTTTACTGTCAAAGAGACTGATTATAACTATATGTAACCTTTTTTAGGGAACAACTGAATTCTTTATTGAAGACCTATAACATTTTTTATGAGAACCAGAAAAACCTCCATATTTTATGTGGACAGGTAAGCCCATCAAACAAATGCAATACAGTTTAATTCACAGAAAGAAATTCCTTAAAGGAATAAAGGAATCAGGGTGAGTGGGAGTCTATCCTCTAGCAGCACAAGGGGTCTGGAAAAACAGGTGAATCTTTGACTTTGATCATGACTTTTATATTTAGACTATATCACAAAATCCCAGTCCTGAAGCATGTGACTTTTTAAGCAGCTTTGGGGATAAGAAAGCATTTAAAAATAATTTTAATGACATGTTTACTTTCTGCTTTTAAAACAGTGTATAAATGTCTTTTGAACAGCAATTCCACTAGAAATCTCTTATAATACTTTCTTACAAACGTGCCCAAACATACAGAGAAGGTGGTGTCATCTTGTGGTGATGTCATTTGTAATGGAGAGAATTTGAAGATATTTTAAGTCCATACCCATGGGGGATTGCTCAAATAAATATGACATAGGCTGTAACATAGTTTGATTTGGTTGTTAACATGAATCAGTTAGATTCCAAAGAATGTGTACTGTGTTATAATAACAAATTTTAAAATGTGAAAGAAACACTTCAGAAAAGTCCTGAGTCTAGAAAGTATTTTTAGGAGTGCAAACTGGCCTTAGATTTTTCTTTTCTTCTTCTTCTTCTTCTCCTTCTTTGAATGCTTCATTCTCCGCAGATCTCTCCACCTAGTCTTGCATTCTAATGGGGCTTGCTTCACATCTTTACACTATCTTCCTGGCCCCGAGGGGCATTAGACTTTTCTACCTCCGATTAAACTCTTCACATTTGATGATATAGCTTTAAGTTTAAGTCACTGTGATTGGGCTTAAAATTGGAGTTGAACAGAGGGAAATTTCCAAGCCGCTCTGGCCTTTACTAGTGAAGTTAAATGATTTAGTTTGAATATTTCGCTTGCCTTCCCAAATGTAATAGAAGAAGGAAATAAGTCATCTCTTTACAAAGAAATGGGCCTAATTTTAAATTATTTCAGTATCATCCTATATCTTAGATCTCTAAGATTAAAGATCTTATAATTGTAAAGGTAACTTAAGAAAAGATCAAAACTTTAAAAAAATGATTATACTTTAGTTCAAGTTTCTACAAAGTTCATGATGTGAAGAAGTTTGTTTCCTTTCGGAACATGTTTGAACTTTGATGTTATGAATATATAATGTTCTCTCAAATTCTGCAAATCAGTGTTCAACTTACAATACAAAAGTCATTTAATTTTTTAAAATTACATGATGTAAAGTACACAGTGAGACTATTATATCGCTTAACTTTCCATCTTTACTCACTGGTCAATAAAGTGAGAGTCCAGAAATTTTCAAAACATTCTGGCTGAGTTACAATGACTCAGACGCTGTTAAAAGGGCATTATGGAGAATGGCATGTAGCTTTCTTAATGTCTGGTTAATTAAGGAAATATTGATTGTCTACCATGTGCCAGACACTGTTCTAAAAGCTGCAGATAAAGCAACGAAGAAATGGGACATAATATCCTTATGTTTCTTATAGTAGAGCGTAGAGATAAGAAATAAAATATGCAGTATATCAAATAAAAATAAAGGCTGTTGACAATGGCACAGCAGGGAAGAGGGCTCAGGGATCTATGTGGGGAAGGGGTAGAGGAGAATTTGACCAGAGACTCTGGAAGACGTGAAGAAGCAAACCTTGCAGAAGTCTGTGGGACACACATTCGGGCCCCCGAACAAGGGGCCTGAGCTGGGTTAGTTGAAGTAACTAACAGCAGGAAGTTGAAGTACAGCAGGGAAGCCAGTGGAGCAGGAGGCTTACAAGAACAGGGAATTAGTAGACAATGCAGCTAGAGAGCTAACTGTGGAAGGAAAGTGCCAGAGCGTGTCGGTCTTTAGATCATTGTGAAGACTGTAACATGTACTTGGGATGAGAAGGAAAGCTACTGGGTACTTTTGAGCAGAACAGTGACATTATCTAAAAGATACAGAATCTTACAAGAATCTCCCTAGCTATGGGGAATATATGAAAGGGCAAGAGAAGAATGAGAAAGAAAACTCCTGCAATAATCCAGGCAAACAATGAAAGGGTGTGGACCAGAACCATGGTAGTGGATACAGTGAGTAGAGTGGTCACATTAGGGATTTACTTTTAAGGTGGAGCTCATAGGATTTGCTAATGCATTGGATGTTGAGGACAAAAGAAAGATTAAAGGTGACTCAAATTCCTGGTCTGAGCCACGGGAAGGAGAAGGATGCTATTTACCAAGAAAAGAAGACAGACAAGGATGCTATTTACAAGAATAGAACAACTTGGAAAGGAAAATATTCATGGGAGAAAGATCAAGAGTTAATTAGGAACATATTAAGTTTGATGTCAGGTAGGCAGTCAGACAAGTAGAGCTCAGGGGAAGGGTTTGAGCTAGAAATGTAAAGTTGGAAGCTATTAGTTGAGAAATGGCATATAAGGATCTTAGAGATCACCAAGGGTACTGACTGGTGTAGACCTAGAAGAGAAGCCTAAGGATTTAGACAATGATATTAAATAAGCAAGCCTTCTGCGATATATTTAGTTCATCTATAAAGAGATGCTTTGTGAAATGAAAATTTTTTCTTGTATTCCTGAGTGCCTCAGTCGGTTGAGCATCTGACTCTTGATTTCAGCTCAGGTTATGATCTCACGGTTGTGAGACTGAGCCACATGTCGGGCTCCATGCTAGGCATGGAGCCTGCTTAAGATTCTCTCTGTCTCTCTGTCTCTCTCTCTGTCTGTCTCTCTCTCTCTCTCTCTGTGTGTCTCCCTCCCTCTGCCCCTTCCCTGCTCANCATGTCGGGCTCCATGCTAGGCATGGAGCCTGCTTAAGATTCTCTCTGTCTCTCTGTCTCTCTCTGTGTCTCTCTCTCTCTCTCTCTCTCTGTGTCTCCCTCCCTCTGCCCCTTCCCTGCTCGTGGGCTCATGTGCTCTCTTTCTCTTTCTCTCAAATGAAATATTCTGATATTCCTTACATGAGAAAACCTACCATTGTTGATAACAGATGGAGAATTTCTTCTTGAAAACAAGAATTAGATCATCTCAGAAGAGCAGTTATTCTGTGAGTTTTTGATGTAAGGGATTAATTGAAGTATAACTAAACAAAGAAGGAATGCTGTACCTTGATAACTGAAAGTAGGACTTGCATCATGTACTGTCATTTCCAAGGCCAAATTATGTTTGGTTGTCAAAAACAACTGATGGGTATCCTGACCTCTCAGTAATCTGAAACGTGAACTCAGAAGCGGGAGAAAGCTCATAACTTTGTTTCAGGAGTGACTCTGAAGTTAGTTTATCAGCCCAAGAAATAATAAGCAATAACATTTATGAAGCACTTATTAAATATCCGGTGCTATGAATTAGGGACTATAATGATGCCATTCTTCAGAAACAGCAGCCTTAAATGCGTTCAGCCTCTTGCCTAAGGCCACAGAGCAAAGAAGTGGCAGAGCCTGGGTTCAAACACAGGTCTGTCTAGTTCCAAGGTCTAGAGTGTTCATTATACTCTCAAATAAAAGTTAAGTCATTGACATTTTCTGATAATTGATTTTTCATAATAACTATAGTTATTGAATGTTATAGTAGTTATTGGATGGTTGCAATGTGCTTCTTCTTAGTGTCTGTATTTTTTGAAGTTTCTATGATGATAACATATTACTTTAATAACAGAAATACTTCTACATATATATACAAGTGGTAATAGATTAGAAAATAAATTCTATGGGTCTATGCTTTGACATTAATATTTATACCCGCAGAATAAGTAAGTGTTCACAGTCTGTGTGTGCGTGGAATGCCCTTCTTTTGTTACATTTCCAACTTAAAAATTAGTCAAGTGCTATTGATTTTTTTCAAATATATAATTTCTGTTATGCATTTTATACTGTTGTTTCATACATTTCTCACTGATTCTGCATAATAATTCCAGGAGTTAAAAATTGTTCAGAAATGAGCAAATAGCCACTAAATCTCTGAATAGCTATTCTTCTGATTTCTAGTTTGGTATAGTTTTTAATTCTGCTTTCATTTTACGTTGAACAGAATTAAACTTCTACCTCATTGAAGAATCGTGGAGTTCAGAAAGCATTTTAACACATGCTGCCCTCTGGTGGCTGTATCATTACCATTCTGACTTACTTTACTGGTCAGGGCTGTTCTCAAAAATAAAAGAATGTTTCCAAAACTGAATTATTTTGAGGATAGATTGAAAAGTCAAACAACCCCATGAGGAGTTTCTTTTTATCTATTAAGATGTCTTACAGACTTGATTTCTACATTTTCAGTTAAAAGATTTACCTTCTATAAGTAATACAAAAACAATGTTTGAGATGATTGGTTTCTTCCCCAGACAGAAGATGGCAAACTAATTGTCGAAGGAATGTTGGACATTTTCTGGGGAGTAAAACGGCCTATACAGCTAAAAATACAAGATGAGAAACAAATCCCTTCTTTTACTAGGTTGAAGTCACCAGATGTCTTTTCCAAAAGGTAAGCTATATTTCACATTTTTAAAAATGTTTATTTATTTTTAAGAGAGAGACAGAGTACGAGCACTGGAGGGGCAGAGAGAAAGAGAGACACAGAATCCAACGCAGGCTCCAGGCTCTGACCTATCAGCACAGAACCCCACGCGGGGCTCAAAATCACGAACCGTGAGATCACGAACCTGGGCTGAAGTCGGATGCTTAACCGACTGAGCCAGCCAGGCTCCCCTATCTTTTACGTTTTAGCTCCTGAGAAGATCACCCTCATATTTACCTTAATTTATTGTGTGCACTTTTAAAGATGAGAGCTCTAAAGTTCTAACACAATCTCATTTAATCCCCAGCAACTCTGTGAAGTAGGTGTTCAGAACCTGGAGCTCTGAAAGGTTAGGTAATTTGTGCAAGATCTCCAATGACCATGAAGCAGGACTGGGCTGGCCCTCATGTCTACCTCTCTGCTGTGTTTCTTCTCTCCTGGAAGACTGCATTCCTTCATTAGAAAAGACAAAATGTCAAGGCAAGATTTCATTAGCCCGTTAGCTCTGGCCTTGTCACCAAAAGGGGAGATAAAATTTAAATTTCTCTTCTCCTTGGAACAGAGGGCTCTTCCTACTTTCTGGAAAGGAGATTTAATTATGCTCCACCTGATTGTCTTGATCCTGTTCAACAGGACACAACAAAGTGTACTTGGAGCTCAGTAACAACAGAAGACCGTTCTCTGTGTGGGTTTATGCAACTGTACCTTGAATACATTAAGTTGGGTTGATTTTTTTCATTATCCTTTGCAATTTTTAGAAAAATAATTATTCCCAGAAAGAATCATACATGTATGGGTTTTTTTTTTCTTTTTTTCTTCCTTCCTCCCTGCTTTCCCTCCTTTTTAATCCTTAACTTTCCAACCCCTCCCCCGGTTGTGCATATGTGGAGGGGCCAAGCCATCTCCTCTCCCAACCTGCCATCTATAACTGGATGGGCTGGAGTTCTAGGAAGAGAGGATGGAGAGAGAGCTTCCAGGACCTTTTCCTCAATCTGATCTCTGGCCATAAGCAAGAAAAACCAAGGATCACCTTGAGGGAAGCCACATTTTTTTCTCTGGACACCCCACTATGATTTGCACCTTGCCAGTGTTCTCACATGTGATGATCCAGCAGTTCTGAACATTCCCTAATTCCCTACACATACCATGCAGCCTCTTACTTTCCTGACTCCTGTAAAGTCTACTTGCATTTCAGCATCGTTCGCCCGACTCCCCTCTCTCAGTCCTTTAAGACTCTGGTCGGGTAACACATTCTCCGGAAAGCCTTTTCTAACCCTTCAGTCTATACTCGGTGCACTGGCAATTTTTCAAAACACACTGTTAATTGCATTTTTTATGCACCTATGTCCTGCTCTGGCCTGTGGGTTTTTCAGGGTAAGGAACATGCCTTATTTGTCCGTTATTGTGGTGCTCAGCAGTGTGCCTGGAATGAAGAAGAGACTCAAAATATAATATTGAACAAAGCCCCCACAAGCCTGGTAGTTAAATTACCTCTGCTCTGTTGTGAAAACTGTCTCTGTCTCCCACTTCTGACTAGTCTCCCATCCAGGCTAAGGGGTGCCTGTGGGCGAAGGGTCCAGTATTTGTGAAAGAGCAGAAGGGGGATCACAGACTTAGGTGGCCCGTGAAGCCCGGCAACCCTCCTCTTCAGGTCCTCGAAGACCGATGGGGCTGATGATTCTAAGTGACTAGGAGCACTTCTTAAAAGGAGAAATTACCCCTGGGCTCTGCTTTTAGATAACTGTGCAAGACATGAATTTGGCAAAATTAGCTATCATTATTCATATTGCCGAAAAACTCATTGCAAAGTTCTCTGAGCAGCCAGCTGCTTTTGATGCTTTTTAATTATTTGAGTCATGAAAACTTAATAAGTATGGCACATTAAGGGAAGATGTCAAGGAGATACAGTAAGGTCCTTGTATTATCACATTAAGACTTAAAAAAAAAATAGCTACCCTGAGATATTTTCAAATGCTTCAAATTAAAATTCAGAACACTTGTTCCTAAGAATCCTCAATGTGAGGATGTTTCAAGAGACCAGGTGGACAAAGTGACATTGATGCCTTTCCATATACTGTGGCAAATTAAAAATTAATATTCTCACGATGTGCCTTCTTCCATGGACACCAATTGCAGTTTTCATTGTTTATCAGCACATTGCTGTGAACCAAACAGAAATGATCTCCTTTAGTTTAAAGTTGAGGAAGAATTCCTTAGAAAATCTTGCTTGCTCTTTACCACAGTAATGAAACTTACCAGGAGAATGTATGGAGTAAAGGGCACATGTGCAGTGTATTCGATCTTTCTGGAGGTTGAGAATTATCAGAACGAGATCCTACTACTCTCACACTCAAAAGCAAGATTAGATTCAGTCATGATTAATTAGCCAAGAATCCTCCATTAGAAGCAGTTGAACACTCAGCAGGAAGGTGCACATAATTTGGAACGGCTGGTCCTTGGCCTCTGTTCCCTAGTGGGGTGCATAGCCACCTAAGGTACTATCTTTGTTCAGTCTGGGCCTAGATACCTTCATTCTGGTTACCACTCTTAAGGATGGCATTCATTTAAATTCTGAGCCTTGAATGAAATCATATAAAGAAAGGAACTAGGGGTGCCTGGGTGGTTCAGTAGGTTAAGTGTCCAACTCCTGATTTGGGCTCAGGTATGATCCCAAGTATGAGGAGATTGAGCATTGCATCAGGCTTTGCATTAATAGTGCAGAGCGTGCCTGGGATTCTCTCTCTCTCTTTCTCTCTCTCTCTATATATATATCTCTGCCCCTCCCATATGTGCACATATGGTCCCTCTCTCTCAAAATAAATAAACATTTTAAAAAAATAAACTATTCCTTCACTCTGTAACATTTCTCAACTCTCTTTTCTCATACTGGGTTTCTGTGTGCAGAATTCTTCAATTTTTTGTATGTTTTACTGACTTATTTTGAGAGAGAAAGAGAAAACGAGCAGGGGAGGGGCAGAGAGAGAATCCCAAGCAGGATCTGAACTGCCAGTGCAGAGCCTGACCGGGGGCTTGAACTGACAAATGATTCCAAGCCGAAATCAGTAGTCAGATGCTCAATGAACTGAGCTACTCAGGCAAACCTGTGTGCAGAACTTCTGCCTCTGGACTCACATGGGCACTCATGTGGTATCTTCAGTGGGGGTATGTACGATAAAGGACGTGGAAGCTGTGTACTCAGCTTCAGGAAGGGCTGCAATCTTGTCATTCTGGTCACTTATTGAGTGAATCATCAGTTTGTCATGCTAGTTTGTTTTAATTACCTTGAAAATGAGTCACACTGAGTCAGCTTAAGGGGAGTGGTAGAAGCTTAAATATAAATCCATTTGTTTGAACTGTGACCACTTGTGATCCTTTATGGAAACACTCCTGTGGGAAGTACTTTGATCTTTCATACCTAGTCCAAGTATTTTGTTTTGAAAATTTTTCAAAACCTAAACAACAGCAACAAAACTCCAGCCTTATTGAGGTTATGTTTACTTGCACTAGTTTTCACTGCTGTTTTTAATTTTTCTAAAATCAGCTTTGGGGCATTTTGTACAAATCATGACAGAATGACATAAAGAGAAGAAACTGGACAGGTGTACATTTGAATAACATTTATAGCGTGGGTTTTTCTTCTTTCTTCCAACACAGATAGAAAAATGACCACATCCCATTTGTCTGTCAAATTTCTGCCTCCTTTTTTATTTTGCGACTCATTTGAAAACTTGCCCACAGTTTAAGTTTATCACTGTATACATCCTGAAGCATGGTCAGGGCAATGCTAACAGTCTTGTGCTTGGGCAAGTTAAACTATTTGATATTGCATAAAGTTCCATCCAGTTTTCTTTGAACGACTCCAGGTAACTGCCCTCAAGCATAGCCATGCGCACAGTTGTATGTGAGTGACTCTTCAAATTACACAATCCAGAGTTCAAAACTGGTGTTTTCTTCTAAGATGAGTAGAGAAGAAAATGGGCCAAACACTCATATATTGAGCCATGTTTGTCCCCTGTGTTTGTGTGACACCACTAAAGTAAGAAAGTAAGGACAAGTGTCCAGTCTGCCAAGATTACCAAGAACTTCTAGACTACCACCGGCCAGGCACCCTTGGGCTTTCTCATCTTTCCCCATATGAAATAGCCTTGCTGTTTTAGTTTCTGCTTTTCATTGGTATTCGGCTTTTCCCATTGCTGCCGCTCTAAGATAATGACATCTGCCTCCCTTAGATAATTAATTTCCTAGAGATTGGGGAAGATGGGCAATTTTATCAACCATAAGAATAACTTGAATCTGAGTCAGGACCTGAACAGGTTTCCCTTGAGTTAGTTATTACCTATAGTATTTGGACTTTTCTGACATGTGTTTTAACTGGCTATGTTATGGATAGTAGAGCTTACTGAATAATTAGCTAACAAATACATTAAGATTACTTTATTTACAGCATAAGATCATTATGAGGCTCAAATGATACAAAGTTCTAAAAAGATATGAAAAGAATTCAAAGATCAAGGAGAAAATACTCATGTTTGTCATGTTCACCACCACTAGTCTGAATAAACATTTTTGTTATTGTTGCCACCAGTGACATTTGGATAGAAGTAATGCTACAGATGCCACATTTGGATAGAGTACATGCCACCACTTATGGGTTTTGGTCATATGGAAAACAGACATTATGGAAGAGATTTTTAGTAAGAATAAGACCAATCCCAGTGACAATAGTATCCTTTAACCTAGAGAAACCAAGAATATCTTGGATCCTTAATAATTCCTCACCCATCATAAAATGGAAACAGGTGATTCTGATGAAGATGGCAATGAAAATGAGGATGATTATGATAACTTTGAACATATACTGAGTGCTTACTATGTATTGGGCACTATGTCAAGAATTTTACACAAGTTAACTCATTTAATCTTCTCAGCAACCTTATCCTATTATCATCCCCATTTTATAGTTAAGGACATGAAGGCACAGAGGAGTAACTTGTCTAAGACCAGATAAATAAATGAAGAACATATGACTCTTGACCCAGCTGATGAAAATAAGTAGCTGCCCAGTTTTATGTATTTTCATCACTAGACTGCATTGAAAGTTGTTAGTATCCTATATATAAATCATCGTTTAGAAAAGAATCTTCTCATACACGTTCCTCCTTTGTAAATTGCATTCATAGTAGTAAAGAGCCTTAAAGGGAGGCACCACATCTTACTGAGAGCCACTCTACCCAAAAATGCTTTGAATACAATAGGAACTCAAAGTATTCTGACAGAATGAACACTTTTGTACCTAAACTCTCCTGAGAACATTGTGAGATATCTGTGTAATTATGGATTATGTTGGTCGGTTTCCACTAATTCCATTTGCAAACACACATTTTAGAGAACCTATATAACCTTGTGTTTCAGGGTATACTCAGTTATATCAGATTTGCTTAAAATCAGTATAGGAAGTATTTAAAAACACTCATTGACCATTCTGGTATAAATATAATTTAAATAATGTCATAAAATTGTTATAATTTAGGATATACCGACCATATTCCCTCAGTATCATATTAATACTCTAAACCTGAAAATCATCATAAGACTTATTATGAATAAAATTAATGCCCTTTACAATATTTATTACTTTACAGGGGAATGACACGCTGGGGAGAATTTGATGATCTTTACCGTATTAGTGATCTGGACAGAACCCAGATTCCAGCATCTAAAAGAACAGATTCCCAAGAAGGTCAGTATCAAACTCTTATTAATGGAGGGACTTTTTAAATGTAAATCATGAATCCTAAACATTTCTCTGAAATTTAACATTTTACATACCACTATTTAATAAAACTCTTATATTAAAAGAGACCTTTAGGATCATATTAACAAGTTGCTACAGTGTTCATATGATGTTTAAGAACTTTATTACATAAAAATATGATGATTTTTAAAATCACATCAGGTCCCTTAGATTTACTAGCTAATGATTTGAATAAATTTGTATACATAAAATTCTTCAATATTCTCCCCAAGGTTGGGATTATTTATTATATTCAGCAGCTTTTTATATTCGACCAAGCCACTCACATTAAATTCCAAATCTGTTTAGAAGTCAAATGTTTTCATTAGTTAATAGATATTTGCGTAACAACACTTCCCAGAAAGAGGCAGATATCCTGGAGTCATTCTATTCGATAGTTTTTTCAAGCATTTATTTTAAAAAGAGAAGTCAACTTGAACATCAAATGAATTCATATCAAACATGACAAACCAATGGTAAATGGCAGGTCGTATTACATGTGACATCAGTAGTCATAACGATGATGTGATAGTAGTAATTCTAGTAGCTGTCATTTACTGAGACGCTGCTAGGTGCCCGGCATGATGTCATGTATCTTACATAGGTTTGGTTTTCATATAATGTGTTACAGATCCAAGGAGAAGCTGATGACTGGTGTTGGGAGCAGGGTTCATGTTTCTGGGGTGGCCATATTACCAAGCTGATTTCAGTCTGAAAATGGTACCCTGCCACCATTATCTTCATGAATGTACCAACAACTTCCAATGTTGAGTTACTTTTTCCAAACCTTTCCCAAGTCAGCCTTCTCTGCTGTCTCTTTAGCAACCCATATTCAATAACAAACATGACACTCCTTCCAGGATCCCCTTATCTTTGTGTGATGGCTCTTGGCATCTTTTATATAAGGGTCCTTCCAGTTAGCCCTTTGAAAACACTCACCTAAACCCAAGGGAATTCTAATTTCTTGGCACCAGAGATATCATAAAAATCTATCTGTATCTAAGCACCAATGCTAGAGGACAATGGAATCCCCGATGTCTACTGGTTGGTACTCTAATGACAACAGAAAATTCTTTAAAATCCCAAGGCCAAATGGAATACTATTTCCCACTGTTTGAAAGCATTATAGTCCACTGCTTAGCTGCATAGTTACTTTTTAAATACACATACAAATTCACCCAAAGAGGTAGGCAGCTAAATGATATGGCCTTATAATCTTTATTCTTCCCAGATGATTTATCTTATCACAGTAGCACTCTGAAGCTTTATGCAGAGGAAGAGCCAGAATCCCCATTGCTCTATCGAACCATGAGTGAAGCAACCCTGGTGAGAAAAAGGATGAAGCCTCCAATGATGGACAGAAAAGACAGACAGAAGCATAGGGCCTCTATTAATGGGCACTTCTATAACCATGAAGTGAGTTATGATTCCACTAATGTCGTTTAAAATGTCTATTTTGCTAACAGTATCACTCAATTCAACTTACAATTAAAAATAGTACTAATAAAATGGTAGTAGTGTATTTAATATTTATTGGGCACTCTCTATGTGTTAGATATTAAACTGTTTTAAATTGGATTTTGATGAATTATCTCATTAATCCCTGAAACAAGTCTACGAAACAGGTACCATTATTTTCCCTACCTTACCTGAGTTAACTAAGGTTCACAGCAGTTAAGTAATTTGTCTTAAATCACACTACTTTTAAGTAGCAGATCTGAACTGNGCGAGATCATGACCCAAGCGAAAGTCGGACGCTTAACCGACTAAGCCACCCAGGTGCCCCAAATCACACTACTTTTAAGTAGCAGATCTGAACTTGAATCCACCTTTGTCTGACTCCAGAACCCAAGCTATTAACCACCATGATGAGTGAGCCCTGTTTAAGTGGCAGGGCCTATGCCCAGCACTGGGGATATGAATATGACTCAGTTGATGCCTCAGCCAGCATGGAGCTCAGGTGTTGGGCACAGAAGCCAATACGTCGACAAGTGGCATTAGAATCATATAAATGCTATCATGGAGATTGGTTCAGAGTACATTTGAACATTAACATTTAAATGTTCAAATTAATTGTTAATTAATTGTACCTATTATTCCAGTGAATCAAATTTCTCATTTGGTCACATGCCCTTCCAGGTCATATACACATATTTTTTATGCAAGCATTAGTTGTAGCATAGATAAGGTTTTTATTCTGATTTTTCACTTAATGTGTTAAATTTATGTGTCCCTTAAGACATTTCACTGTGCTGAAGGGAATGTGTCTTTCTTTTCTTTCTTTTTTTTTTTTAGAACTCAAATTTTCATGTCAGGTCCTTCAGCAATTATTCATCCATTCATTTAGTAAATACTTAAAAAGCACTTGCTCTGTTCCAGGTACCATTCTAAGCCCTTTAATGCCAAATGTTAACTCCTTTATCTTAAGCTTTTTTCCCATAGCGCTTTCTACCTTATTCCTTCTTCTTTCCTTAAGAGCGTATCCGTAGTGTGCCTGTGGAGACTGGCAGGGAGAAACCTCCCTTGTGAATTCTTTGTTCAAATTAGATATTTTTCTGGCTCAAGAATTTCCTCTTAGCCATAAAGTAATTTTGACAGCCTCCCATAGATGTGCAATAGCCAATTGTCCTGGTCTCTACTTCTCAGATTATGCCGTGTCATCATCCTGTGGGGTGATTTGTGTTAAAGGCTGTGAAAGCCACATTGTTCCAAATGAGCAACTTCCAGATGGGCCCCCTATACTAAGAATGAAATTGGCACTAAGTTGGCAGCACAGTGGAGTGGCTAAATGCTTGGGTGCTGGAGCTTGACAATCCGATTTCAAATTCTTGCTGAGCAAAGTTTAAAACTGCCTCCATCTCTTAGCCTTTATCCTTCCTACTTTACAAGGTTGTTGATGGGACTAAATGGAATAAGGGGAGCTAAGCACTTAGCACAGTGTCTGGCACAAAGGAAGAACACATATGTAACACATCCTTGTCTTCGTGGCAGATGAAAGTATGGCCCTCCAGGACTCCACAGAACTCATAAGCGCTGGTCATATGTGTCACAGAGTGACCCATCAATGTCTTACAATGTCTACAAACATTGAATTTTCTCATACTTAGCAAGAGTTCATTAGCTTTATTGTTGTTGGTTAAAAGAGATCAAGCTTGAACTACGCATATTTCATACAGATGCCAGTCACTGCAGTGTAATAACTAGCAGAAAGAAAAAAAAAACATTCTATCACTGGATGTGCAGAGAGAGACAGCTAGGAATTTAAATTGATATGGTCATAAGATATGTTTTTATATCACGAGACCCCCACTATAACATCAATATTGTTAGGACATGAATAACACTGATTTCAGAGGCTTAGATGACGGTATTTGTATGTAAGTTATGACTGTTGACTTGACCTGTGGTATATTTCTATCCATGCAATAAAAATAAATGATTTTATTTCATTACGTGTTTTGAGCAACAAAACTAATCTAAAACTCTGAAATACATGATTCCAAATTCATTGTATGTTGGTGCTTTAGAAGGGTTCTTGGGGGTCATCTAGTCCCATTCTCTTATTTTACAAATGAAATCCTTGAGGCCTCTTGAGGCCTCAATGTGAAGTGATTTGACAAAGTTGGAGTTAGAAGATACTATGATCCAGGTGTCCTAAATCCTAATCTAGTGCTGTTGCCAAACTCCATAAAGATTCTTCGTTATAAACAACATCAAACCACATAGGTAACATATCCTTGTCTTCGTGGCAGATGAATGTATGGCCCTTCAGGACTCCACAGAACTCATAAGCACTGGTCATATGTGTCACAGAGTGACCCATCAATGCCTCACAATGTCTACAAACATTGAATTTTCTCATACTTAGCAAGAGTTTATTCCAGACAGCCTCCATATATCTACTTTGAAAAATTTCCATATCCATATTTCTACTCACACAGGTGCTGTGCATATATGCACTGTGATGTTTATTTTGGCATTTATTTACTGATTTCCCAATATAAGGCTCATCTATCTAACATTCCATTGAGCCACCCCAGAACCCACCCATTTCCACGACAGATGAACCCCTACCTCCCATTTCTGGAGTCTTGGAACACTATTGGTATTACTTTTTATTTGTGCTTAGTTATAGCTAACTTATTTTAAAATTTTGAACCACATTGAAGAATGGTATGATCATCTAGTAAAAATGTTTTGAACATACTCATGTTTTACCTAACTTAGTTCTAGAAACAATATAAAGTTGCTTAAAAGGATGCATAGTATCCAACAACAACAAAGAAAGCAAACACAAGAAAACAAAACTTTTAAATTGGTGATTTGTGATTTTTTTCCCCCCATAAGCAGGCCAGTTTCACCAGATGCTCAATATCAGTCATTGGGGAAATACAAATCAAAACCACATTGAGATACCACCTCACACTGGTCAGAGTGACTAAAATTAACAACTCAGGAAACAACAGATGTTGGCAAGGATATGGAGAAAGGGGAACCCTCTTGCACTGTTGGTGGGAATGCAAACTGGTGCAACCCCTGTGGAAAACAGTGTGGAGGTTCCTCAAAAATTTAAAAATAGAATTACCTTATGATACAGGAGTAGCACTACTAGGAATTTATCTGAGGGATACAGGAGTGCTGATTCGTAGAGGCACATGTACCCCAATGTTTATAGCAGCACTTTCAACAATAGCCAAATTCTGGAAAGAGCCTAAATGTCCATTAACTAATTAATGGATAAAGAAGATGTTGTATATATGTATGGGTGTGTGTGTATATATATATACATATATATATATGTATGTGCATGTGTGTGTATGTGTGTATATATGTGTATATATGTGTGTATATATATATATATGTACACGCACACACAATGGAATACTACTTGTCAATCAAAAAATGAACTGGAGATTATTATGCTAAGTGGAATAGGTCAGTAAGAAAAAGGCAGATGGCATATGTTTTTACTCATATGTGGAATTTGAGAAACTAAACAGAAGACCATAGTGGAAGGGAAGGAAAAATAAGTTACAAACAGAGAGGGAGGCAAACCATAAGAGGCTCTTAAGTACAGAGAACAAACTGAGGGTTTATGGGAGTGGGAGGTAGCTAAGACTATACTCTGTATACGGTATGTTAGCTAACTTGACAATAAAGTATTAAAATAAAATAAAATAAATTAAATATTGGGCTTCTCAAAAAAGAAGAAGGAGAAGCAGAAGGAGAAGGAGGCCAGTTTCACCATATTGATTCTTGTTAGTTTGATGTAATCTTAAGAATTTCCATGACAATATTTTTGTTGTTGTTGTTCTTAGACATCAGTTTTCACTCCTGCCTTTGGATCAGAAACTAAAGTCAGAATAAACAGTAATATGAGAACTGAAGAAGTAATAGAGCAACTTCTCCAAAAATTTAAGGTAATCCTTATCACTAAACTGAGCTACAATTATCTTGTATATAATTTAACTATAGTACATAAATGTACTCTTCTGAAGAAGACCTATGAACATGTAAATCTAAATTAAATGATTCAGTTCTGAAGAATTCTTTCTTACGTATAACACCTTTTTGTAATTGAGTCTCAAGGGATTATATTACTCTCTCAACAGGGAGCAGAAAAGGATTCTTATCTAAAAGTGCAAAGTGAAAGTGAGAAAAAAGATACAGATTTGGGGTCTGGTTGGCTCAGAAAACATTTGACAATCACCAATCAATCAAATATGAAAAAATTCATGTTTGTTTCTTTTTTTCCATTGACAGATTGAAAACAGTGCCCAAGATTTTGCACTTTACATTGTTTTTGCAACAGGAGGTAAGCTTGATCCCTTTTTTTACACGATTCCAGTATGTTATAGTTTTCTGCCCAAGGGGAAGGCACAAGAGCCATTAAGCCTCTTTCTGTGGAAGAAAGGGAAGGAAGGGAAAAAGAAGGAAAAGTCAGGAGGATGTTTTCACAGAAGCTAACCTATGAATAAGATATCCTAGAAGAGTTTATAATACAGGAGAGTTTGCTTGTTGACCAGACATTAAATTATCTGAATGGCAGTCAGAGCCTGGGTGAGTCTGTGAAGAGTTCCCAAGAATTGTTACACGCTGAAGTCCTTGACTTCTGGACCTCTTTCTTTTTGGCTTTTCCTTTTCCTTCTAGCTCTTCCTGGAGTCAATACATACCATTTCTCTTTGATCTTGTTATTACCTCTTTCTTAGCACAGTGTCTGACCTGCTATGTAAAAGTGTTCTCTCTTCCTCAGTAGAGAAAAATATGCAGAAGTTGGTGGTAGGGAGTAAAAGGTTGGCATCAGAGCATTGGGAAGAGGCCCTATGTGGGGTGCTGGGAACAGGATGAAAGAGAGATTAGAGAAAAACCTAAGGCAATATTGAAATGTTCTTTTTGAAAACTCTTAAATTGAAAACATTTATATGTTAAATTGTAGAAAAATCTCAAGTTATAGTTTAAGTGTCAGAATGTTTGAGTCGGAAATTGAACAGAATAAAATAATACATTATGATGCTGGGACAACTGTAAGAAAATGAAAGTTGGATCTTCAAACATATTGTAGTTCTTTAAAACTTTATCTGTGAAAATCATGTTTTATTTTGTTTTCCGTGTCAAAAATGCTTGCACATAAAATCGAGAACAGAAGATCATCATAAGGAGTAAATCTTAGGGATCAAGAATAGAGAAAAGAATGGAACCCATATCACCTATTTAGGTATTAATCTGGAAAATAAAGGCAGGTGCATTTTAATACCTTGTATCTACTAAGCCCATGATCTATAACTGTGTTTTTCAAATTTTAGTGCACTTCAGGATTACCTAAGAAGTTCATCTAAAATACAGATTCCCAAACCCCTCCAGATCTGGGAACAGTCTGGGAATATGTATTTGTAATAATTACCCCAGAAGCAAATTCATGAAGCAAACTGAGGGTGCAGAGCCAGGTTATACAAGATGTAGAGGTCAGAAGAGGATTCTAGTGCGTTCATCATCGGGGCTGTCCTTGCTTCAGAAATGTCGAGGAATTAAAGCAATGTACTCTGACTCTGTGGAAACAAGCACAGATAATATTACTTTAATTGTGCTCCAGATTCTGTGCTCCTGACTTCTTCCTAGGGTAAGTCTCACCTAGGAGATGAGCACAGTTCTGATTCTTGAAACTTTTAAGAGCCCGAGGAAATTGATTTCATAGATGATGGCGTAGAAAGGACTAACTGGTCTACCCGTTTCCCCATTCAGTCTCTTTCAACACAGCAGACAGATTGTTTTGTTAACAATGTAAGTCAGACAATGACATATCACCTCTCAAATTTTCCAGTGGTCTGTCTTCCCACAATAAAGCCAGAGTCTCTATGTTGGTCCCACTATGTGTTCTCTTCAACTTTTAATATCCCTGTCCTCATCTTTATGTTAGCTGCCCTGCTCTCTTGCTGCTCTTTGATAGCATTTGGCATGCACTCACCTGTAGGGTACTCTGCTTAGTTACTTACTCTGTTAGGAACACACTTGCCCCAGAAAGCTCCATGGTTCCATACCGCATCTCCTTCCGGTTTTGTCAAATGTTACATCTTCAGTGCAGCCTTTTTCAGCCACCCTCTCAATAACTGCGTACGTCTCCCCCTGTACACACCTATTTACACAGACACATACTTTCTTCCCCTCTCCTTGCTTTATTTTTCTTTTGAATACTTATCACTAATACATGATAGGTTTTATTGGTTTATCGTCTGTATCCTCTGTGTCCTCCACGAGGACGTAAGGTCCATAAGCGAAGTGATTTTACTCTGCTTTGATTTAGAAGGTGCCCAGCACAGAGAACAATGCCTGAAACATAGTAGGAACTCAAAAAATATTTGAGAAAGGAGGAGAGGAGATGATTGTAAGGACATGGTGTTCTGTTCATGCTTCATTCTGATAAAAATGAAATGACAGATGTGAAATTATTTTGACAGAAAGCTGGAAGTGCTTTTGTGAGTGGGAGGATTTATAACTTTTGGAAATGTGAAATTCTTGGAATTTACCAAATTGGAAGTTATTTTCTTTCTCATCTCATTATTATGGCTGAATGGATGAAGCCCACAGATGAATGAGTAATAATAAAAATACTGGCCTGTGATGTGACAAACATTCTGAATATATTTTTAAAGGAGATTCAAGGATTGGATTGGGATGAGAAACAAGGGAATCATTGAGGATAATTATAAAGTTTTGGACCTGACCAACTGGAAAGATAGGAATACATTAACTGAACTAGGAAAGAATTAATAAATATTTGTTGAATGAATGAATGACAAATTATAAAGAATGTTTAGGTGTGTTGCTTGGTAAAAGCACAAATGGGACTGGAGATTTGTCTGAACATCCAAACCAAAGGCAAGATTGAATCACAGGAGATACAAATCAAACCTTAAGATCTAGCAAGAGAAAGAGGTTCTTTTTAGTTTTTTTAAAGGTTTTAATTTTAATTTACTCCTTTGAATGAGTGCCTCCTGTTGTATGTTCTTTTTAGGTCTTCTTCCAACGTGAGAAGAAAATGAGTGGACAACTTCTCTTTCCTCTTTTTCTCTGGGATGCACTGCTAACTAGAGCTGATTCTTGTTTTCCTTTGTAGAGCAGAGGCGGCTGAAGAAGACAGATGTTCCGCTACTGCATAGGCTGATACAGGGACCTTCCAAAGAGAATGCTCGCATTTTCCTCATGGATAAAGATGCAACAGAAATTAGCAGTGATGTATGGATACTGTCACCCTGAATCTGTCTTTCCTTTCTCCTGACTCAGCACCTCTCACAGAATCTGCATTCTTTTTTGTTTTGTTTTGTATTGTTCCCTTTTCAGGTGGCTCAGTACATAAACTTTCATTTTCCTCTCCTGGAATCCATCCTTCAAAGATTAAACGAAGAAGAGAAAAGAGAGATTCAAAGAACAATAACAAAGTAAGTCAGGAGCGTGCATTCTGAGTGCCTATTTCTATAAGAGGTTCAGCGCACAAATTGTGTTCAATTTTTAATACTCTTTTTCTCCTTGTCCTTTTTCAGATTCAGTAGAGAAAAGGCTATTATACAGAGATATCTTCAAAATAAACGGGCAGTAAAAACTGAGACAACAGTTTAGCAGGTTAGGCTGCAATTGCTGAAACACTTCAACAAAATTAGAGGGATATTACTATTTGATGAATGCATAAAGTCCATGCCTGCATTCATACAAATGTCTATGAACTTGAATCTGTGGAAAATTGAATGTTGAAAAAGCTTGTCTCTCTTTGAAGTGATGAGGTTACCCAGGCTTCACAGTTGCACCAAAAGGAGCTTGAATTTGTTTCAGTAACTGAAACAAGCTTGGATACTGTGTATCCCCAATACTTTTTATAGTAAAACACTCCATGAACTCTATAATCTAAATGATGTCTTCAGATATCATGTAGCATAAACTTCTTTTAGCTTGAACTGTCAAGAAAATGAAAACATCATCAACGGATTCTCAGAAATGATTCAGAAGTAAAAGCTACCAGCTCTTGAAGTAAAAAAGGAAGCACACACTCTTACCCCACCAAGGAGTCTGGTAGTAACGGTGTTTCACAGCTCCCTGAAATCTCTCACTTCTTCATGAAATCCAAGGCTATCTCTATACAGCCGGTGGCTTTGGCTATTTGTAATATCAGAGCTATCTGCCCTTTGGGAGAGAAAAGATGATTGGATTTCTGTTAAGAAATCCAAATTGCAGTTTTCTCAACCTGAACCCTTATTATTTTTTCTGTTCTACTCATGATTTTCAAAAGTTTTCTTAAGCATTTTTTTTGAGAGAAGAGAGAGAGAGAGAGAGAGAGGGAATGTGGCAGGGAGGGAAGAGGGAGAGAGAGAATCTCAAGCAGACCCCACAGTCAGTGTAAAACCTGATGTGGGCCTCCATCTCATGGTCCTGATATCATGACGTGAGCCAGAATCAAGAGTCAGATACTTAACTGGCTGAGCCACCCAGGTGCCCTGAGTTCTTAAACATTTTTAAAAAGTCAGTCAAACTGGTTTTCTTTATTTTTCCAAACAAGTATACCACAGAGACTTAATATATTTAATCAGCTAGGACAAGAGTTGGGCAATGATAACCATTTGTTGCCGAATGAAAACCAAGGATAAAGCAAAACTATTATAGCTAAAATAAGCAGGGAATCTGGCACTCTGCTCCTTTTCTCCAAGACAACTTATCCCACAGCTTTCAAGATACTTAAAAGTCTGCTACAACCAATTTGAGAAAAAGAAGAAAACACTGATAATGCCAAAGTATCATCTATAATTTTATTCATGACTTCTATATTAAAATGGAGTTTTATGCAGCATTGTTGAATTCCCTAAACTACTTCCATTCACATTCCTCAGAGGCATTGGAGTAAGTGCTTTGATTACACTACATGTACTCAGGGCTAAGGTTGTATGTAATAAATCCAAGTCAGAAGATTAATTATCAAAATTAAAATTTGAAACATTTTTAGACAAAGGTATTACTTCCTAGTGTCGCCAAAACCAAAACCTAAGCTAGATGAAAGTAAAAGTGTGCTGTGACCTTTCAGCCCTAGGAAATCTTTTATTGAGGAAAACAGAGGCTTGCATCATTATCCTTCCAGCTATCAGTTAATAAGAAATGTCCTCAGGGTGCTGGGTGGCTCAGTAGGTTGGGCACCCGACTCTTGGTTTCAGCTCAGGTCATGATCTCACGGTTCATGAGTTCAGGCCTTGCATCAGGCTCTGCGCTGGCAACATGGAGCCTGCTTGGGGTTCTCTCTCTCCCTCTCTGCCCCTCCCTGCTCACATACCATGTCTCTCTCAAAATAAATAAATAAACTTAAAAAATTTGTTTTAAAAAGGAAAGGATCTCACCTTGCAAAACTAGGGCAAACGAAATTGTTAGAATTCAGTATACTTATGAAACTTTAAATTAGTGTCAAGTACATGCTCTCAGTGACAAAAGATTAATCATTAATATATTGAAAGTCTACAAGATGTGTTAAAAAAAAACACACCAAGACATGGATAGGGAAAAAAACATGAAAAGTAAAATCACAGAAGGAGAAATACAAACAGCTACTAGGTGTGTGTGAGAGGGGAGTTGTATCTTAATGGTGATCAACTGTATCCAGTGAGGAGACAGAAACACAGTAATTTAAGCAGGAGAAGTTTAATATAAAGAGTTAAGCTGTGGGGCGGCTGGGTGGCTCAGTGGGTTAATCGTCTGGCTCTTGATTTTGGTCAGGTCATGATCTCGTGGTTTGTGAGATCGAGCCCCACCATCAATGTGGAGCCTGTTTGAAATTCTCTGTCCTGCCCCCACTCTCTCTCTCTCTTTCAAAATAAAAATATGAACACGTTAAAAAAAAAAAGAATTAAGCTGTGATGATAGGAGAATAACTCTAAAGTAGAAAGGTGCCCTAAAGGGTACCCTAGAGGTAAGGAAGAGAACCCCAGAAAGGGAAAGTTCGAAATCAGGGGTTCAGAATTCACTAGAGAGGCTGTAGTTACAGCCCACTGGATAGAGGGGAAGTTCATTGGTTGCCTGGCCAGAGCTGGGTCACGGTCATAGGACAAACAAGAACAGCTCTTTGGGGTGTGGACCAGCTGAGGCAAGTGGCCAAGTGTGCAGAGGGACTTGCGGCTTTTCTGCAGGCCCAAGTCCCAGATCACATAGTGCCTGCGACTGGAGGTCTGCAGGGAGTTTGGGGGCACGAAGAAAGAATCACCAGTCCTGCTACAGGTGTGCCAGGATTGGTAGCTAAAGGGGCCTCCTTTGCAGGAACCAAGTACAACTCTGTGCATCCCTTGGGCTGCAGTATCTTCGAGGCTGTGAGGGACAGAGGCTGGTCAAGTAGCTTACTAGATGGCCACAGCAGGGGGCCCTCTCTGTGAGCAGGCACTGAATTGAGGGGGTGGTGTGGAGAGCAGTGATTTGTGCCAGGGTGCAGATGTGCACTCAGCTCCAGGGTGGGCCGCTGCAAACCAAATCAGAAGATGGAGAAGGAGTTGAGGGAACAAATGGTAAAGAAAGCTACACCCTACAGGCAAGCTGCCCTGGAGAAAGCACTCTGGGCTTCCCCAAAGCCTTGCCAGTCAGTCCTTGGAATCTGGAAAGACCAAATTTTCTGCTACAATGTTTCTTCAGCGCCCTCTACTGTGGAAGCCGGACATCATGCACAATGCAAAGGAAACACACTATCCATTTTCATAGAATCAACAGCTAAGAATGAATGTGGAACAGAAAGTCAATAAAATAACTGGGGTGTCATCAAAACACAAAGTAAAGAAAAGCAAAATGCCACTTTTTGGTCTATTAGCAAAGATTAAGAAATGAGATTAAATACTCAACAGATTACAATGAGATGGCCACTGAGACTACTTACTGGTAGCAATACAAACGGATATAACTTTTCTTGAAAGCAGTTTAGCAGTAAGTTCATCCTGTAATTCAGTTTACAGGATCTTATATTGAAATAATCAGCCATACAAAGGCATTGTGCAAATATATTTATTATATTGCTATTGTGATCGAAAGAATTAAATAGCCTAAATGTTCAAAATTAGGGAAAAAACCAAAGAAGGAAAAAATTTGCCCATAGAATATTATGCAGCTATTAGAATTATGTTTCTAAATAAATTATAATTATGGAAGAAAATTCTTCTTACATATCCAGTATTTAAATAAGAATATGCAAATATTCAAAATATCTATTATCCATAAAATATGTTTGTGTGTGTACACTAATATTTGTACATAAGAAATAATATGTGTACAAATATTCAAAATATTTATTATCCATAAATTATGTGTGTGTGTGTGTGTACACTAATATTTGTACCTGCACACAAACCAAAAACACATTACATGTGGTTATATCTGGATTGTAAAATTATGGCTGAATCATTTCTTATTTTTCTATGCTTATTAAATATTCTATAATAAACATGTGTTACTTTTTGAATTAGGGCATAGATAAGTTATGATTAGAAAGTTACCAACAAGAAGTATCAAGTACACACAAGCACAGGGTCCTACCAGATGCAGAAAAATGAAATTATTTAATAAGATATTAACTTCACTTCTGTGGTAGTTTAAGTCTTTGATATTCCTCCTTTCAAGAGGTGGGGCCTAATCCTCCCCACCTTGCAAATGGACTGGAACTAGTGATTCATCCTAATGAACAGAGGAGAGCAGAAGTGACCATGTGTTGATTTGGGCGACCAGGGCATTTAACCCTTCGGCGTCCTCCTTGCTCATTCTCTTGGATCACGGGCTCTAGGGGAAGCCAACTGCCATGGTGGAAGCAGCCCCAGAGAAAGGCTTGCCGGATGGGAACAGAAACCTTTGCTGAAGCCAGCAGCACCTGAGGTCTCCTGTTCACAGCCAGATGAATGGGCCATGGGCTGGCCCCAGTCAAGCCTTCACATGACACGGCTGGGGTTAACAGTTTGACTATAACCTCATGAGAGACCCTGAGCCAGAAAACCCAGCTAACTCACTCCTGGATTCCTGATCCTTGGAAAATGTATGAGAAAACAAATGTTTGTTGTAGTATGCTAAATTTTAGGATAATTTGTTACATAGCAATAGATACCCAAAACAACTTCTGAGACAAAAATCTGTTTGGAGGCATCTTTGCATAATACAAGAATATAAACTTTTGCCATAAAACTCTTTATCCTTGTTTCAGGTGGCTCAGGTATTTCACTACTAGTTACATATTAGTTCAATTCAACTCCAGTAATGTTGTACTTATCAATGGTAGAGGACCTGTTACATTCATCTTTGTACACTTCGCTGAACTTAATGTTGTGTTTTGTGTATAGGATGTGCTTGATAAAAATCAATTGAATAAAAGACTTAATGAATTAGTGAATCAATGAATAAAAGAATGAGTGAATGAGTTATATGGAATCTTTTTCTAAAAGCTGTTGTATATATGCCTCCTTTTCACAAATCTGACCCAGTAGCTAAAGAAATAATAGAATCTTTTCTGTATGATTTTCTCTGATTTGGTGGTATATTTTACTATCTCTTCGCTGTATGAAATTTTCAATTAAGCAGTGTTGCTATGGAATTTTGCTATGGAATTTTTGTTCACATTGGATTCAGGAAATGAACAGGAGGGAAGTTCATTGTCAAGGCAGTCTGTGAGGTGGACAAGATGGCCGGTGTAACTGTTAGGCTGCTATATCTACATGTGAAAGGAAAGAAAGGAAAAGGATGCATTAGAACAAAACCCTTCTATAGCTTCCATTTGTCTTCTAAATAATAATAGTTAACACCTATTAGATTGATTGAGCCCTCTGAAATTGTCAATATTTAACCTCCAAAAGTGGCAATTTCATGTCATTCAAATTAATAGCACCATTCGCAGAGTACTCTTTTAAGCTTTACCTATATTAGCTGATTTAGTGTTTATTATAGTGCCACAAAGAAATAACCCTTTCAACCCAATTTTATAGACAAAGAAACCAAGCCATGGAGAGGCTAGGAGATTTGCTAAGGTCTTTAGAAAAACTAGGTAGGATTTGAACCACACTACAGAATCCACACTCTTAACCACCATAATCTATTGGCTTCACCCTAAACTACACTCTCTCAATCTGGCATTCTTATTTGTCCTCATTTATAAAATGGGATAGTAGTACCTATTTCACTGGATGGTTGCAGAAGTTTGAGGAATAATACATGTAAAAGCTGGCACGTTACACATTAAAAATGTGATAAATCTTAGCTGTTGTTAAAATTAAACTACAGTATGTCCTCACCCACCCTGTATCCCTATCTTCCACTAGATCATACTGCCCACAACTACTTAATTTTGGTCTTAAAACTGGCCAAACTGAATCACTCACCATTCCCCAAAACACCTCACATCCCACCACTTTTTTATCTGTTCAGACTCCATCCAATTTCTAGTCGTTGGCCAGGGTCACTCTTCCATGACTTTTCCTGGTCTCTGTGACAGTTTGTGAACTCAGACTCTTGCGAGTCACGTTATCTGTTACTCTGCTCTTGTGACCCTGGAAATTTGAAATCTGCCCTTTGTTATAATTCCTTATGTGTTTGTCTCTTGTATAAATTCACTAGTTATCTCGTCTTAGTAAATTCATATTCTTCTCCATAGCACCTAGCGGTGCATTAAACACAATAGGAACTTAACAAACGTCTTTTTGGATGTAATTTGCCAAAGTATATGAACATATTGAGATCACTAGGGTGAGGAAAAACTATTTAAAGTCAAGGAAAGGTGTAATATAATGAGAATTCTTTTCTTAATTTGAGAATTTTTTCTCTAATCAAAATAACTCCTTTATTTAGTAAGCACTAAACTATTACTGCTTATTTTTTATTAAACACACAAAAAAATCTGGAAAAATCAACATAAGTCCAAATGATAAGTTCATTATGTCATTTATCCTAGGATTTCTGGGGAAAAGACTACTATTACAAATCATCACTGAAAGCTCAAGTTAATAAATATTAGGGCCCCTTCATTCCAATGTCAGCATCAGAAGAAATGTGGAGGGATGAGAAAAATGAGCTATGGGGGGTCAGAAATCAATTTAAAAATTTAAATAAAGAAGAGAACACACATAGAAAAAGGAATTTACAAATACGTACTAAAGAGATGAGAGAAAGAAAGTGATGGAGAGAAAAGAATGAGAAATTGAATGAAACTGTGAGTAATTCTTCCAAGGTTGAGGCCTAAGTTGCAGAGTCAATGGTTAAAGGACACGCAGCTAATTATTTGGTTAACTGTTCACAGAAGGAATTAGCCATTCTCTTCTCAACATTGTGCAGAGAAAACTACCATTGTTTGAAACCAGTGCTTCAGGGAGCTTTCTCTGCTATGGAGTTTTTAGATAATGATATTCCTTAACATGACAAAGACACCAAAGGTGCACTGATTAAGAGCCCCAGTTTCTGGAGATGATTGATCTGGATTTGAATCCTTCTGTGAATACTTGGGCAAGTTACATAACCTCTCTGTGCTCAATGCCTTGGTCTGTAGAATGGTAAGGTTAGTAATAGTACCTTCCTTATTAGATTATGATGAGGACTAAGTGAGTTTTTTACAGGTAAAAGTTTAGAATAGTATCTGGCACACAGCACCGTGCTAGTTATTATTACTGTAGCCAGCGACAATAATAAGCAGGAAGTTATGTATAACTCTGTGTCTTTAGGACACCAGCCATTGCAAAAGCAGACTTATCTGGCACGTAGGAGCCAATGAACGGCCAACAGGACCTATTCCCCACCTCACTTATGACCTTTTGGAGCTTTGCAAGTAACTCAAAGACTCTTGGCAAACAGAATGTTAAATATTTTCTTGATTTCATAATGTGTTCAATGTCATAGGCACGAGGCAAAGTCCTAGTTAGCTCAAGTCTAACTGATGGTGAAAGAGAGAGAGACAAAAAGACAGAAAGGTATGTTTTCACCAAGCTCCACCAGAAAGTAAACATTAGGAAGATAGAGATTCTGTTCAGTTTTTTATGGTGACTGATGTGTCACAAGCACCACGTACACAAGCAGAAACCCACTAAAAATCTATTCAATGAATGAATGTTGTAAGCAGTTCCAAGAACCCTCCCAGCTCCACACTCTCTCTCAAAAAAAAAAAGTCAAAGCAATTATAAAGTTAACTTATTATAAAGCACATTCCATTCAGCCCATCAATAATCATTTTTAATCAGTGATATAGACAGAAACTTTCAAGCTACGTGCAGGTCTTTTTCACTCTGGAAACCCGGCAGCCCGTTCCCAGGTAGGTGTGGGAAGCCCATTGCTTCTACCTGAGGTTTTGAAAGGCCCCTTGATTTCATACTTCTAGTGCTGCTTCTCAGAAGCTGAAAGCTTAGGGGAGAAAGGAAGAGTGTAAGCTGGTTGTATGAGGGTTAAGATTAAGTAGATTTCTCCACTACATATAAAAGGAGAGCTTTAGAGTAGCCTGGCTACCGTTCTTGAGTAACATTGTGAGTAGCTAAGAAATGATTTTGTTGATTCTTATTTTGAATAATAGACGTGTTTCATTACTCATGAAAAAATAAAAAGCAGATCTCAGCCAAGATTCTACATTGACATTTTCTGGGATCATTTGCATCCCAAGAGAGACTGGCACTTTTCAATCAGTTTGGACTCCTAGAAAAGAAAGCAAATAAGCATATCTGTAAGAAAGAGAAAAACAAACAAACAAACAAAAAACAACACTTGAACATCTATGACCCCCAAATAGAAAGATCTTTAAGACTTACCTCTTATATGGCTGTGAGGGGCTCTTATGTGCTCACTGCTCAAGGTCTTAGAATTGGTCTAAAGTCTCAGAGTCTAGTCCCTTAGTTTAAGGTCTTACTTAACTGCAATGCCTCTCCCACTCTCAGGGCCCCAGATTTAAATTAAAAAAAAAAAACCTTTTTTCCTCACAAAACTATGGAACTCTTTTGCCGCAGAGTAAAAAAAAGTCAACATCAGCTTCTCAATGCATTTTAAAGTGTTCTAGGCTAATCTCATGCTAAATCATTCCATAATCAGGTACAAGTTCAAGAGGATAAAAACCACGAACATTGACCAGTGTCCTTACCATCTTCATGCACACTGGTATTGACCTCTATTCTAAGTCCAGCATTTTCCCCAATTTTTACTTGTGTAGTCTTTAGTTAAATCAAAGACATTTTTGGAAGCTCAGAGAGATAGATAAAAGTTGAGTCATCCTTAGTGAAGAGGGAATAGGACCCCTAAAATTCCACTGCTAAGATTACTGCAGGAGCGAGGGAGCATGCGTGTGTGTGCGCGCGCACACACACACACACACACACACATACACACAAGCACCCTAGTGAATAGATAACTTGCACTCCCTAGGGCTCCTAGCACCCTGTGGGACATAGTTTAGAGTCTATTAATTTAGCCTTTCTTCCCACCCTCAAACAGTACCACATCTAAATCATCTACAGACTGGATTCTATTTAAGTTTGGTTTGCGAAATAGCTCTGCAGTTTTAAGGTATCTTTGTTTCTCTGGTAACCCATGTCTTTTTAAATCAATCTTCATGAGGCACTTTCCCATAAGCTTAATGTCAAAGCCCTCATATTTAATCTTGTTCTTTTGCTCTGAACCTGACAATACTGGGTAAGTCCTATTTCTCCATATCTATCCTTCCTGACTTCATTTATTCCGTAGTTCCTTGGTAAATTTCTTACTTGTAATGATGACAAATGCAGGGGTGGGGGGTAAAAGATTCTGGTAAAGGTAAGATAAGGTAGAAGAAAGGCATCTGAAAAACTACTATAATAATGAGAAATGCCCTACATGAAATAAGGGATGATAACTCTTGAGGCAAAGCACAAGCAAGATTTTGAAATAAAAAACATGGACCCGTGTGATGGAATACAGAGAACAGAGAAAAGAAGAGGAAATATTTTCCCTACACTGACATCAAATCAGTCACTCTGATTTCCTATAATCCTGGACACGCTGGTAGACTGCTGATAGTTCACCCATCCTAAGACTTTGGAACAACCATTACCAGTCAATTTCTCCATATCCCTGTGACATGCATTTCCATCCTTTTTTCATTCTAGATACTCTCTTGACATAACAATTAGCCAATGTCCTTTTAAAATGTGTTGTCTGTCATGTCTTCTAAGACCCCAGCACAATAATGGTAAAAATCTTTTTAAAAAGAAGAAGAAAGCCTTGTTGATGCTAAAAAGAAAAAAAAGATCAATGTAAAAGATATTGATGAACTGTGAAGGGGGAAAATAAAAAGAAAGTCATCAGTATGATATTGACCAAGATATCAAAGTACAAAAATAGGAGCTCAGAATAATAAAATGATAATATGTCATAGCAGTAAAATACCAGAAAATCACTCATTTCTGAGTTGCTTTTGGTTCTGGTCTGCTACCCGACTTGTTTTTCAAACTTCCTAAAGATTCCTGTAGCCACCACTATCCTTTCAATAAACTAATTTTTACTTAGCCAGAATTTGATCCTATTTATACCTGAAGAATCCCCATTGACATACCAGAAAAAATATTGTGCAGATATATAGACAAAATAATATTTTAAAATACAAGGACCCAGTGACCCCTGGGTGACTCAGTCAGTTAAGCTTCCAACTCTTGATTTCAGCTCAGGTCATGATCTCATGGTTTGTGGGATTGAGCTCTGTGTTGGGCTCTGCACTGACAGCACAGAGCCTCCTTGGGATTCTCTCTCTCTCCCTCTCTCTCTGCCCTTGTCTCTCACTCTCTCAAAATAAATAAATAAACTTAAAAAATAATAAAATACAAAGATGCAGAAAGTTTATATATTATTACGAAAAATAATACATATATACATATGTACATATATCTTAAGAATGTAGCCCAACAAAACATAAAATAGTCCAAGAAAAAAACCACAAAATAGTATTTTAGAAATAGTCCAATTTACTCAGGATTACACTGAAATGAAACCTCATGAGAATAACCATGGATAAGTGCTAGATCCAATTGAAAAATCAACTAAGGGGCTTTTTGAAATATACTTTTAAGAGGATAGAATATTTTATTATAAAAACTGTCTTATTATGAACCTAAAACATTTTAGTGATCTGATGAAAGTGCTTTATTTGCCAACACAGAAAAAGAAAGGCAGTTAGAAACTCTCAAAAACAGAAGGATATACTAGGAAATCATAGTCCAAATATGTGTGACTAAATAAAAGTGGTATGATTTTCTGCAGCTGGTAGTGGTGGAAAAGAGTATTCATTTAATCTCAATACCTTTTAACAGGGTAAGTCATTCAGTTGGTCAATCCATTCATGGTACTGATGTAAGGAAATTCCAAGTAAACGCACAATTAAATAAACTATTTAATGGTTTCCAGTTTTTAGCAGTAACTTATGAACAAAGCATATAAACTTTGTATTTAATAAGCAGATACACAAAACCAGACAATGTAGAACAATGCTGTAGCTTTAAAAAGTAAAGTTAGTAAGGAAATCACAGGAAGTTTAGACATGTTAATTATATTTGGGAGAATCATTAGATGCTGACTGGAACTGAAGGGCCAAGAAATAAAATATAAGCAATAAAAGAACTAAAAATACTTTTAAATAAATTAAGAGCCTCCAGATAGGGTTCTTGAAGTTAGCATAAGCACACTATATTCATTATGTGATGTTAATATTTTAAGAAACGATTAAGGCGATGATTGTTTCACTAGGAAAACTAAAAGTAAGAACTCAAATTTGGGAAGGGGAAATGTACCCTGGTCTTCTGTTTGAGCTTTTGTTGTGTTCATGTATTACTTATATGATTTTCAAAGCTTGGGTCACCTATTATAAGAAACTGAACATAGTAATCAGTGACCACCTGCGTTGGTAATCCACCTACATTGATCCACCAACAACGACCTGATTGATCAATGATCTGATCGACCTACATTGATCCACCTACATTGGGATTATCACCTTGGTTAATCTGATCTTTGCTTTTTCTTTGGAAATGCATCCAAGATTGAAGTAGCTCTGATAGTAGACCCATCAAGTTGTTAGGTACAGACTCCTTACCCAGTAGATCTTTTCACATGAACTTTTATTAAGTCACATCTAAAAGGAGAACTTTGCTTTGTTTTTCATTGTTAAATTTCATGTATTACTTTCAAAGCACTGTTTCAATCTTCCCACATTTCTGCTAATTCATGTTTACTTTCTTCTATAGTATATTCTGCTGGTTGACAGAGAAATATCTCAGGCTATAATTATCATTCCCCACTGACCTGGCAGAGTGAATATCTGTGAGTAGAATTTTCTCCTTGAACCTGTTGAGGTCTACAATTTGTGTTATTGTTTTATGAAATGTGAGAGATGCCTCTTCTTTGGACAATCCAAATTCACCCTGTATGGCTGAGCTTTTTTTTTTTTACCCTCCTTTTCAGTTTTACTCTTGCCAACATTCCAACATTGACTTTGGTTCACCCTTTTTCTCTTTAGAATTTGGCTTGCTTCTCAAACTATGTCTTCCACCTTATCTAAAAATGCTTAATCCTCCCCAATGGCCGTAGCTAGGAAGGCACTCTTCCAACCTGCTCACTCTCTCTTTTAACAGGCAGAACAGGTTTACATAATTGACTGCTACAATATCAGAAAAGAAAACAAAGAAAATGGCTGTAGGTCCCTGGAGTGGTTAGTCTTTTATACCTAACTTGGAACAGCCACAGACTGCCAATTGGCTGAGCCTTTGAGCTTCTGGGGTCTTGGTTCCACAGAGGCTTCTGGAGTCTCTAGGTATCATTCCTCTGTGCTATTGTGAAACCTAGACTCCTTTCACAAACACAGAAGCACAGAGACTTAACACAAATTCTTGAGGATAAGATTCTAAAATAGTTATCATCTATCCCCTCATGTTTTGCTAAGCCTATTTATATACTATACTGTTTATTTTTTAAATATTCCCATCTTTTAATAGTCTCAAATTCTTTCACTTCGTTTTGTAAATATGTTATTTTCCAGTTGTTTCATTATTTCTGTTACTGTCCTTGGCTCCAACTTCTCACTTGGAGGTAGACAATTTGGAAACATGGGGAGGGGATGGGAGAATGGTTTATGATTATCTACTTGCACCTTAGTAAAGTGGTAGCCAAACCAGCAGCATCAGCAGCACCTAAAACTTATTAGAAATGCATATTATCAGACCCCTTCCCAGAACTACGGAAATCAGACACCCTGGGGTGGAAAGCACTGATGTTGTTTTAGTAAGCTCTCTAAGTGATTCTGATGCACACTAAAGTTTCAGAATCACGGCCTTACAATAATCATACAAGAATCAACGTGACCAAACTTTAGAGATAATGCATAATTACAAATAATAAGCACTTTTATCTGAAGAAGTAATTCTGGCATATTTTAATTAACATGATATATTCTTCAGATAGCTTCTGTTTTCTCCCTTCATTTGGGGGAGAGGAATCCTAAAAGAAAGGAGAGAAAGAAGGGGGGGAGGCGATAATATTTGGGCTTTTCAACCATCAAGCTGAAGATTGCTGTTAGGCAAAACGTGGGGGGAAAAGTTCACAGAAATCTTCCTAGCATCCCATTGGTTAAACAGTTTGAGCAGGTAGTGTTCTTACTCAGGAGCAAGAATACTTCAAGAAAATTCCCTTGGGAGTTTCCAGGCACAGGCCCTTCTTCAAAGTGTTGATCTGTGTTGCTATGGGTTTGTTACTCATATGGGAACATGTTTTCTGAATGCTTTACAAAAAGTAAAAAGCCTTTAAAATAAATAAATAGAGGGGCGCCTGGGTGGCTCAGTTGGTTAAGCATCTGACTTCAGGTCATGATCTCACGGTTCATGGGTTCAAGCCCCACATCAGTCTCTGGGCTGACAGCTCAGAGCCCACAGCCTGCTTCGGATTCTGTGTCTCCCTCTCTCTGCCTCTCCCCTGCTTGCGCTCTGTCTCTATCTTTCAAAACTAAATAAAACATTACAATTTTTTAAAATAAATAATAGATTCTAACATAGGTGATTAGTTCCATTTTTTGTATCAGCTACTCTGGGAGTCAGTAAAATTTTTCTGTGAACAGCCTGATAGTCAATATTTGAAGGCTTTGCAGTTCATACAGTCTCTGTCACAGCCACTCAGTTCTGCAGTTACTTAATTCAGCTGTTATAGACAGAAAGCAGCCATAGACAATATATAAATAAATGGGCAGGGCTGTGTGTCAATACAACCTTATTTATATAAACAGGAAGTGGACTCTATTAGCCTGAGAGCTGTAGTTTGCTTGCCCTTGACTAGACGACAGATATATGCCTTTTAACGTAAACACATGTACAGTTTAGCTGAATAGGTAGAAAAGAGCCACTGAAGGTAATTAGGCATTCGGGAAAATTGTTACCTGTGATAACATTCCCTTGGCCATTGCTAAACTTAATCCCCGTCTTAACCATCCACAGCCTATTTTCACTATAAAGACTGCTTTATTATTTTTTTTAACTACACATTTGCATTCCTTTACTCTGATACTACAATAGCTGAGTTTCTGCTCCTCAAATCATGTCCCTGGGAGGGCAGTTCGTCCTAGGTCCCCTCCATGAATTGACATCAATTTTCTGGGCCACATCCTACCATGATATTCTTAGAAATTTAAGCTCTGTAATTTTACCATCTTGGGAAAAATTATTTACTCAGTAACCAGACACAATTAGATTAGTTACAGAAACTAATGCAGTAGTCAGTTTGGTGAGTGAGCACAGGCACTCTTCTGGTCGTTTCTCTTTCCTCTGTGTAGTCTTCACCCTGAGTCTAATGATATTCTGGCCACTAAGAAAATGAAACTCTTTTACCTAGTTCCTTAGTTAAGCCCCCACTGCATTTGGTAACTATTCCTGATTGTGCCCCCAGAAATTTCCAGAACAAAAGTACAGTTTGCCCATACAGGTCTTTAAGCCATTATTTGTTTAAAATTTCATTATATTTGGGGCGCCTGGGTGGCTCAGTCAGCTAAGCAGCTGACTTTGGCTCAGGTCATGATCTTATGGTTTGTGAGTTCAAGCCCCGCACTGGGCTCCGTGCTGACAGCTCAGCCTGCTTCGGATTCTGTGTCTCCCTCTCTCTCTGCAACCTCCCTTACTCACACTCTGTCTCTCAAAAATAAATAAACATTAAAAAAAATTTTTTAATTTAAAAATAAAATTTCACTCTATTTTTAAGGATACCATTTCTCTACAATTACCAGGGTCTTCAGTTCATGTTTCTTTCTCCCTCCCCCAATCCTAAACATTTCCACTCCATCTGGTGTCATGATTCTGGTATTCATTTCTATTTGTGTCAAATTCTGCTGGTTTCCTCAAATAAACATAAATTTTAACATACCATGAACCCAAATGTAGTCAATTACACCAATCCATCCAGACTGTGCTTTTCTCCCAATTCGTTCAGAACGGAATGGAGAGAGTACTTTGTTTTTAACTTCAATAAATCCTAAGAAAATAAAGAAGAAAACGGGAATACCTCTTCTATGAAACACGTTTCGCTTTTCTCTGCTTGGCAGCACTTCTCCATCAGGTGAGTGAAATCTGCAATAATTGATTGAAGCTGCATCTCCGTTGCATGTGGTTTCTGCTTCACAAGGTTGCTGAGGAGCCTGAATCAGAAATCAGTGGCAAAAATGCGAGCAGTGCCTGAGTTCTAGATGGCCAGCTTGCACACTGCCTTACTAACTTGAAGCTGAACACCACCCATGCCTCTTTGTCACTCCCACTCTGACGTTTGTAAAAGGCCTGGGGTTCCTGGGTGGCTCAGTTGGTTAAGCATCCAACTCTTGATTTCAGCTCAGGTCATGATCTCACACGAGGTCGAGCCCCACATCAGGCGCTACAGTGAAAGCTCTGAGCCTGCTTAGGACTCTCTCTGTCTCCCTCTCTCCCTGACCCTTCCCCACAAACATGTACCCACACACTCTCTCTCGACAATAAATAATTTTTTCAAAAAAGAAAATATTTAAAAGCCCTGAAAATGCCATGATGTCTTCAAACTTTTCACACTGCCCATCTCCATCTTCATGTTTTATCCCACATACTTTTCTTCCAGGACATCTCTTTAACATAATTGGTACATTAAATTTAATTATTTTACATGATTATTACTAGGTTAAACAACTTTTCATTGCATTGGATGGTAAATAGATTATATCATAAAAATAAAGAGTTTTCCCTGTAGCATTTTGTAATGAACATTTATTCTGAACAACTAACTTCCAAATAAATATTACAAGCATAATACACCTGGAAGTTGAGGGTCCTTCATATGTTATTAATGATAAGCCAATCAACTAATTTGAAACTATAATGGCTTGACGATCATCTCCGATTTCCTTCACTGGAGTTTCCCTCACACTGTGACTATTCAAAAGTGTAACCTGTGGGGCGCCTGGATAGCTCAGTCGGTTAAGCATCCGACTACGGCTCAGGTCATGATCTCACAAGTTCGTGGGTTCGAGCCCCGCATCAGGCTCTGTGCTGACAGCTAGCTCAGAGCCTGGAGCCTGTTTCAGACTCTGTACCTCCCCTGCTCACACTGTCTCTCTCTCTCTCTCTCTCTCAGAAATAAATAAAACGTTAAAAAAAAAAGTGTAACCTGGTTTTAGTCTTTCTACTTGATGAAATAGTAGTCCAGATCTTCCAATGTTATCTTTCAATCTCTCTCTCTCCCTTTTTTCTTTTTTCTTTTTCCTTTTTTAAAAAGTGTTTTAGACCAAGACAAATTTAACCAGAAAGAAAATAAGGCATGCAGGGTAGGGAAAATGTACATTAATCAATATTTTACTGTTTAACCAAAAACCTTTCTTTATTCTTCATTTTCAAGTTCACACATATACTACCTGGTGGCTTTATGTGTGCCTTGAATGGGTAGAAAGAAAAAAATCTCAAAGCTTTAAGTAGCTGTTTCCATGAAAACTTAAACCAGAGGTCCAGTAAATAATTGCAGATAGTAAATATTTCAGGCTTGGCCCACAGACAGGCAAAATGGAGGATACTGTAGATCCTCCGAATCCCTGTCCGCCTGGGGTAGGGTGCCCCATGTGCCAGGCCCAGCTGGTGTCCAATTTCCATCAGCTAGAGAAGAGAGACCAGGCAATGAGGCAATGAGGGGGGAGGTATGCACTTGGTTAGTTTGCTCTGGGCCCTAGACACGCCCTCCTCTTCTCCCAGCCATCTCAATGTGGGCCGCTGGCCCAAGCAACTTGCTGAGTCATTTGACTCCTGGACTGAGATGCCACCACCTTTTGCTGCCCCGCAGTGACCAACAGCAGAGTCTCCAGCATGTAGGTGGCACAGCTCAGGCACCGTGCGGCAGTGAGCATGCTCACCCGCAGGGAGGGCAGGCCCTGGGAGCAAAGTGGGGGGCGTGGGTAAAGCAAACTTGCCCATCTGCAGCTCTCAAGCCTAGCCCAATCAAGCAGTGCCCTTAGGACCTACAAAAACAGCTGTGCCCTGTTCCCCATAGCATGCTGATCCCATTAAACAATAAAATAAGATATTCAGCTTAGGGGCTCCTGGGTGCCTCAGTCGGTTAAGCGTCTGAATTCAGCTCAGGTCATGATCTCACAGCTTGGCTCATGGGTTCGAGCCCTGTGTCGGGCTCTGTGCTGACAGCTCAGAGCCTGGAGCCTGTTTTCGGATTCTGTGTCTCCTTCTCTCTCTGACCCTCCCCTGCCCATGCTGTCTCTATCTCTCTCTCAAAAATAAATAAATCATTTTTTTAAAATCCAGCTTAACATAGTAGCCCAAAGGCCATGCCTCTTTGAACTAGCCATTTCAGCCTCACCCTCTCCCACTCCTCCAACTCTCACATCCTTGTGATATTAAAAATAACAGCAACAGCCAGCATCTTCTGAGTATGCTGATATTTACCATGATCCAGGCAAGGTGTAATAACTTATCAATGTTAAACAGGTAATACTGTCTGTTAGCTTTTTGATACTATGTCCACTCTGTTTTGCATTAGCAACAGCAGTTTCAGACTCCCTGGGAATGTTATAGTTCCGGGCATATAAAGCAAACCAGTGAGGTAAGCCTCCCTCCCAGAGACATGGGGATTGGGAACCACGTGGGAGAACTCATCCTGAGACAAGAAGTCAGGCTCACACCCTTCCCATCCAGGAATAAAACTTGGTCAATGGAAGAAGGACTGATTCTGTGGTTCCCCAACTGAGCCTTCATTAGACTCATTTCTGGGTTACATGGGGTCAGGATAACTCTTTGGAAATGTGCTGGAAGAGAATTTTCATTAAAGTTCTGCAAACCATGAAGACACACAGGAACAACCCTGCCCTGGTACCCGCTGAAAGGGTATAATCCTGGCAGTCAGGAGAAAGGGCTGTTTTTCTTTTTACAACGAAACATAAAGTAGCTTAGTCATTTCAAGGGATCCAGTCTGTACCTGAGCAAGAGACACCAGCCGCTGGAAGGCATGACTCTTCCCAGGGGCCCAGGACTGGTGCCAGGGGGGCATGCCTGGAGAATGCCCGAGAGGGAGGGAGTTTCATAAGCTCTCCACTGAGGACTCCAGGGATCATTGCTGGGACTGAAATTTGTGGAAGCAGGTAGTCGCAAAGTTGTGCAAAACTTGTATAATTAAATATTAGAACCACAGACTAACGGACGAAGGGCAATTGCGAGAGTGTGCACTTGCATACATATGTGACATGTAGTTTTATACTGCACATGTATTCATACTGGGTATCTCTGCAGTGTTGGAATAAAAGTATTATGATTTTTTTCTTCTCTCTTCTGTACTTTCTAAATTTTTGGCAATGACTATGCATTACTTTAATAATAACATAAATCAATATTTTAAAAGAAATAGAAATAGTATAAACATTTTTTCTATCCAACTCTTCTGTACATATTTATTCTTCTAATTAGACCTAAACTTGATCACACTTGAAAGAAAATGCTGTATTTGTTTTGAAGGGCTTCTTTATAATTTAAGTCTGTATGGTTAGATAAATAATCAAAGAAGTTTACACTACCTTTGAATAATCACTATCAGTTTTTCAGAAATTAATCAGTAAAAGTGGAGAAATCAGGCTATTTCCCTTTGGAATTTGGTGGATTTTGTCTTAAAATATATTCCCCTACAAACACAATATTACCCATGATGCTGAAGTTCACTGACCAATCCATGAAAACATAGGATTACTTAAGTCCCAGGCAATCGACACTAACTGTCACGGATACCTATACTGTGGGAATGACTCTATTTCCAAACACTCATTTGGGGCCTTGGTAGTCTGGCCTCGGGAACTCAGCACCAAAAGGGCAGAAGCTGGTCTAGAAAGGGAACAGAGTTTACTACTAGTTCATGCAAACCCTGGACTTCTCTTTTCTTCTAATGTCATAAAAAGGGCACAAACTTTGAAGTCAAACTTACTTTGGTTCAACTAGTTAGTGTGATGGTGAGTGAGATACTTAACCTCTCTGACCTTTATCCATAAAAAGAAAATTTGAACACCTACATTGCAAGGTATTTGCAAGGACCAAAAATGACATATTAAAGGGTTGAGTACCGGAACTGGCATACTTAAGGCAATAAATAATGTCAAAGATAATAATAATGATGAACAATTAAAATAATAATAGCACAACTCGCTTCCATTTCAAATTATTGGTTGCTTCCAACCGTGGTCTCCTTCCTCCCTGACTCCCACAATAAATAGTACATTGTCACAGCTTTTCTCCTATTTATTCACTTACTCATTCAGCAAATAGTTGACGAGCATCTATTACAATTTGGCTGAAGATCTGAGTTGTAAATTCCACAGGAATAGAGAAACCTAATGGGAGCGGCAAGAAAGCTCCCTTGTCTATACCCTCCTCTTGTGTCACTTACAAGCTGTGGGACCCAAGTGCATTCATGGCTCGGCCCCTCCCGAACTCTCTAGTCTCAAGCCCAGAGTTTCTCTCCCTTCCCTCATTTATACCTGAGTCACCCTGCTTTCCCCTTTCTCCTGCTGGGTGGGCTGGTTTCCAGATGCACTTCCCCAGACGAACCGGTAGGGAGAAGACAGGCAAGACTGCTATAGGTTTCCAGAACACCAGGGAGCAGCGGCTGCTTTCAACCAGGAGAAACACTCCAACTGTACTGGAACCAGCAAGGGGAAGAAAAGGCTCCCATTGTGAGAAGACAAAAGGTCTGAGAATGAGATTCAGAGCAGGGGTATCAGGACGTCATGTTCTCTCTCGTTAGAANAGAAAAGGCTCCCATTGTGAGAAGACAAAAGGTCTGAGAATGAGATCAGGACGTCATGTTCTCTCTCCTTAGAGCTCCAGATATGAAGGCTGCCATTTCTAAAACGGGGGATTCTGTGCTATTTAAAAGCTTGACTCCTTCGCCCAGGAATGGTCACATACTTGTGATCTGCCTGCAGTTGACTTACCTCTCCTGACCACTTCTGCCCTCTCCCACCCAGATCTCTCTACCTACCAACCCGACGCTGTTATTGAAAAACAGTTCCCTTAAAAAAAACTATAATAAAAATTGTTTAAAAACCAGTTCCCTTAATTCTTTATATTTTTTAGCTTAAAGTTTTTAACTTACTTTTTTAAATCTTAAATCCTATTTTTAATTCTCAGTACCATCAACTTGTTTCCAATTTTTCCTCCCTACGATATTAATCTTTTATTTTCATTAAACTTACCCACCATTTCATTGAAAGCACAGTCTAGTCTTTATATACTATCTTAAATCTTCACATTTTCACTTAATATTTTTAATTGGATTTTAAATTCTTTTACTTTGAACTTCTGTTTCCTTTCTATTGTCTCTATCTTATTATGTGATCTCATCTCCTACCTTCTCTTCTATCTTGCCGAATTTTTCTTCCCCATCCAGAAGCTCCTTCACTTGTGTTTCCTTTTTGTATTTTTGCAAATTTATGCTGTGATAGTCAACCATGTAGAGTACTTGCCACTAACCCAGGAAGTAAGAAGGTTGTTTTTTTTTTCCCAGCTTGACCCTTGGCTCCCATTATGGATCCTCCCAGAATATTCCAGAAATCTCTACATTAGCTATCTCTATGCTACTATTTTCTCCACACAGAAGACACAGTGATTTTGCTAGGACAGGGATGATTCCTAATATTTCATACTTTTTATTATCTAGCCCTTATAGAATAACTCGATGTTTAAAAAATTATAGCTAATATTATAACCTCTTGATTTTGGCACACTAAAAGCTCTATGTTGTAGTTAAAGCCAGATAGATTGGGTGAAAATTCCAGCTCAACAACTATTAATCTGTTGCATAATCTCATACCAAGTTTTCTTGCTTTCTGAGCCTCGGTTTCCTTACAATTAAAATGGCGTTTAGTGTTGGGGCGCCTGGGTTGGCTTAGTCGGTTGAGCGTCCGACTTTCGCTTAGGTCATGATCTCGCGGTTCGTGGGTTCGAGCCCCGCGTCGGGCTCTGTGCTGACTGCCAGCTCAGAGCCTGGAGCCTGTTTCAGTCTGTGACTCCCTCTCTCTCTGACCCTCCCCTGCTCACGCTGTCTCTCTCTCTCTCTCTCTTAGAAATAAATAAAACATTAAAAAAAAAACATTAAAATGGCATATAGTGTTATCTACCTCATGAATTTGTGTGAGGATTTGGTGAGATGCTGTACATAAAGTGGTGCCTATCTATGCCCAGGGAACTTCCTCAAGAGAAAGTAAATTTGCACGCTATAAGTAAAAGAGACCTAATCCTCCTACATTCTCACATCAAGCCTGAACTAATGAAAGAATGGCTAACTAGCCAAATGTTTCAACAGTCTTTGGGTATTGACTGGGAAGTTTTAAAGGCCAGTTTGTGATTGGCTCACCTTGGGAACTGAAGAAAGGACTCCAAGGGTCAGCTGGCTTAGGAATTGCAAGTACTGTGATAAAACAGATCAAGCAACAACCTGTGCTTGCTGTCCATGAGTGTGTGTTCGTTCCGGAGGCAACAAAAACTTTGCCTCACTTGGCAAGATGATATTGTTGGACCAATAGCATTTAGACCTTATAAATGCATGGCTTAGAATAAATAAATAAATTAGAACTATAGTAAGCTACTACTTCTAATGATGCTGGGGGAGAAGGAACAATGAGGATGAGGGCTTGCATGCTTTCTCCTGAGAACATGATGAGGGGCAGTATGAGGTAACTGCCCCATCGTCAGGGGTAGGCGTGCTTTCAATGCATCCTGCTGATTCAGAGAAACCAGAATTTCACCCTTTGGCTTTTCCTAGAACAGTCACCTTTGGCAACTCCAAATGGGGCCTCTAACATCACATTCACCAAGAGCAGAATCCATTCTGAGGGAGAATGCCTGGACCATGAGAATATCTTAGCTCTAAGCTCAGGAGCAGAATGGGGGGCAAAGAAATGGATGATCAATGCCACTAAGAAAGATAATTCTTTGTCTTCAGTAGCAAACAAATAGTCTCTTTACTAACACCTGACAATAAGTGTTCCATTCAATCCATCTATGCAGGAATGGGGAGAATTGGAGAAAATGCCGACTGGCTGTGAATTCTTAATCACCTCATGCTCTCAGCAGCAAAAAGCAGATTGGCTGCCCTAAAGTTTTGGGTGTTATGTGTGCTACTTTCAAAGCCCAGCCCTTAGGTGCCTCCTTAGCGCAGTAGGCAGTGCGTCATAATCAAAAGTCAAAGCCCAGTCCATGATGTCTCTGTCTCATCAGCCTCAGTCACAGCCAGAAATCTAAGCCTCCCAGATCATCTGTCATCATACTGATGTTCCTCCATCCTTAATCTGAGCCATCTCCTGCTCTCTTGGTCCTCTGTCTCCTTTGTAACATAGAGGCTTTCTCAAGAAAATGTTCCTAGGGTGCCTGGGTGGTTCAGTCCATTAAGCATCCGACTTCAGTTCAGGTCATGATCTCATGGTTCGTGGGTTCCAGCCCTGCATCTGGCTGTGCTGACAGCTCAGATAATGGAGCCTGATGTGTCTCCTTCTCTCTCTCTGCTCCTCCCCACTCACACTCTGTCTCTCTCTCTCTCAAAAATAAACATCAAAAAAATATAAAAAATAAAACATTCCCATATCTACAGCTTCTCTTCTGAACATTTCTGTTTTGCTCTAAATGAAAACATGAGGCTCCCCAGAGCACACAGCTTCCCCCAGGACCTTGCAAGAAGAAGCGGTTTTTGCTTGAAATCCACTTACCGTTGTATCTAGTTCTCTTTTACTGCTTTCAACTTAACTCCTTCATCCTCTTTTAAAAGACATAGCTCCTTTGAATTATAAGTTATCAAACTCTAACACTCCGTATCTTTACTTATCTCTGCCACATATAGAAAGTCTGGTCATTCCCCCTCCTTTCTGAGGGCCCCAGACCTGTTAATCGCTACTCCTTCTACCATTATCTTGACAGTTATCATTTTCTATAGTTTCAGCAACTATATTTTTTAAACATTTTTAATGTTTATTTATTTTTTGAGAGAAAGAGAGACAGACAGAGTGCAAGCTGGGGAGGGGCAGAGACAGAGGGAAACACAGAATCCTAAGCAGGCTCCAAGCTCTGAACTGTCAGCACAGAGCCCGACATGGGATCTTGAACCCACAAATTGTGAGATCATGACCTGAGCCAAAGTCAGACACTCAACCTGACTGAGCCACCCAGGCACCCCTCAACAACTATATTAATGATCCACAGGTGGCAGATAGATTACAAATATGGACCAATTGTCCATATTCTCTGTATTCATGTCCTTTACGATGTGACTTTCCAACTCTTCCTATCAAGAAATGAAGCCTATTTCCTACCATTTAATCTGGGCTGGCCCTATGACCTACTTTACAGCTGCATTGGCATTGCATGCTTCCAAACCTGGGCCCCATGAGACCTCCACATAACCACTTCCTCTGAGCTGCCATGTGTAGAAGCCTGGATTAGCCTGTTGGAGGGCAGGAGACCATTCGCGGCAGAGACAGGCCATCCTAGCCAAGGTCAGCCCAGGCCAGCCAGCTCCTGGCTGACTTAGCAGCTGACAATAGCAAGCCCAACTGAGCATGGTTGAGGCTGGCCCAGGTTAACAGACTCCATTGCTGATTTCACCCAGAAACCCTTTTTACATTAGAATACACATTGAGAAGCCCTGTTCAAATGTAAAGATGTTGTATTCTACTGGCAGCATTTCTGACCAGTAGACCTCAGTACTGGTAACAGCAGCCAAGCCAGAAGAGCAGCACTCTGTAAAGTAATAACTTATATTCATAAAATTATCTAATTTATAAAGTTTCACATGCATTATATGTGTATATCACACACACATACACACACGCACACACTCATGCACAAATGTTCTAAATTTCACATTTTAGGAAAACTACATTAATGTACTTCTCTATCAATATTTTCTGATCAATGGACTTCAATCTCATTAACCAATCCGATTGGGGTACCAACTATGATAGCTATAATTGCAAAACTGCACAATACTCTCAGTTCCTCTGGACCTCCAACATAACACTTAGCTGGTCCATTCATTATGCAATATTTATATATGAGCCCAGTTTATAGTTCTCTGTGCCTGCTCCCTTGTTGGCAGAACAAATAAAATAATGAATTAAACAAAGATTCTTACTTTTGCTTTTCAGTTTGGAATTCCTCCTCCTGAGATTTGCACAAGTTCCCTTTAAGGCTGATGACTTGGTCACAGGATAAAGATGGAGCAATGTAAGTTCCATCGACTTGCAGATCATCAAAGCATGGCTTCCTGAAGGCATACGAGTCATCACAGCAGTGACCCACACCAGCATTGATAGGCTCTGCTTCGTGTCTTCTACATAAAGCTCCAAAAATTAGTTTTGCCTTTCCCAGAAAAAAATTAAAATAAGAGCCATAAGGTTATGGTGATTATTATTTGTTTTTACCCCATAGGAAAATAAGATTAAGGAGTATTTTCAAATTCTGGGTTCTGCTAGGTCAGCCTGGATCTCACTGTTTAGGAAAAAGCCGGAGTGGCAGGTGCAGCCTGGTTCCCAGACTTGCCCTCCCTCTTCTCCTTATCCTCAAGGTGAGTTCACTTGGATTCCACTTCCAGGTTCCTCCCCAGTCCAGTTTATAGACCAGTGTTGACTTAAGGTAGGAGTTGCTTATGTTCATTTAAATTAAAATCAAGCCTCAAGTCAACTGCTAATTTGATGCAGATATGTGATTGATGAATGGAGTTTTTAACTTAAGAAGCCAAATACAATTTGTTTCTATTTTTTACAAGTGGACATCTAAAACTACCACGAAACTTGACATATGGTAGATGCTCTATGAATATTTGCTGAATGAATGAATTAATGATCAAAGAAATCCTTGGATCCTATTTCCATTATTTCCTTCATTTCCTGGTCCTATTCTAACACTGTCACCTTGCCTTGCTTCTACTGTGTCTGATTCTTATCTTGATGCTCTCTGCAAGCCTACCCATGTGCCTTTCCAAGTATGACTACCCAAAATCCCTATCATTTATGTATTTGGGGATGAAGTCATTGAAACAGTAAGCATCAACATTTCATGTATGAGTTTATCCATTTTAAATATAACCAAAGAGACCACCTAAACATAAGTCTGTAGGAACCTTTAAGTCTAACTGAAAGTCCATCCCCAAGGAAGGCGTGACTCGAGAACAAAAATTTATAATAAAATTAAAGGGAGACAGCGCCAGATAATGTTTTAAGTATGCAATCAAAAAATTATATATTTTATCAGAATAAAGACCAATTTAGCATAAAAGAGATGTTCTATCAAGAACATAGGACAGAAAAAGCTGTCACCACACAGGAATTTAGTAATGTTAAAATAATACCACTTGAGAGAGAGCTGGATTCTTCATCTTGGAGACATGAGCATACAGGTCCCTGAAGGGATGTTCTCCATTGTGAGAAAGACATAATTTATCATTCTTCACTATAGCCTGGAAGAAATATCCCTTAAGACTATCCCTTCCCTTCTGATTCCATTTGCACAACTGGTCGTATACTAAAGTCATCTTCCCAAATATTTTGATCCAGGAAAAACTGTAGTCTACTTATTAAGCCCAATTACTGCTGCCATTGGAAAGACATTTATCACTGTAAATGAATACACTGGTATTCTGTCTAATAAATGTAGCATTTGTGAGTTTGGTGTGAGATAATTGAAAATATAAATATTTGATCTTTGACCCCAGCTCCTGACAAAGGTCTTCTGAAACCTTTGTAAATTCCTAAGTGATAAGAGCACAAGGAGCATCTTCTGTCCTAATGAGGCAACTCTGGGTGGGCTCCTGTGTAGAGGCTGGTCCCCAGAAAGACAAAGCCATGATTAGAAGCTTAGAATTTTTAGTCCCACCCCTCATTCTCCAGAGAGGGGAGAAGGCCTGTAAATGGAGTTAATAATTGGAAGGAAGTTTTTATAAAATCCCAACAGTATGGGGGTTGGAGAACTTCCAGGTGGGTGAACCCATCCACATACTAAGAGGGTGACACACCCCAACTCCACGGGGACAGACGCTTCTGCACTCAGGATGCTCCCTGACCCATCCTATGTATCTCTTCATTTGAAAGTTCACCTGCATACTTTATCATACATTTTACTTATCTTGTAAACCTCACTAAGTATTTCCCTGAGTTCTACGAGCTGCTCTAATAAATTAATTAAACCTGAGGAGGGAGTCGTGGGAAACTCAGATTTATAGCTGATCAGTCAGAATCACACAGGAGATAACCTGGACTTGTAATTGTTATCTAAAGCGGGATGGGAAGAGTCTTGTAGGACTGAGCTCTTAACCTGTGGGATCTGACACTATCTCCAGATAGACAGTGTCAGAATGCGTTAAATTATAGGATACCCAGGTGGTGTCACACAGACATACTTGTTGTGGGGGAAAACATTTGGTGTCAGAGATGTTGTGAGTGTGATAGTTATGTACGATTAAAGGAGAAACATGGGAAGAAGACTAGTTTGGTTTATTTCCCCTATACATTAGAGTTAGTTTAAAATCAGCATTATCTTTGAAATTGTTGACAAAGTCATTTTTGTTGACTTGAAAATCCAAGAATTAGACCCTGGGGTATGATCCAGGCAAAGACTTGTTGAATTTGACATTGCCACCATTAGAGAAGTGACATCTTACCCCGGCTGCTAATCAAGACAATTGGCATGAGCTGGTCTAAAAGAATTTCTCCTGGAGACAGTAGTACTACATTGACAGTTCATAGAATGTGTCCACAAATATGAGATGGATTGCTGGAGGTTGGGGATTAGGACTTTACGAACAGGCAAACATGAAATCACAGATGTGCTTACCGAGTCCTCCAAGCAGACAAATTGTTGCTCATCTCTCAGGGGGCAACATTTGGTGGCAGCAGCTGCCATGTTCTTCGTGAACATAATCAACTCTTGAGCAGATAGCTGTGGGGCTTTCTTAGTATAAAGGATTATGAGCCTGAAAGAATAATTTCCTCTTACTTCTGGCAATGACTATGTGCCTATAATGAATAATTCTAGAGTCTTCCTCTATATTTGACAAGCTGTGGTTTAGGCTGAACAAAGCATTAAACTGGGTTTAATTCTTTTTTAGTCTTCATTCCAATGATCCAATAACTTCATCAATATACCCAGAATTCTCTTCTCACCTCACATATTGCTCTATTGTGTGATCCATCAAAGATACTATGCCAGCTAATTTGGGTGACAGCTTCTGATAATAATTGTACGCACAGTCCATTCAAGATTGTATTGGTTGTCTACAATGTGTAGGAATACGGGCTGCAGCAACAATCAGCAAATAGTCCCTACTCTCGTGGGGCTCACCCTACTGGGCAAGATAGCAGGTACCCTTGATGGAGTGAAAGGTATACAGGGTGCTGTAGATGCACATGGAATAGCAAACAGTCCCAGCCCAGGCAGGTCAGGTAGGCATCCTGGAGGAAACAGCATGTGAGCTGAGATCTAACAATAGCAAAAAATGAGCCAGGTGAAGAGAAGTGAAAGTGGGAGGGGAGCCATCAAATGTGATTTTGGTTTGGTTTTGTGGGTTTTTTTTTTAAGGGGACCAGGAAATTGGGAAATGGAAACAGAAAAAGAAAGCTCAGTTACAGAATCAGAATTGCATTATTTTTAGGATAATTATAATTAGCATATTAAGAATGAATAGAGGTGAGCGAGAAGCAATGTGAGGGAAGACACACCAGAAATCCAACTGAGAGACAGTGATAGCCTGAACTATGAAAGTGGTGGTGGGAACAGAGGGATGTGAGAAAGATTTTTAAGGAGAAAGACTCTACAGACCAGATTTGAAGACAACAAAAAATCAAAATCAGTCATTGCATTTTGTATTAAAATGGAGTCCGGGAAAAAATTTAGCTGTAACAGCCAATGCAACAGGCAACCTAATCCAGTCGTTCTCAGAGGGTGACCCAGAGACCAGCAGTATCAGCAGCCCTGGGAGCTTATTAGAAATGCACATTCTCGGACCCCATTCCAGACTCCCTGAATCAGAAACTCTGGGGACGGGGCTATATTTTAACAAAACCTCCAGGTAATTTTGATGTACTGTAAAGCTTGAGAACCACAGATCTAATCCTTAAACTAGACATTAGCAACTGAGCGTAACATAGAAGTAATAAGCCAAATATTCTGTCTGAAAGAATAATTTTTTTCTGGATCTATTATTCTGGACATCCATTTTCAGCTCCATATTATTAGGCACTGTATCAAACTGTTTCCTCAATACTCTACTTCTAAATAGACTATTAGAGTAAGAACCTAAAGATTACTAAAAAATGGTTTTTGTTTTTTGATTTATCAATCATTGAAATACAATGGGTTTTACCTGTCTCTCTGCACACAAGAGGTTTATGTATTCTCCCTGGCAGATAGCTAAGGTATCCATTCATCTACCCTAGGTGGCGAAAATACTAAATCTGCTACAGGAACTGACTTGAAACTGACAAAGGGACCCGAGGCAGGGGCGCCTGGGTGGCTCAGTTGGTTGAGCATAAGACTTCAGCTCAGGTCATGATCTCACAGTTGGTGAGTTTGAGCCTTGCATCGGGCTCTATGCTGAGGGCTTGGAGTCTGGAGCCTGTTTCAGATTCTGTGTCTCCCTCTCTCTCTGCCACTCCCCCACCTCCCCTCTGTCTCTGTCTCTCAAAAATAAAAAAACTCTGCAGGCTAAGTCCCCCAAACTGAATGTGTGAGGGATGTGAAGGACAAGTGTGAGGGAGAGGACCCCAAAGAGACTGCAGGAAGGCAGTCAAGGCCTGCTTGGATCCCTACCCTGTGGGCATTGACCAGCATTCTGGAAACTGGCCTGGAGAGCCAGGTTAAGGGCACCTAAGGCTATATAGATGTCTATATTATCAAGACAAAGATAGGAAGGTTAATTTTGAACTCACATTTTCCTTGGCCTCTGAGATTTTCAGGTTGGATGTAGCTTGCAGCATCAGGAGTTAACAAAAACTCCCCAAAGATCATATAAACCTAGACAATATCTTGGAGGCATACCTGTCATGGAAGTTAGCTTCTCCTAATTTCTCACGTAAATCACAGTGATTTTTTATACGCTCATGGCTTTCATGAACCACTCTTTGGAACATCTCTTTCTGGAAAATAAAGATAATCAGTGTTTATCATTGTAACAATATATCTTGAGGTAAGATTGCAAAACCATCTTCTGTAATAGTTTAATGTAACTGTTTTCCTAAACCTCAGGCTTTATTTACTTAGTGAGTTTGCAAATCTTGAAAAACATGTTTTGGTAAAACAGGAATGTCCATGTACTTTGTGGAGAAAAGAAGTGGTACAACAAGATTAATGTTGTTTCTGGTGATATAAACTCATTTAAATGGCATATTTTACAAGAATAAGGCAATCATTTATCAAGCCAAAAAGAGATCCTTTAAGGTAGTTTTTAGATCTAAATTTGATTGGTCAGAGTGTGTTGGTTATATTTAATAATACAGCCTTTTTACATAAACAGCACAGATATGGAGATATAGATATAGGAATAAAAATATAGATACAGAGCACTCAGTCAGTTAAGTATCCAACTTTGGCCCAGGTCATGATCTCATGGCTCACAAGTTCAAGCCCTGCATCGGGCTCTGTGCTGACAGACGAGAGCCTGGAGCCTGCATCAGATTCTGTGTCTCCCTCTCTCCCTCCCCCTCCCCCATTCACATTCTGTCTCTCTCTCTCTCTCTCTCTCTCTCAAAAATAATTAAACGATAAAATATTTTTTTTAAATATTTTTATTTATTTCTAGGAGAGAGAGACAGCGTGAAGAGGGGAGGGGCAGAGAGAGAGGGAAACAACAGACTCGGAAATACGCTCCAGGCTCTGAGCTGGCAGTCAGCACAGAGCCCGACGCGGGGCTCGAACCCACGAACCGCGAGATCATGACCTAAGCGAAAGTCAGACGCTTAACCGACTAAGCCACCCAGGCGCCCCAAACGTTAAAACATGTTTTAAAGGAATATAGATACATATTAAGAAGTCATCGTTTCATAAAAACATCTACCAGCCTTCAATATAGTAAAGTACTCCACAAATACATATTGAAATGAATCAAATGGAATTCTCAGAACTAACTGCAAGTTCAAAGCGTTCTTCAACCGTGCACATAAGATTCCAGTGGGAAAATACAAGCAACCCTCTGGGCTTAACTCTCCAGTAGGACGACTGATTGTCATCTTAACTAATCAGACCCAGTGCACCTGATCCTATTAAGCAGTGTTTGTTACAGTGAAACTTTTACCAGGTTTGCAAACTATTTACCTGGATTTAACCCTTAGCCTTGTCCTTACTGCCTGTGTGATATTGAGCAAGTCTTTTAAACCTTCTGCAACTCAATACTATCATCCACAAAATGTAGTTAATAATTCTGGCTTTACCTATGTTACTGGGCGGGTGTCAGGATCAAATAGGACACTGGTTGTAAAGTTGCTTCATAAACTCCAAACATCCATGCTCCTGCTATTAACACTCATGCTTATGTTATGGTCATCATGACTATTGTGGAGGTCTACTGGGAATGCTCCAAAAGGGTACCCACCTACAGGGGACTAAATTACCTTCATTGATCCTTCTCTCTCTGGAAACAGAAAGATGGTAGATATACCTGCTTGAGCCCAGACAGGACGTGGGATACCTTCAGTCCTCTACCAGCACCCCACCCTCTGTAAACATGTAAGCCATTGCTTAGAATAACAAAAGCCAGAACCATTTGGCCCCCTGTAACCCATGGATAAGTGATCATCTGGTCAGATTTGTAAGGCTACTTGCTTCTTTCATGTCAAATGCATAACAGAGCTACTGCCTGTAAACAGCATGATTTGGCCTGAAATAGGGACAATTTCCAGGATTGCTTAGTGGAAAGAAACTATCAGCCTTCCCATACCCTAATACATTGTGCTTTCCTGCTACTGGCTACTGTACTCCGGAGACACTCATTAAAGGAGGAGATTGCACAGAGAAGTTTGCATAAAGCACAGAATGTACAAGACAGTGACTCATATAGGGAATTGCTACAGTCTGACGATGTGGCCTTTGGTTTAGATGAAAATCATATTCCTTGTTCGGTGCTTGCAATTAACAAGAATACACACAATCATTTTACAAAATAAGGCACCACTAACAGCACTGGAATTTTTCCCATATTTGTAATCCCTTATGAGTAACAAGTTAAAAAATTAGAAGGAATTTACCCCATGGCTATAGCATTCCAGAGGATTTTCTAATTTACAGCATTTTCCCAATAAATTTTGATATACTGTATCCACTCTTAAAATCACAGAAAGTGCCAATTCTGAATGTCTTCTTGAATATTCATAAAGAAACCTGTATCCATATGAAACAGATGATAAACAGTAAAGTTCAGAAGTCATGAGTTTTCTTTCAAAAGCCAATTAGGATTGTAAAATTTATTCAATATTTTAACTGATTTTAGGTATTTGGAAACCTTGGGAGAATGGCAGAGAGGTTTTACTGACTTCATTTTGAGATAAGGAAACCAAATCAATAATATAATGTGATTTTTCCAAACTCACACAGGACAGGGTGTCAGATTCAGAATCTGAAGCTAAAACAATCTGATTGGCTGATGGGTTCCTGGCTCAGGAACTTTTATGAGAAATTAATTTCAAATGTCTAGATGAGAGTACATTTTTCTCAATCATCTTTGAGGCTAGGTTTTATAACTATTAGAATGTTTTTGAAAGAAAGTGCCAGCTAGGTATGAAATCACCATCTTCCCCTCTTGTCCAGAGAAACGTTCAAGCTTGAGTAGTCCAAGCATAATCTACACATTCTTCTGTGTTACAAGAAAGAGAAATTTGGACTCTAGGATATTTACAAAGGAATCACAGAATCACAGGAGGCAACCTTGAAGCGATCTTATCCATCCACCTCAGTTTACAGCTGGAACACTAGAGCCTGAGGAAATTAAGTGGCTTGACCTACATTCCAAAGCTTATGCATGACAAAGTTAGACTTGGAACTCTGGTGTCCCAATTCATAGTTTAATGTGATTTCCACTAGGAACTTGAGCCTATCGACTTTTCCAGGACCAAATGCAAGTTTAGGTATGAGTAGTTTCAGGCAGTGACATTTACTTTTATAAGCCATATCAACATATCAAATGTAATTTTGGAAATATAGCTAAAGTCATTCTACAAAGAACTTTGAAGAAAATTCAAACTCTTACGCTTTGCTGGAGTTTAGTTGCTCCAAATAATGCTTCACAAAGTGACTTTGGAAATACTTCAACCACACGGCAACATTGTTTTAATATTACATATTGGAATCAGGTTGTCTTGCACAAATTAATATGCATTTCTGAATGGACACTGGAGATGTTAATATTCCATCTCTCTAATCTTTAAATGCCACATCATGGCTTCGGTAGTAGGTATTAAATTAATTAGAACAGAAGAGCTGGCCAGGTATACCAATCTGAAGCCCTTAGAGATGAGTCCCTTAGAACAAAACTTGCAAACACGTGACCCTCACTGTGTTTTTAAAAATACCTGTATTGGTCACCAACATTTAAAATTCAAGCAACTTCCAGCTTCTTTCAAAATGCAGTAGACCCAGCCGCCTGAAGCCTGCATTCCCATATGCTAACAGGTGGCTGGAGCTGTACAAATAGCTGTCAACTTTAGACTCCACGGAGTATCTCCTCTTAGTCACCGTTCCCATATAACCACTCATTTACATCATGGGCTAGCCTGTCATCATTCAAGTTTACAACCTTTCCTCCCCAAAAATGCATAAATTAGTATTCCATTACTAAGATTTTACCAAAAAAATATACATATATATATGTATTACTCTTGCAGGAAATCATCTTGCTTGTCAACGAATTGTTTGCATACAAATCGGTCTTCTGTAAACCTGCTGAGTGGCAGAGATGAAAGATCAGGTTTGTCATCATTTTCTGAGTTGATAATGCATTCCCCTCGGAATGGCATGGGCAGGGCACAGCAGGGAGTGATTTTACTGGATAGGATCGACTGTTTGGAACAGATATAGTTCATAAGCTGGCTCTATAAAACATAAAAAAGAGTAGTTATTTTTTATGACTTCATTCTGAACTTATTTATTTTTATTGTTCTTACTAGAAAACCAGGGGAAAAACTTGGCATCGCTTTATTCTTGGCAAATTGAGAAACCAAAAAGGCCATTTATAGTGACTTGTTCTAATAAGGAGAGCTTCTCTATTTGACCTTCCTCAAGTGTCACAAGCTCTTTGTAACATCTCTTAAGGAACTTAAAGGGAGACAAACACAATAATAGTGTCCCTGGTTAGCCCCACAAAATACAAATGAGAGAAGAGTTTTATTGTCCTGCTATGGTTGTTATTGTTTTAGGATTCCAGTTCAGAAAACATTTTGTCTCTGTCATTTACCATATATATTACCATATTACTATTATGCTTACATATTTAACGTATTTACTTACACACATAGACACAAATATTATGTGCATGTGTGTATGAATAAACTAATCTCTACACTTAAGAAACAATCTAATTAGAGAGTCAAATTATTAAATAACAATCAAAATGCAGTATAATAGACGTTGTAAGACAAGTGCATATGTGATGCTTTGGAAGAAAAAAGATTGGCAGTCCAGACTGGATGGAGGTCAGAGTGAAGACCTTAAACAATTTGGGACTTGAAAAACATACAAACTTAATTGGAAAGCAATAAAGAAGAATAATATTCTGAAATTATTCATCTTTATGTATAAAAATCTTGGAAGTGAGAAAATATGACATATTTGAGAAATGATATATAGAATATTTGGGGGGTTTTGAGAAAATGTAGTTGAGAAATGACAGGGCTTACTCTGGAAAATAGTATGGAAGTTCCTCAGAAAGTTAAAAGTAGAACTACCCTATGACCCAGCAATTACACTACGAGGTATTTACCCAAAGGATACCAAAATATTAATTAAAAGGTATACATTCATCCCAATGTTTATAGCAGCATTATTTATAGTAGCCAAGATATGGAAGTAGCTCAACTCTCCATCAATAGATGAATAAAGACAGCCTGGTATAAGTATACAATGGAATATTATTCAACCATAAAAAATAATGAAATATTGAGGCACCTGGGTGGCTCAGTCAGTTAAGTGTACAACTTCAGCTCAGGTCATGATCCTGTGGTTTGTGGGTTCCAGCCCCACATCAGGCTCTCTGCTGTCAGTGCAGAACCTGCTTCATATCTCCCTCTCTCTCTGTCCCTCCCCCATGCTCTCTGTCTCTGTCTCTCTGTCAAAAATAAATAATTTAAAAATAAGAATCAAATCTTGCCACTTGTAATAAGCTAGAGCATATTAAGCTAAGCGAAGTAAGTCAATCTGAGAAAGACCAATACCATATAATTTCACTCATATGTGGAATTTAAAAAATGAAACAGAAAAACTAGGGGAGAAAAAAGAGAGGGAAACTGAGAAATAAACTCTTAACTATAGTGAACAAATTGAGTGTTACTAGAGGAGAGGTGGGCAGGGAGATATGTTAAATGGGTGATGGGGATTAAGGAGTGCCCTGGTAATAAGCATTGGCATGTAAATTCTACACACCTGAAACTAATATTATACTGTATGTTCATTAACTGGAACTTAAATAAAATCTTGGAAGAGAGAAAAATTATAAGGAAAAAGAAAGAAAAAAAGAAATTATGGAGCTTAAACCAAATGAATGATTGGGCAAATGTAAGAGCTACTGATGAGTAGAACTGACAAGATTTTAATAAACAATAATTAAATTCGAGGCAGAGGGTGAGGTGAGGATGAAGAACCTAGAAGGATATAGGACACTGTGTTAGCATTATTTACTGAAGTTAATGTTCAAGAGAAATTAACAGGGTTTAAAAGAATAGCTGAAAAGGGACATCAAAGAGTTAAGATGTTTTAAGGTAGAAAATGTGGTTCATGGCTCAGCAACTCATCTAAGTTATGGAAAAGGAGAATGAATTCTTGCTGGATGGACAACCATCTTGGACTATATGTGTAAAATAAGAAAGGAAAGGGCCAAGAGCAATTTTTAAAGAGGGAAAGAAAATTGGTGAAAGGAACTATAAGAATACAGGCATTCCAAGTAGATGAAAAACTTCTCCTACCATTTCTTGTCTTCTAGACACACTTATGAAAAAATAATAAATAAGACTGAGAACTTATTTGACTGGAACAGTAAACCAGTGCAGTGGTTGACAGCTTCAGCTCTAACGTCAGACTTCCTGAGTTCTAATCTGACTTTGCTACTTCCTGACTGTGTGACCTACGCAAGTAAGTTTGCCTCTTCATGTCTCAATTTCCACATCTATAAAATGGGGTTAAAATAATACTTCTTACGGTTGTGGGAAGTAAACAGTCTAGCAATTATTAGGAACAAAAAAACAAGCCTGGCAGAGATTAAGTACTAAAAAAAAAAAACGTGTTTATTAAGTAAAAAGGAAATGGTTAAAATTAGTGCCTGGCACAAAGACATCATTTTTTCAGTTTGTGCTATAGCAATTATTATATAATCCCAGAATGTTGATCTAATAGTGCCTTGAAATTAAAGAAAGAGAGAGAACCTTACAATGTAAAATTGAATTACATTGGCTGGGTTCTATAATAGTGTGATAAGGCCTGCTAACTGATATCACTTAGTACTAAAACATCTACTATAAAGATTATTTGCTTTTTGAGTTGGTGTGATGTTGTGAAGCATCATGGAATGATATAATAAGCACTGATAAAAATAAAAGCTTTTTAGGACATACAATTTAAATGTGTACAATCCATACACCATTCCTGAAAGCATTAGGAGAAATACTCTAATAAAAAGAGAATTAGATCAATACAAAAAAAACATAAACAGTAGAAAGGGTACCCTTATCATGGTGAGTACTGACTAATACACAGAGTTGTTGAAACACGATATTGCATACCTGAAACTAATATAACACTATATGTTCACTACACTGGAATTGAAATTTTTTAAAGAAGGAAGGAAGGAAGGGAGGAAGGAAGGAAGGGAGGAAGGAAGGAAGGAGGAAAGAGAAAGAAAGAAAGAAAGAAAGAAAGAAAGAAAGAAAGAAAGAAAGAAAGAAAGAAAGAAAGAAAGGAAGGAAGGAAGGAAGGAAGGAAGGAGGAAAGAAGGAAAGAAAGAGAAAAACAGGGTGGGGGAGGAAGGCAGGGAAAGAAAGAGAGAGAAAGAGCTAAAGTACTTTCCTGCCTTCCTTCCTTCCTTCCTCTAGTGGAATAGAGTGTATCAAGGAAATGATAGTACAACTGAAATAATTCTTGTTAACAAAATTATTAAAAAAGAATAAGTACAAAAAAAATCTGAAAAGTCAACCCAAATAACTGAGATAAAGGCACCTAAACAAACCTGAGAGAGTAAAATTAAAAGCAGAAACCTACTAGAAACAATAAGTTTGAGAAATTTCTCTTGGAAAAGATTGATACATGAAATAGGATGTTTTCAAAGCTAATTAAATAAAGGAGAAAACAAATACATGAAGAAAAGGAAGTATTATTACATATTTGATGTTTTTAATTATCAAATAATAATATTATGTAGAACTTAATAGGTAAATGAGAAAATGCTGATAAAGGAACTTTTTTTAAAAAACGTATATTATAGGGCACCTGGGTGGTTCAGTTGGTTAAGCGTCCGACTTCACCTCAGGTCATGATCTCACAGTTCATGGGTTCGAGCCCCACGTCAGGCTCTGTGCTGACAGCATGAAGCCTGCTTGGGATTCTCTGTCTCCCTCTCTCTCTGCCCTTTCTCCCCTCAAAATAAATAAACTTAAAAAAATTATTTAAAAAAAAGACACGTTAAAGAAAAATTATTTAAATATAAATAAAAATATATTTATTTATATATAAATAAAATATATTTAATATATTATTGATTTATTAACATTGAACTCATACATCTAGCACATTATCTTCTCCATAAAGTACATCATGTTTGTTTTTTTTTTGTTTAGGAACACCAGATAGCACTTCAGCACTATGCTTGGGGGCCACTTCAAACAGCTAAATCACTCACCAAAGAAACACACAAAAATGTGGAAAATGTGACACTAGACTGTAGGAAGGAAGCTTATTTACAGTATGAGAGCTAAAACAAGAAGGTGAGCCTTGTCGTATTCCTTCCCCTCTGTGGGACTGTGAGCATGAGGCAACTCAAATTCTCCACTACTCTGAGAGTGCACCGGTCTGCAGAGGACCACGAAAGTTCTGTGAATATTGACTTGGGGGTTACAAATAAATTTTGGCAAATAGGTAATTCACAAGTGCAGAATTAATAAACAATAAAGATTGACTCAGAAATGTTAAAAGAAATCTATAGCAAAGGAAATGGAAAAGCTGTCACACCAGTTTCTGTCTCAGTCTCTGCTCCAGTCTCATGGACAAGTTCTTTCAAATCTTCACAGGGGCGTCTGGGTGGCTCAGTCGGTTGGATGTCTGACTTCAGCTCAGGTCATGATCTCACAGTTTGTGGCTTTGACCCCCGCAATGGGCTCTGTGCTGACGGCTAGCTCAGAAACTGGAGCCCATTTCAGATTCTGTGTCTCCCTCTCTCTCTGGCCCTCCCCTGCTCACGCTGTCTCTCTCTCTCAGAAATAAATAAAACATTAAAAAAAAAAACTAAAAAAAATCTTCACAAAATAGGTACGTCTCAACACTATTATATTATTTCAGGAATTTCAAAAGGCAAAACAATGCAATTTTTGCAAGTTAGCATCACTGAATGCCAAGACCTGAAAGTTCTAGATCAATCTCATATGTAAACACAAATGCAGAAGTCTGAAAATTATGTCCGTATCAAATACATAAATCTAGTAAAATGAGATTGACATAAGCAATCTAAAGATAGTTAAAATTAAGAAATCTTTTCATATGATTCACCAATGAAGAAGTTAAATGAAAATCAAATGATCATCCCAAGAAGACAAAAGAACACTTACTGATGTTCAGATCCATCCTAATTAAAAACAAAACCATCTCTAAAATAGACTGAAAAATCTTTTAACACGTAAACAATATTTTTGTAAGCCAGTAACTTTAAACCTGTGTCCCTGAAAGTCTGGACAAAGACAGGAATACCAGAGGAGCCCATGGTTATTTCACATTGTTTGTGAGCACTAACCAATACAACAAAATCATTCAAGACTGTTCTGGCATTCCTGACATGGTGAACAGCTATAAATGGAGCTGTTCCGGAGTTACAGGTTTGGCGCAGGTGTGGATTATGTGTTAAAGGATATTAGAGATTTTGTTTGTTTTATTTTAATTATGATTGATTCTGTCAGGCCCCCAATTTCTCTTTACTTTCCCCCCAAATTCACCTAATCCCGCAAATAACATTTGCATAGTCTGTCCTGAAAAGCCAGGTCTCCTTCTATGTCTGCAGGGTAGTGTTTCTTTTCTTTTTTTTTTTTTAATGTTTATTTATTTTTGAAAGAAAGAGAGAGGGGAAAGCAGAAAGGGAGACATAGAATTGGAAGCAGATTCCAGGCTCTGAGGTGTCAGCACAGAGCCTGACTCGGGGCTTGAACTCATGAACCAGGAGATCGTGACCAGACCCAAAGTCGGACAGTTAACCGACTGAGCCACCCAGGTGCCCCAGGTAGTGTTTCTTCCAGCCCCAGTTGAGAGTGTTGCCATACAGAGAGTAACTCAAGAGCAGCATTATGTTGTCTGTGTCCAGGATGGACTTGGCAGTGGCAGCTGCCCCCTGTCCCAGTGGCAGGGCTGCATGTGGCATTGATTTGACGATCACAATAGCTACCAAAGAAAAGCTGTCATCTAACCCCAACTCTATTCTAGCAAAGTAAACAGCTGAGGCCATAGAATCCTAGGGATCTACTGAGTGTCTCTGCAATGACTTTCTATTTTAATTTCAGTTGTTACCAATATCCCTTAATCTTTTGTGGAAGGGGACTAAACCAGTTGGGGTAGGGACCCCTGCCCATAGGAGTCATGGATTTCCCCATGAAATTATGAGATTAGTCCTAGGTTTTATTTATCATGATGAAGATTAATCAATTTTCTAATTTGCAGAATGACCAGGAACATGACTTGCAGCTTGTGATTTACTAAAGCCTTATCAGGTTGTTGGCAGTTAGAGACTACATTTGGACAAGAGGCACGTGAGTTCTCTGGTGTCCAAACTCCCAGCCCCCAGGCCCACAGCTCTGTCCTGGAGCCTCCTTTCTCTTCCAGGCCGATGTGGCTGGGGTACTGGGAGCCTGCAGTTCCAGCACTTGTTTGAGACTCAAAGGTGAATAAAATATAATCCCTGTTTGGAAGGAAATTGGAGGTCAGCTCTAAAAATTAAAGAATAACAGAAGAAAGTGAAGACAGGATAAGTAAGGGAGAAAGGATGGGAGGGAGGGAAGGAGGGACGTAAGGAGAAAAGAAGTGGGGAGGGAGGAAGAAAAAAAAATACTTGCCTGAGCTGGGAAGAGAGACGAGGAGAAATACTACTGGTAAGTCTACTGGAAATACTGAGAAACTATAATTCCTTTTTAGGATTCGTTATGTACCACTGTCAGCTTTCTTTAAGAAATGCAAGGATTTTATTAAGATTTATTTATGTATTTCAAGTGGGGGAGGGGCAAAGAGAGAGGGAGATAACCCCTATACAGGGGCTCCAACCTATAAATTGTGAGATCATGTCCTGAGCTGAAAGCAAGAGTCAGAGGCTTAAGGCACTAAACTACCCAGGCTCCCCACGAACTGCAAGGTTTTTTTGAGAAAGAGAGGGCGCAAGTGAGCAAGAGGGGGGAGAAGAGAGAGAGAGAGAGAATCCCACAAGGGGTAGAGAGAGAGCAGGAGAGAGAAAGAGAGAGAGAAGTGGGGCTCACCCGAAGTTGGGCTCATGTTTTACCTGAAGCGGGACGCGAACTCAAGAACCATGAAATCATGGGGGCGCCTGGGTGACTTAGTCGGTTAAGCGTCCGACTTTCGCTTAGGTCATGATCTCGCGGTTCGTGGGTTCGAGCCCCGCGTCGGGCTCTGTGCTGACTGCCAGCTCAGAGCCTGGAGCCTGTTTCAGTCTGTGACTCCCTCTCTCTCTGACCCTCCCCTGCTCACGCTGTCTCTCTCTCTCTCCTAGAAATAAATAAAACATTAAAAAAAAATTAAAAAAAAAAAAAGAACCATGAGATCATGACCTGAGCCAAGTCAGATACTTAATGACTGGGCCACCCAAGCGCCCAAGAATTGCATGTTTTTTTAAAGGCTGAAGTGAGTTTTAGGAAAGGGGAGGCTCTCACCCTGCCGAGTACGCAGGCTACCACGTCTCCTTCACAACAGCTCTGATGCAGATTTTTAACATCCACAGCCAAATTGGCAATTTCAGAAAAGTTAGCTTTCAGTTGTTTTTTAGTCAGCAGAACCAATTCCCTGAAAGGAAAAAGAAGTGCATTTTAAACCGTATTTTGAGTTCAATGCTTTCTAAAATTAGTTCTAGGTCACTGAGTAACCAAAATAATAGAAACACATTTGCAAATGTAGGATGAAGAGAGTATGTTTTAAATGCTTTGTTTCTTCAATGATAGCACTCAGAGCCACGCAAAGATCTAAATCACCAAACAAACAGCATTCAATTCATAGTCATGCAAACTATACTCATTTTCATCATTTAAATTATTGCTTAAAGAAAATGAGTTGCTTAGATGGGTAATTTGGAAATTTATCTGACCCAACTTTCTAAGTAAAATCCTTCATCACAAAGAAAATAATTATAAGAGTCTTGGGTCTCCCTTGCCTGTGCTTGTGAACAACGGAGTGGCATCCCTGAAATTTCCCTGGCAATAGGGAAAGCCTGCCTTATAAGGAGAACTAAGCTTCCATGCAGCCCAAGTCTGTCCCAAATTGGGAAAGAAAGCAGTGTAAGGAAGGATACATCTGGGCCAGGAAAGAGGCACATGGAGTAACATCAAATTCTCCTCACTCCACTCTCTTCCATTCCCACCCCAAAAACATCACTAGATTTTTTTGTTCTTTTTTTCTTTTAACTTTATTTATTTTTGAGAGAGAGAGAGAGAAAGAGAGAGGGGGGAGCAGGGGAGGGACAGACAGAGAGGGAGACACAGAATCCAAAGCAGGCTCCAGGCTCTGAACTGTCAGCACAGAGCCTGATGCAGGGCTTGAAATGACAGATTGTGATCATGACCTGAGCCAAAGTTGACACTTAACTGACTGAGCCACCCAGATGCCCCTAGATTTTTCTGTTCTGCAAGACACTGGAGCCAAAATCTGTCCTATCTTCCCAGAGCAAAGAATACATTTTGCCTTCCAGCCTTTATCATGCAGAACAATTAAGTGCCTGCATCTGAGCGTAAAGAATATTTTGTGCACTAGGGCAGAGACTAAGGGATCTGAGGCAGATGGAAGAAAGGACAGATGAGGAATATGCGGTTTCAAGCCTAGCTTTATGCACCCTATTGAATAGGCAGGTACCATCCGAATAGAGAAAGAAACCACGTTTGTATTGAAAGATATTATTAAATTTAAAAAATGATTTTTTTTTTTTTTACCAGAATGGGGCGCCTGGGTGGCTCAGTCCGTTAAGGGTCCAACTTTGGCTCAGGTCATGATCTCACAGTTCATGATTTCAAGCCCCACATCAGGCTCTGTGCTGACAGCCCAGAGCCTGGATCCTGCTTCAGATTCTGTGTCTCCTCTTTCTGCTCATGCTCTCTCTCTCTCTCAAAAATAAATAAACTTAAGAAAAAAAAAGAGAAAAGAAACAAAGAACGAAGAATCAAAGAAAGATGATTTTTCAAATGTGTTTGATCAAATGGGGTGATCGAACAGCAACAAGGTTCACATATCTCAATCAGTAACTTACACTGCTTTTGATACTTTGTGGTTGAATTTAATCCCAATTTCACATAAATGGTGATGCCTCAAAGATATTTCTCTAACGTATTTCCTGATGGGTTCTAACTGTAATTAGAAAAACAACTGATCAGAGAAATGTGGTAGTAACAGGAAAAGTGAATCTTGTCATTAGTAAATAAGAAAGAAAAGCAAAAGTTGTGTATCTCAAAATTAGAAAGTCCTTATTGTTTTATCTTAAAGACACCAAATGCAAAAGCACAAGGTGGTTCATTGGTTGGTTTTATAAAATAGCATCTCACTTCCCTGAGATCCCTTGTTTAGAACCTGAAATCTTTAGAATATAAAGAAGACAAGAAAGTGAGCAAACAGAAGTCCAGAGAGCACTAGAGTAAATTTCAACAATGTCTTACGGTTGTATTTTGTTTTTATTTAGGTTATCAGCTCTGTCATCTGGCACATGTCTCCTACTGGTTATGTAAAACACATGTTCCAGTCTTGCAATTTACATTAATGAAATCTCCCCCCACCCCCCACCCCTCAAATATGTTCACAGGTTTTAATCCTAGGATTTTTACTTTGGAAACTATCGCAAATAAATTCTTCTAAATAAATAAAAACACAATTATGCAAAAAGGAGAACATGCATGTTTTGTTATGACAGCAAAAATTTGGAGACCGACAAAATGTCTCAGCAACAGAGTGGTGGTAAGGTAAATAATGGCATATGAACTTTAACAAAATGTTTACTTTTAATAAAAAGTTGGTATGTTTAAATCTCCAATCCAAACTGTATATTTGGTGTGATCACAACAATGCACAAAATAAAATCTGTGAATGGATAAATGAATAAAAGGATATATATCAAAATTGGTATCTCTGTTTGGTGGGCATATTAGTAATATTATAAAATTTCAGTATAATTCTATATTTTTCCTAAAACATTACAATGACCATAGATTATTTTTACTTTGGGTAACTGTACTTAACAGTGCTAGTCTTAAGGACAAGTTAGAAAATAAATACAAAGGCACTATTCAAACCAGAAAACTGGCACAATAATTATAATTTAATTTAATAATTATGATTAAATATAACTAATTATATTTTTATAATTACTTACACATGTAATTATTACTTTTGTCCTTATTTTGTTGTATTGTACTCATTTAGAATCTAATACTAACAAGTCTAGACACTTTTCATGAGAGAGTCTTTGAAGACTTAACTCATAAACCACATTCTCTGATCATAGACACAATTTTTACACACTTGGTTATGTAATTTTCTCTGAGGAAGAAGCAAGAACCATTGGGAACAGACATTCTGGAAGCAGCAATACCGTAAAGATAATAAAGTGGGGGAGAGGAGGGAAAAACTCTTAGCTAACTTGCAGGGGCATGTTTTACATTTAAAAAAATTCTCCACTGAGAAGGGTTGAGATTAGGAAACTTTTGTAACTTACAAGAGCAAGCATAAGCTACTTTAAAAAAAAACTAACCCCCCAAAAAAATTTCATTCTTCAGAAATGCAAAGTAATGGGACGTAAAACTACATGATCTTTTATTTTTTGTTGTTTTTAATTAATATAAAACCAAAAGAAAAAAAGGAATTCAGAATTGGCTTCTGAAGGCATCACTAGGGGACAAATAGAAAGGGAGGTAAGAAATATACATATAAATCGCTTTAATGATAATAGCTATAATTATTGAGTACTTAGCATATGCCAGAACTCTTTAGATACATTATTTCCCACACAAAAGAGATGAGGAGCTCTACAGGAAGTATAGGTGTAGAGGAATAGAGAAATAGGTGCTTGAGGAATGTGAGATTAATTTGCACTGAGAAAATCAAAGAAAACAAAACAAAGTAGCACTGTATTTAGTCTTGAGGAATTCATCAAATAATTATCAAACTACTACTCATTTAAACACAACTTTTGGAAAACTCGTTTAGTGCCCTTTCTAGTAAAGATGGTCATTTTATGTCGATATTTAGAACTTGTAATGAGCATGCACAAAACGTACTTTTATCTTAGAAGTATTTAATGAAGGAGAAAAGCCACATGATTAAAATTAGGAGTCATAGATTGTATTTTCCAAAGGTGGTTGCAGCAATATCTTCCAACCTGTGTTCTTCTTACAATGAGTCTTTGACAACCTTCCCATCAACAAGTACAGTATATACTCTCCCCTTGAAGCCAGTGAGATGTTTCAACCAACAGAGTGTGATAGAAGTTAGGTTATAAAAGGATAGGTTATAAAAGGCTATACAACTTCTGCTTTACCCACTAGAATACTCATTCTTGAAGACTTTGGCCATTTGTAAGCAGTCCAGGGGCCCTGAGGCTACCATGCTGTGAGGAATCCTGAGCTAGCAGGGCAGAGAGACCACATGGAGAGGCCCTGAGATTATATGAAAATAAAAAGATGTTGAACTAGCCCCCAGGTGCTTCAGTCCCCAAGAGTCCTAGATCTAGCCATTGTTTGACTACAACCACAGGAAAGATGAGCCAGAACAGCCCAGATGTGCCCTTCTGGGCTGACCCACGGAAATCATGAGAGATAATAAAATGATTGTTGTCATCATGAGTCAATCAACGTTGGAGTGTTTTGTTATGCAACAATAGTAACTAGAGTTATTAAATATTTATGATGAAGTAATGTCTATGCTAAATGATGCTTTTCAGATTTTGTTGACAATGTGAATTGCCTAGGTTTCTCGTTAAAATGAAATCTGATTTAGCAGGTTTGGAGAAGAGCTTCAGATTCTGCATTTCCAACAAGCTGCCAGGTAGTACATATGCTGCTGGTCCACTGTCCACCCTTTGCATAACAAGGCTCTAAATAACAGTTGACATACAAATATTTTACCTTTATCTGGAAGCATTCAGTTGTATTTTCTTCTTGGCAACATGACTGAATAGCTGTCTCGTAGCAAGCAGACATGGTGAGAATAGTGGGTCCATATAAGAATGGATGCTTTCTAGATGTTTCATAAATGTACCTGTAATTTGGCAAATATGGAGTCATGTAATTTAGAATTCAAGAACATGTGCCAACACTGTTTCTTTAAAAAGTTAGGATTCATTTTGTTTTGTTGACCTGAAACTTCAAGAAATTCATGGTGAAAGAGATGAGTAACAGTATACGTAAATGCATCACATTTTCACGTCACTATGGACAGATCACTGTGAAGTTAACAGACATTCCCTGAATGCCCATGAAGTGACCAACTGTAACTACAGGCTGGTGGGGAAAGAACAAGTAATTAAAACCTGTCACTTTTATATCAGGAGTAGAAGGTAGAAAAGTTGAATAGTCCAAACTGAATTGTAAATGCATGATTGTACAGCTGGTGCAGGAGGATTAAATTTAGAAGCTATTGGGGGGGTAGAGGAGTCTCTCAAGATCACCCAGAAGTTCTTTCTAGATAAGAAAAGTTAATGTCACTGTCCTCCACGATGTGCCCTCAGTATCTGGTTTTGTTACTAAATCCCCAGTCTTTATTTCCCTCCCAGGTTTATTCATTCTTCAAACTCATAGAGCCTGGGCTTCAGGTCTGCCTTTCACTTATAATTCTATCTCTTATCTTTGCAAAGTTTGTTCAAAATACCCCCACAGACACACATGCGAGACTACTCAACAAGATGACATTATAGGCAAAAACTGTCTCGATGCTCACACAAATCCATTTCCTTTCCTGTTTTTACAGGGAGACTGCTTTTCCAGCCTCTGTTGCAGTTAGGTTGGGAACATGTAACTGAGTTCTGGATGATAAAATATGAATGAATGTGCTCTACACCACTTTGAGGTGTGGATGTTAATGTCTTAGCGAGGTTCTCTGCTCTCTCTTTTTCTGTCTCACAATAACCTTGGAAATACATGCTCCAGATAATATACAGATGGAAATACCTTGCAATTTGAGTTACCACTTGGAAAAGAATTGTCAGGGACTGAACCAAGTTAGAAAGAGATGAGCTTCAAAGTGTCAGCCTAGCCAATTAAAACAAATTGAAAGTAATACTTAAGACTTTAATCACTTATGAGCATAGTATGAGCAATAGGTTAAACTGGAGAAAGTGCTGACTCCCCACCTTGTCCCCATTTTCCCCCCATGGACCTGCACCACTCAAGGATCAGGTAGATCACCATAGATGTGGGAATGGCTTACTCTTGAATGAATCCCAAACAAAAGGCCCCTGTGGTTTTAAGGACACTGGGACACAGGAGAAGGGGAGGGGAAAGGTCTGAGAGTTGGAAAGCCCTGAGTGCTGAGCTAACATGCACAAAATTATCTCCATTTCCCCCTACGTCCCCCGCTCCCCATTAGAAAGGCTCAGCAGAGGCACTTGGGTTAGGAATGAAGCTGGGCACAAAAACATAGCCAGTTTAGGGGGAGGAAGGGACTGAGTCCTTGACTGAAACTCCTTCAGTGACGGAAACGTGTTTTGCCCCAATCTGGCATGGGAAGAGCAGCTTTACCCCATGAGACATGTCATCTATAATTGCCTATTGTCAGGCCTGAAAAAAAATCATGCTCAGGATTCAGCCAGGAGCCAGACTCTTCAAGACTCACTAAAGAGAACCACATAATTTAGACTGTGATATGAACAAGAAATAAATCTTTCTTGAATTAAGCCAATATTTGGGATTTTAGGATTTATTTCTAAGCATAGGATTTACTTGTGGCCTGATTATTATACTATCCTTAATAAAAGTTTAAGATCTAATATCTATAAAGTAGGCCTATATCACCATAAAAATGGTGACACCAGAAAACCAGGTTTTTAACATTAAAAGGATAATGGAGGAGGTAATAGATAGAACAGGGACTTGGTTTGTGTTTTAACTTCCTCCCACCCCCAGTTCCTTGGGTAACACATAAATATTTATTCCTGCAACTTCTCTAACTCCATTTCCTTGTGGGATACCAGCTAAGGACATGGCTGCAGCAGCTATTGAAGTCAAATGACAAATTGGTGTTGTTGCCTTGCCTGAGATGATTGAAAAAACAATTATATTTCATGACAAATGACCAAGGAAATGCTTAAAATATCTGAAGAGTAATCCCCACATGCTACCAAGTCTAGAGAACAAAATCACACCCGAGAAGATGGCCAGAGTTTCTGGAGTCCTATCCTGGGACTATATCCATATGTGACTCATCAGAAGAGTATTTCTTGCTGCTCTCTGAAGTTAGGGGCCAGACAGAGAATAATGGTGCCATAATGAAAGATGAGAGATTTTGCAGGAGACCTGAAGCACTAACCAAACAGAGACCTTATTTAACAACTGAAATGTGTAGCAATCCTGTGGTAACATTTGCTTTTGGTTAAAAGTACAAAATCTTTTATTATTGGTGGATGACCAAGGTGGTGGCCATTAAAGTTGTTTATTAAATATTTCCAGCTCCCCTCCTTTCAGGCAAGTGGTAGGACTGTACATTCCCACTTCCTCTGAAGTGAGGTGAGACTATGTGACTTGCTGGTTAATGATGTGTGAGTAGAAATGATGAGTGTTTCTTCCAAACAAGCTTAAGAAGCAGTGCATGATTTACTATCATCCCCTTCCCTTAACATAGTAATCGAAGAAGCAAGTGTTGGATCTTTCTCAACCTAGGCCACTATGTGACTATGATAATCAGACCTCTTACAAATCTACACTGGACAGATAGCATGAGTGGGGAAAAAATGTTATATTGAGCTGCTGAAAATTGGACATTATTTGCTATCACACTAAATTTAGCCTATCTTTTTGCTCTTTAAAAACCTATAAAGGAAAAAAATCATCTTCAAATCATAGAGGGGGAAAAAAGAGGCCAAATAATAGAACTGAACATCATTTATTAACAAGACTTAGAAAAGTAGATCTGTGCTTTGGAAAACAAAAAACAAAACAAACAAACAAAAAACGCTCTTCATTCTCACCAAGGGACTCTCAAGCCCTTGGAAGTTTAGTCGATAGGTTTCTATCAACAGAGTTTCTCAAGCCCAGCTTGTAGAAACAGAAGAGCAGAACTGATATTATCAACATATTCCTGCCTGCCAACATAAGGCAAAATTCTCGATCAAAATGAAATTTCACCAAAGCCATCAATACCTCTGTGCTCTACTGTGCATGCTAAATTAAGATTTCATTTCTGTGCTACAGTAAGTTAGTTCCCTTGGAGGATATTCAATATGAACCCATCTAATTTCAAATCTCCAAAGGCAAAGTTTAACTTAGTTTCCTTATAAGGAAAAGCTTTCTAATAATTAGAGCCATTTACAAAATGGAAATGGTCCCTATTGTAAGGTAACATGGGGTTATGCTTGAAAGTTGGGATCTATAGTCAGACATACAATGGAAACTTACAATAATTAAAACTGTTATTGAAAATTTCTTAGATAATCCAAAGGTACAGTAACTATGGTTTTGTGTATCTGTATATTATATGTACCTTTTGAAAAGTCTGAAAGAGCTGACTTTTCACCCCAGCTTTGCTATACATTACTGTTTCCTTGGTTGAGAATTAAATAAAGTTATTGCCTTATAATTATGAGAAAAGTAGTTAGAAAATTAGTTTTCCTCTGAATATTCTTAGTTGTCTTCACATAAGTTAATATTAGCATAGGAAGAGAGTTAAGATGACAGAATAGTGGGGGGACCCTATGTTTGCCTTGTCCCTCAAACACAGCTAGATAAATATCAAATCATTCTGAAAACCCAGGAAATTGATCTGAGAACCGAGAGAACAAACTACATATCTAAAGAGAGAGAAATGGCCACTTTGTGGAAGATAGAAGCTGTGGAGAGTTGATTTGAGGGAGAAAAGAGTTGTGAGTTCTGTGGAAGGGAGGGGCCCTGCTCATGGAGAGAGGAGAGAGAGAGAAAGAGAGAAAACAGCATTCAGGGGATTGCACAAGAAAAACACTTCCCCAAAAACACTGACTGGGAAAAAGAGAGAGGCTGATCATCCATTTTTACAAACAGTGGAGCTCAACGTCTGAAGTTTTAGAAGTCTGGGCCACCACTGGGTAGAGGCTGACAGGCTTTGCAGTGGAGGAGAGCAAAGGCCCTGGAGTGGACAGTGTGCTCTAAGAATCCTCTGGGTTGCACTGGGAAAGATAGTTCCCCTTCTTGGGGTCCATTTGGGAGAGGTGGGACTGCCTCTCAGTGGACAAAAGAGATGGTGGGCACTATTGAGTAGCCCCATTAATTAGCATAGCAGCAGAGTCACCTGCTGAGGGCAACCTGGAAGCCAGCTTTTGGCATTGCTTCACCATAAACTCCAAGCCTCTGTGTGTTCATGCAACTGCCCTTTTGGGACAAAGTGGCACCAGCCATAGCACAGCAAGACCCTCTCCCAAAGGATTAGCATGGGTCTGTGCCATGCCTGGTCCCTAAAATTTGGAGTCTTGAAACCCAGGCCCGTGCCTGAGATAAAACACAGGAGAGCTGTGCCACAAGGCAGGCAGATGGCTCAGACACAGACAGGGTGAATGCAGGGATCTGACAGAAGCCTGAAACACAAGAGATTTTTTTGCTCTTCTGTGAGGGCTTCCCAGACAGCGGCAGGTGCGAACTCCCCAGTCCAGGATGAAAGAACCAGCTGATGCCATTTTTCACCTGTCCATCAGCACAGATAGACTTCAGTAAGCAGCACAGCATCCCCAGTGGAGACTGGAGCTGCTTACGCGAAGCCCTACCTTCCTGAGGCCTGCAGGTGTGTGAGAACCAGTGCAGCAGGACCCTCCCACAGAAGACTAACACAAACCTCCCATATGCACCAAATCTACTGATCATAGAGTACTACAAACTTCACCTCTAGAGGAAATAGAATCTAGCCTTTTATAACAGGCAGACCAAAACACACCTAGTTAAAACTCTCTACACACTAGACAAGGTTCAAACACTTCCCACTGCAGGTAAGTAGAAACTCTGCAGAGAACTGATCTGAGGAAAAGAACAGCCAAAACATAACAGCAAAGCACACAGGCAAACACCAGAAATATCTTCCTGAAGTGCCAGGGCCTGTAGCCATTACTCTCAGGAGCAGGAAATACAATGGTCTTTCCTAACACACAAAAGACAGAGATCTAGGCAAATGCCAAAACAGAGAAATTCATCCCAAAAGAAAGAACAGGAAAAGGTCACAGCCATGGATCTAATCAAAACAGATATAAGTAATACGCCTGCTCACAAGGATACTAGGTGGGCTTGCGAAAGCATAGAAGACACTATGGGGTCCCTTACTGCAGAGATAAAAAAAAAACAACAACAACCTAAACTAAACCCTAGGCAGCCTGAGATAAAAAAAAAAAAATGCCATAGGCAGGATGAAAAACCTACTGAGTGTATTCACAAGGATGGAAGAATCAGAGGAATTAATTTGTAATATAGAAGGTAAAATTATGGAGAATAATGAAGCTGAAAAGAAGGAAAGAAAAATATTGGATCAAGAATGTAGGTTTAGGAAACTTAGCAGCTTGTAAAGTATAATAACATTTTTATCATAGAGTCTTAGAAGAAGCAGAGAGGGGGAAATGGCCAAGAGGTTTATTTGAGGAAATTATAGCTAAAAACTTCCTTAATCTGGAAGGACGTCTGTCTAAACAGACATCCAAATCCAGGAGGCACAGAGAACTACCATCAAAATTAACAAAAGCTGGCCAACATCAAGACATATCATAGTAAAATATGCAAAATACAGAGATAAGAACCCTTAAAAGCAGCAAGGGGAAAAAAAAAGTTCTTAACCTACAAGGCAAGACAAATAAGGCTTGTAGCAGATCTCTCCACAGAAACTTGGTGGACCAGAAGGGAGTGGCATGCTATATTCAATGTACTGAATGGGAAAAAAAAATGCAGCTAAGATTATTTTATCCAGCAAGACTGTTATTAAGAATTGAAGGAGAGATGAACAGTTTCCTAGACAAACAAAAACTAAAGGAGTATGTGACCACTACACCAGCTCTGCAAGAAATATTAAAGGGGACTCTTTGAGTAGGAAAGAAAGACCAAAGGCAATAAAGACTAGAAAGAAACAGAGAAAATCTCCAGAAACACTGAATTTATAGATACTACAATGGCACTAAATTCATATCTATCAATAATCACTCTGAATGTAAATGGACTAAATATTCCAATCAAAAAACATAGGGTATTAGAATGAAAAAAGAAAAGACCCATATGTATGTTGCCTATAAGAGACTCATTTTAAACCTGAAAACACCTATATATTGAAAGTCAGGGGATGGAGAACCATTTATCATGCTAACGGATGTCAAAAGAAAGCCAGAGTAGCTATATTTATATCAGACAGACTAGAGTTTTCAAATATTTTAAATGTTTATTTGTTTTGAAAGGTGGGGAGGGACAGAGAGAGGGAGAGAGATGGAGAGAGAGGACCCTAAGCAGATGCCACACTCAGCACAGAGCCTGACACAGGGCTCAATCTCATGACTGTGAAACCATGACTTGAGCCAAAAATCAAGAGTTGGATACTTAACTGACAGAGTCACCAGGTGCCCCAAAACAAACTAAATTTTAAACCAAGACTATAGCAAGAGATGAAGGGAACTATAACATAATTAAGGAGTCTATCCAACAAGAAAATCTAACAATTGTAGGGACGCCTGGGTGGCTCAGTCGGTTAAGCGTCCTACTTCAGCTCAGGTCACAATCTCATGGTTCATGGGTTTGAGCCCTGCGTCGGGCTTTTTGCTGACAGCTCAGAGCCTGGAGCCTGCTTTGGATTCTGTGTCTCCCTCTTTCTCTCTCTGCTCCTCCCCTGCTCATGCTCTCTCTCTCTCTCTCTCATAAATAAAGTAAAAAAGAAAAAAAAAGATCCAACAATTGTAAACATTCATGTCCCCAACTTTCTTCCAAATATATAAGTCAGTTAATAACAAACATAAAGAAACTCCTTGATAATAATACAATAATTGTAGGGCTCTTTAATACCCCACTTACAAAATTTTTTTAAAAAATTAAAAAAAAATACCCCACTTACAGCAATGGACAGATCATCTAAGCAGAATATCAACAAAGAAACAATGGCTTTGAATGACACAGTGGACAAGATGGACATAATAGATATATGCAGAACATCCAAAGCAATAGAATACACATTCTTTTCTCTTTTTTTAAGTTTATCTATTTAATTTGAGAGAGAGAGTACACACACATGAGTGAGGGTGGGAAGGGTAGAGTGAGAGGAAGGGAGAGAATCCAAAGCAGGCTCTGTGCTGATGCACACGACTGTGAGATCATGACCTGAGCCAAAATCCAGATTTGAATACTTGACCAAATTAGCCACCCAGGAGCCCCAAAAGACACATTCTTTTCAAGTGCACATGAAACATTTTCCTGAATAGATCACATACTGGGTCACAAATCAGGCTTCAATAACAACTAAAAGACTGAGGTCATACCATACATATTTTTAGACCACAAGGCTATGAAACTTGAAGTCAACCACAAGAAAAATTTGGAAACACCACAAATACATGGAGGTAAAGAAACTCCTACTGAAGAATGAACGGGTTAACCAGGAAATCAAAGAAGTAAAAAGACATCCGGATGGCCAAGNGGGGAGAAATGGTGGGGGAAAGGGAGAGAGGCAAACCATGAGAGACTCTTGAATGTTGAGAACAAACTGAGGACTCATGGGTGTGGGGGGCGGGGAGATTGGCATGGAGGAGGGCACTTGCGGGGATGAGCACTGGGTGTTATATGGAAACCAACTTGACAATAAACTATTTGTGAAAAATAAATAAATAAAAATAAATAAATAAATTTTAAAAAACACATGGAGGCAAATGTCTTTGGAGGCAAGGGAAGTGAAAGCAAAACTGAACTATTGGCACCTCATCAAGATAAAAAGCTTCTGCATAGTGAAGGAAACAATCAACAAAACTAAAAGGCAGCATATAAAATAGGAAAAGATATTTTCAAATGACATATTTGATAAATTGGTTAGTATCTAAAGTCTGTAAATAACTTATCAAACTCAACACTCAAAAACCAATAATCCAATTTAAAAAGTAAGCAGAACATGAATAGATATTTTTCCAAAGAAGACATACAGATAGCTAACAAACACAGGAAAAAGATGCTCAACATCACTCATTATCAGGGAAATACAAATCATTCCGTGATGAGATACCACCTCATACCTGTGAGAATGACTAAAATTAACAACTCAGACAACAACAGATATTGGGCAAGGGAAAGGGTAACCTCTTACACTGTTGGTGGGAATGCAAACTGGTGCAGCCACTCTGGAAAACAGTATGGATGTTCCTCAAAGAGTTAAAAATAGAACTACCCTAAGGTCCAGTAATTGCCCTACTAGGTATTTACTCAAAGGATACAAAATAATGATTAAAAGGAACACATGTACCATGATGCTTAAAACAGCATTATTGACAAAGCCAGACTATGAAAAAAGTACAAATGTCCACTGGCTGGGAATGGATGAAGAAGATGTGGTATATATATAACGGAGTACTACTCAACCATCAAAAAGAATGAAATCTTGCCATTTGCAACAAGGTGGATGGAGCTAGGGGGTATTACACTAAGCAAAATAAGCAGTCAGGAGAAGACAAATATCATATGATTTCACTCATATGTCAAATTTAAGAAAGAAAACACATGAACAAGAGGTAGGTGAGGTAAAGCAGAGGGAAGCAAACCATTAGAGATGCTTAAATATACAGAACAAGCTGAGAGTTACTAGAGGAGAGGTGGGAAGGGAGATGGGCTAAATGGGTGATGGATATTAAGGAAGGTACTTTTAATATCCAGTGTGATGAGCACTGGATATTACATGTAAGTGATGAATCACTAAACACTACTCCTGAAATGAATATTACACTATATGCTAAATAGAATTGAATAAAAAATTGCAAAAAAAAGGATTAGCATATAACTACTTAATATTGATTTCAGTGTAAATATTCAAGAAGCGATTAGATTCACTGCTTGAGTATTGGTTAGAGAGATTTCATGATCGTTGAGTGTTCAACCCAGACCTGATTTTATAATTCTCCTTTAGACTGAAGGAACACAGTAAATAGGTAGCTGGGTCCTATTTTGGTTCCCATTTGGTTTCCTCTGATGTCAGACGAGTTGCAACCTGCCCAACCCCTTTTCCCTTAGTCTTTTCTACCTAAGCAGCTGGGGCCAATTAATTTGAAGGCTCAGTAATCTCTGGGGCAATTCTGCCCTCATATGGGTGAATTAAAGGAGTTTACATTATTCATCATCAAGTCATCCTGTCTGCTCGTTTATCTCTGGTCTAAGGTTTTATGTCTAAAATCTGAAATCAAATCATTACTATGCTCCTTGCAGTCTAGAACCAGAAATCAGACCTTTACCTTATTCCCATTGTCTGAACCTATCTTGATAAGATGACTGGCTAGAACTTCATTCCTTGAGAACTGAAGCTTTGTGTTTCTCTTGTCATTTCTATCTCTTTAGGCATTGGTTACCTGCCTCTAAACCCCAGTCACTTGCTCACACCACACTCTTAACAGATAGACCTCTATGCTCACTAGGAAAACAAAATATGACCTTGCCTACCCATTTGCTGTAATGCTATTCACTCCAGGTGGGAATTATAGAATCTGAGTTTATGAGTAGAAAATCTTGTCTGTCTAATCTGCAACTGTCACTTATTCTTGGGTTCTGAAAGACAAGCTCTCTCCATGACTATCAGATACCCTCTCTGCTATCCCTTGATGAATTTCCCAAAAGCCAGTCCCTTACCAGAGCTATTACCTGCTCTCTGTCCCCAATACTCTCTGTTTATTATGCTTTGCCTAATTGCTGTAACTTGTAACATCATTCACTACTGGTCTGACTATTCTAACCATTAAGAAGAGGAGTTCTTTACATTGTCCTAGTCATTTTTCAAATTTATTTAAACTTTTTTTTTTCATCTAGTCATTTTTTAATGCCTCTACACAGACATTTCCATGCCCTGTCAGGTTCACTAAGATTGTAATTGTCATTCTTAGGGAGAAAAATATGTATTGTAGCTCATATTTTTACTTTAATTCCACGTAATAAAGCATTGTGTTCTCAGAGCCCATATATATATATATATAAAAAGAGATCTGTCTTCAAAATGGAAAACTCTCGTCTTCAGAGAGTATGGCAAGGAGAAATGACTTACCTCTCCTTCACTGATGCTTGATTCTCTTTGTTCACCTCACAGATCTGCTCAAGATTTGGAATTTGGAATATATCACTGTAATCTGTGTCATCTTTTTTGTATAATAGGAAGCACTTGAGTCTTGCTTTGTTATTTATATTGCAACAGTCAGAAAACTCCTTGTCAGCCATTCCTTTGTTATTACAAATATGCTCTAGGAAGGTAGTCACCTGTAGGAGGAAAAAGTAATTTAAAGGTGAAAAATGTGTAATCTAAATCCCTAATCATAGAGAAGTTAAAGAATTACTTCAGGAAAAGGCCACTGAGTGTGTAACCTTACACTTTGTATTTGATAGTCCCTGAACATAGCTTTTACAAGCAAAAGCTTTTTGGGTTTTTAAGTATAAACTCCCACATACTGGACGTGGACCAAAAGGAATTTATCACTCTCTCCTTTCCTATATAATTGCTTCATTTTCATTTAGTTGTTAAGAGGTATTTAACATAAGCCAAAATTCCAGAGCCTGAAGAAGTTCAGGTATTTTTTATGGGAACTATTCACCAAGAAATAGATGGTAATTTGCTTTCCTTGCTTCCTAATTGTTTTCAGTTTGGTTTCCATGGGAACTTATTTTAAGAATTGAACTCCGAGGCAGTGTATATTCAGTGTCAAATATTCAAATGAAAATGTGATAATTTAGTTAGTTTTCAAATACCTTTGAGTGGCAGTAAGTGTGTGGGAAGCTGTAAACTTCAAAAGACATACATTTCTAGATTTAGAGGATAAAGGCCAAAAAAATGGCCATCTTTTGAAGTAGAAATAAGAAGTAATCACTATAAAATAAATGAGACTAGTCATTGGCAGAAGCACTTCATTTAAAATGTGTTTCTACGGGCACCCTCCTACACTGTTGGTGGGAATGCAAAATGGTGCAGCCCCTCTGGAAAACAGTGTGGAGGTTCCTCAGGAAACTAATAGAACTCCCCTGTGACCCAGCAATAGCACTGCTAGGAATTTACCCAAGGGATACAGGAGTACTGATGCATAGGAGCACATGGACCCCAATGTTCATAGCCGCACTCTCCACAATAGCTAAAACATGGAAAGAGCCTAAGTGTCCATCAACGGATGAATGGATCAAGAAGATGTGGTTTATCTTTACCATGGAATACTACATGGCAATGAGAAAGAATGAAATCTGGCCATGTGTAGCAACATGGATGGACCTTGAGGGTGTTATGCTGAGCGAAGTCAGGCAGAGAAGGACAAATATCATATGTTTGCACGTATAGGAGGATTAGGAGGAATTTAACGGAGGACCATGGGGGAGAAGAAGGGGGAAAATGGTGGGGGAAAGGGAGAGAGGCAAACCATGAGCGACTCTGGAATGCTGAGAACAAACTGAGGACTCATGGGTGTGGGGGGGAGGTGGGAGATTGGCATGGAGGAGGGCACTTGCGGGGATGAGCACTGGGTGTTATATGGAAGCCAACTTGACAATAAACTATTTGTAAGGAAAAAATAAATAAATAAATAAATAAATGAAATGTGTTTCTAATAAGACTGATAATTTTTCTATCTACTTAGAGTCTAGTAAAAGATAGGTAGGTTTTAGCCCCAAGAAGATGGACTGTAAACAAAAAACCTACCAATAAATAAGAAAAACACTGATTTGTAGTTTAAAGTATTTGGCATGAGATAAGTGATCTATGCAATATATGGATTGTACAGATATGCTAACGTTTATCAAGAATTCACTAATTACAAGATAGACATATTTTATGAGACAGTAGTAATCCCTAAGATTTTCTACTAACTGGTAAAAGGAGCCTATAATCATATTCACTTCTCTCTTCTTTTTCATATTCTCTTAGAAACTTTTCTTTTAATGTTTATTTATTTTTGAGGGAGACAGAGGGTGAGCAGGGTAAGGCAGAGAGAAAGAGGAAGACACAGAATCGGAAGCAGGCTGCAGGCTCTCACCGCACCGGTCAGCATAGAGCCCGAGGAGGGGCTCCAACTCACAAACCAAACTGTGAGATCGTGACTTGAGCAGAAGTCAGATACTTAACCAACTGAGCCACCCAGGTGCCCCTCTTAGAAACTTTTTTAAATTAGTACTTTGAATTCTCAGGAACGTTTGTATGAGGATGTCAGACAATAGTATTCCAGAGGCAGAGGAAAAACAAACAACTTAAATGAACAAATTGGCATTTTAGGTTATAGTACATTCTTTTGAGTGTTTGATTCTGAGTCTGATCTCCCAGAGATGAAATGAAAAACTGTAGGTTTATAAACCTATAAAAATTATATTTTGAATGTGATTCAATGCATCTTGCTGCCTTAAAATCCCCTACCTAATTGCTCAACACCCCACCTCATAACACCTTTTGGTTGGAATTTTAGTTTTAAAAAAAGGGGGGGGAGAAGAGAAAGGCAGAACATGATTCACCTACCAATTGCTGAGAGCATTCTGAAGGTGATTCATGTGGCTTGAGGACTTTGCACTTCTCTGCACGATCTACCAACTCTTCAACTATGGTTTGTACTTCTTCATAAGTTGATTTCTGAAGAAACTGAGCAACCATAATGCTAGTGCTAAAACATAACACTCGTGAGAGTGCTAGAGATAGAATCAAAACCCTTCCTCTGTGTTGTTAGATCACTGTCCCTCTCCCCCCTCCAAATAACTATGATTTCAAATTTCAGACAAAAGAATATTGGTAATAAAACTCACATGTCTCTTAAATTCTTTTGCAGATAATTCTGGCTATTAATGTGCTTCAAGGCTAAAGAAAAATAAGATTTTATTTACATAAGAGGATATTTTCAAAATCGAAATCTCCCTTTGTAATTCTGAAATATATATTCATTCACTTATAAATTTCCAGATCACTTTTATTTGCCATCAAAAATTAAAACAAATTACCAAAATATATATTTACTTGTGTTTAAACTGAATTCTGTGAATGACTTATTTCTTTTCAAATATATTGTGTACTTGAAATCTGTCATTAACCTACAAATAAGTTGCATGTATTTGTGTTGAAACGCTTGAATTAATTAATGTGATTTGGTTATTTAACTCTTTATATTAGAAGTTACTAGCACATCCAAGGAATGCTAAGGAAATTAAGGTTTAACATTGGGAGCAAACATATAAACAGCACTTTGACAGGCTTCATTTGGCAAAGACAGTATCTCACCCATTTTGGATTTACTCATCAACTTTATCTTTCTTACCACCTCTACTCACCACACACACACACACACACACACACACACACATATGTTCTCGATTGAAAACAATATCTTCTACTTATACTAATAGCTTCTAAAGAGCTCAGCAGCTATCGGTTAAAGAAAGAAATCATTGTTACTTATTTGCCCTATTAATACAGGGAAAGGTTATGGAGTCAGTTACTCTGAATTTAACTTCTAGCCCTAATACTGATGGTGGCCTTGGAAAAATAACTTAAGCTCTCAAAGTTTCTGCTTCTCTATCTATAAAGTATAAATGAACTCTACCATCTTGGATGTTTGTTAGGACTAAATGGAAACACATGTGAAGCACCGAGCACAGTGCCTGCCATAGAATAGGTACTGCAGAAGATGGACCGTAAAAATTCCTGCTACTATAAGTACAATTACTTGATCCAAAATCATTTATCCAATATCAAACACAAGTTTGAAATGTATCATTCTGTCACCTAGAGTGGAAATAAGACTAAAACGAGATCTTTCTATGTGTGTTGCCTCAATGTTAGCTCTCTTTCTGCATCCATTCCACAAATTAATTTCTAGCCGTTTCCAATTACTCTATTGACAATGATGAGCACTGAAAAAGATAAGCCTTTCCATATATATTTTAGTAGTCTTTATGCCTTTATTTCCTAGCACATGGGATATATAGAATGTAAATAGGGTCCCTACCTGCAGCTAGTAAACTTCTCTGCAGAGATTGACATTGAACGTAGCTGAAGAAAACAAGAAAACATATGGGTCTAAGAGTCTTCATTGTTTCAGATGAACCTTTAAAGAAGGTTTTCTATCATCTGGAAAAAAATAAAGAATCCTTTTATATTCTTTTCAAGTAATTACTATTAATAATTAACCTTTTTCTGGTGAATATTTTTTTCCAAGCAGTATGACCCTGATAAAATTGAAGGATCTGATGACAATGAAGAGATATTGTTAATAGATGGCATTCATTAATGAATACTGGATTTTAAAATGAGTCATGTCAATCTACTTGTTTTTTTCAAGATTATACCATGTAGGTCTTGTCATAATCAATACGTGCCTTTGGTAAATATCTCATTTCTTGGAAATGCTTGTTGACATGTACAAAGTTCAGAAGTGGCAGGGGGAAGGTAAACATGAACTACAACAAATTCAAATAAATGGTTAAAGCTCTGGTTCCAGTGACGGGCACATTTTCAAGTCCCTGGTGAGAGTGAGAAGCATAGGACTCAGAAACAAACCCAAGGAAATGGAACTTAATTTACTGAGTGCTTATTGTGAGTCTGGTGCTTTATGTGACTATATTTAGATAACACTTTTCTTATTTATTGAATAAGACATTAAGACTCAGGATCATATGGTCCTGCCCACCATACTTGGTGGTAGCCAGCTAAAAGTGGCACCTGGGGGCTTCAAGTTCTGGAGAAGGCCAGAACTTCTGCAGTCCGTCTAAAGACCATGAAACTACTGACAGCACAGGTGAGAGTGAACCAAGGCAACTACATGGGCAGGCTCTTGACCCAGTGACTGTATGAAATTGAGAGCATCATGAAACTCAAGGGCAGACACAAGTACTACGTGCGGTTGCTGGGCCAGTGAAGCCATCAGCATGCAAGTGTACAGATGAAGTGCATCCAGGTGTTAAAGGTGCCCTATGAGAAATGGGAGTTGGCAATGAAATTGGGCCTTTTCCTCTATCAGTTCAAGGGATAATTTTTTGATGACATAGGATAAGTAACCAGAAATCACTTTCCAGTGCATGCAGCTCTTGAGGCTTATACTAGAGGTAGACCCAGAGGTCTTGGATTTGCCCTGACAGGTTGGGGCCTGCTCACAGGATTGGGAAGCCACCAGAAAGCAGCACGTGGGAGTCTTGAGTCCTGGAGAAGCCTGGGAACACATCATGAAGCCCGTCTATAGGGTATAGGTGGAGGAGTCTGGACTGCTTTGCAAGGATATGGCTTGGTGGGCTGCAGGAATATCTTTCACTAAGAGATACCTGGAAGCCCTGATCATTGGTGGAGCAGACAAATCTGGAAGCATTGCAAGGACTGACTCCAGCATGCTAACCATGGTATTCTCAATAAGAGACACCAGTGAATCTTGTTTGTTACAGAAACCTGAAACTTCAGAAAACAGGTAGACCACGGGGCACCTGGGTGGCTCAGTCCATTAAGCATCCAGCTTCAGCTCAGGTCATAATCTCACACTTTGTGAGCTCAAGCCCTGCATCGGACCTGTGCTGATAGCTCAGAGCCTGGAGCCTGCTTCAGATTCTGTATCTCCCTCTCTTGTTGTCCCCCACCCCCCAACCTGTACTCTGTCTGTCTGTACCTCAAAAGTAAATAAGCATTTAAAAAAATTGTTTTCAAGAAAACAGTCAGACCTAGAGGACTTGGATTTCTCTGCCATGTTGGAAGCAGGAAGAAACTGAAAATTTAAACAGACCAATTAATAAGAAGGAAATTGAATCAATAACCAAAATCTCCTAACAAAGAAAAGTCCAGAGCCAGTTGACTTCACAGACAAATTCTACCAAACATTTAAATAATTAGTACCTATCCCTTTCAAACTACTTCAAAAAATAGAAGAGAAAGGAAAACTTCCAAATCCATTCTATGAGGCCAGCATTACCCTGATACCAAAATCAGATAAAGACTTCACTAAAAAAGAGAACTACAGGCTAATATCTCTGATGAATATAGATGCCAAAATCCTCAACGAGATACTAGCAAGCCGAATACAACAATACATTAAAAACAAAATCATACACCACAATCAAGTGCGATTTATTCTCAGGATGCAAAGGTGGTTCAATATTTACAAATCAATCAGTGTGATGCAACACATCAATAAGAAAAAGGATAAAAACCATATGATCATTTCAATAAATGCAGAAAAAGCATTTGACAAAGCATTTGACAAAGTACAACATCCATTCATAATAAAATCCCTCAACAAAGTAGGTTTTCAGGGAACATACTTCAACATAATAAATCTATGAAAAACCCACAGTGAACACCATATTCAATGGGGAAAAACTGAGAGCTTTTCCCCCAAGGTCAGGAAGAGGACAAGGATATCCACTCTCACAATCATTATTCAATATAGTACCAGAAGTCCTAGCCACAGTAATCAGATAACAAAGAAAAATAAAAGGTATCCAAATTGGTGAGGAAGAAGTAAAACTTTCATTATTTGCAGATGACATGATACTATGTATAGAAAACCCTAAGAACTCCACCCCAAAAGCTACTAGAACTGAAAAATGAATTCAGTAGTCACAGGATACAAAATCAATGCACAGAAGTCTATTGCATTTCTATACACCAATAATGAAGCAGCAGAAATAGAATTTAAGAAAATGATCCCACTTACAATTGCACCAAAAATAATAAAATACCTAGAGTAAACTTAACCAAAGAGGAAAACAAACTGTACTCTGAAAACCATAAAACACTGATGAAATAACTTGAAGACAATACAAAGAAACAGAAAGACATCCCATGCTCATGGATTGGAAGAACAAATATAGTTAAAATGTCTATACTACCCAAAGCAATCTACACATTTAATGCAATCTCTATCAAACAGCGTGTTTCACGGAACTAGAACAAACAATCCTAAAGTTTGCGTGGAAGCACAAAAAGCCCCAAATGGCCGAGGCAATCTTGGAAAGAAAAACAAAACTGGAAGTATCACTATTCTAGACTTCAAGTTATATTACAAAAGTGTAGTAATCAAAACAGTATTGTGCTGGCACAAAAATAGACACACAGATTGGGATGTCTGGGTGGCTCAGTTGGTTGAGCATCTGACTTTGGGTCAGGTCATGATCTTAGGGTTCATGAGTTCAAGCCCCACATCAGACTCTGCACTGACCGTGGGGACCCTGCCTGGAATTCTCTCTCTCCCTCTTTCTGCCCCTCCCCTACTAGCTCTCTCTCTCTTTCTCCCAAAATAAATGAATAAACTTTAAAAAAATAGACACATGGGTCAATGGAACAGAATAGAAAGCCCAGGAATAAACCCACAATTAGCGTGGTCATTAACCTTCTAACAAAGGAGGAAAGAATATGCAACGGGAAAAAGACAGTCTCTTCAACAAATGGTACTGGGAAAACGACAGCTACATCCAAAGGGATGATACTGCTTTCTTACACTATGCACAAAAATAAACTCAAAATGGATTAAAGACCTAAATGTGAGACATGAAAGCATAAAAATCCCGGAAGAAAACACAGGCAGTAATTTCTCTGACATAGGCCATAGCAACCTTTTTCTGGATATGTCCTGAGGCAAGGGAAATAAAAGCAAAAATAAACTATTAGGACTACATCAAAATAAAAAGTTTCTGCACAGTGAAGAAAACAATCAACAAAACTAAAAGGCAATCTACTGAATGGGAAAAGACATTTGCAAATGACATATCTGATAAAGTGTTGGTATCCAAAATATATAAGGAGCCAATACAATTCTACACCCAAAAAACAAATAGTCCAATTAAAAAATGGATGGAAGACATAAACAGACATTTCTCCCAATAAGCCATCCAGATGGCCAGCAGACACAAGAAAAGATGCTCAATATCACTCATCATTAGGGAAATGCAAATAGAAACTACAATGAGATATTATCTTGCTCCTGTCAGAACGGCTCACATCACAAAATGCAAGAAACAACAGGTGTTGACGAGGATGTGGAGAACCACAAACTTTCATACATTGTTGGTGGGAATGCAAACTGGTGAACCACTGTGGACAACAGTATGAAGTTTCCTCACAAAGTTAAAAATAGAACTACCCTGGGATCCAGTAATTGCTCAACTGGATATTTACCCAAAAAATACAAAAACACTAATTCAAAGGGACGCATGCATCCTTACGTTTACTGCAGCATTATTTACAATAGCCAGATTATGGAAGCAGCCCAATTGTCCATCAATAGATGAATGGATAAAGAAGAAATGGTATATATATGTAATGGACTATTACTCAGCCATAAAAAAGAATGAAATCTTGCCATTTGCTACAACATGGATGGAGCTAGAGAATATAATGAGAAGCAAAATGAATGAGTCAGAGAAAGACGAATGCCATATGATTTAACTCATGTGGAATTTAAGAAATGAAACAAGCAAAGGACAAAAGAGAGAGAGAGAGAGAAACCAAGAAACAGATTCTAGAGCACAGTGATGGTTACCAGAGGGGAGGTGGGAGGGGGCATGGGTGAAATAGGCAATGTGGATTAAAAGTACATTTATCATGATGAGCACAGAGTAATGTGTAGAATTGTTGAATCACTATACTGGTTACCTGAAACTAATATAACACTATTATCGTAATTACCTATACTGGAATTAAAATTAAAAACTGAATTTTAAAACATGATCAGTAACAACAACAGAATCAGGATCCCATAATTTGCTCATGGATTCACAAGTAGAAATTCGGGTCTGCCTGGCTTTGGAGCCCACACCACCCAAGAGCTAGTATAGAAAACTGAGATGTCAACATTCCTCAGCTATTGTCCCCTTTACCTAACATCCAGTTTGGGGGTCTAGAGGAAGAAACAGGTAACTACTGATTACATAAAAAGTCTAAGATAAATGTAGAGTCCAAAAGTTTTGTATATGAGAGATCACTGATTACTACTCTAACAATTCCTATCCTTAGTTTCCTCATTTATATAGGGAGAATTTGGACCAGATAAATCTAAGACTGTCAGTCCATTGCTTGATTCTACTACCCATATATTCTCATTTCTGGTTTTCTAGCCAAAAAGAAAAAATACTACAAGTGAGAAAGACTTTTTGCCTGAAAAATATTTGCCTGAAAAATAATGACAATTCTGTTATTATTCAGGTATGGGACACACTGGCTAATGATAAAGAATATAGATGATGTGTGATGGAAAACTAAGGTCAGCAAAGGAAACATTATCTTTGGCGGGTTTTTATAATCCTCTTTGGGGTCCTCTAAACAGTTCTAATGCTCAGCATCTCTCTGTTGTGCATTCTTAGAGCCATGCCCTTGAGATCTTACTCTGAGCCTCCTGGAACAATCAGAAATGGACCTATTACTCAGGGATGACAAATCCTTTGGATGAGTGCTACCAGACTGTCATCCCCTGCAGACATTACTAACTGATCACTGTGCTCTCTCTCTGAACTTTGACTCAGACTTAGAATCATTCACTGCACAGTGCCACAAGAGAGACACTATTAACTGATTGGAGCTGACTCAAAAAAAATAATGTATATGTGTGCTAAACTAATTCTTCTTTTTAAAAAAATCTGGACAACATTAGCATCCTATTGGAACTTTCATCTCAAAATAAGAGATTCTTGAAAACTTAAAAAGATGCTAAGTAGTTTATCAGTGACTAATGATGGAATTTCAGGCCAGAGAAAAACAAGTAGTGGGGATTATTCAAACAAAAGCAAGGGGATGAGTTTCGTGATAACGCTCAAAAGACAGCACTGAATTTGTTCTCTAAAAGAGTGAAATCTTCACACTGACCTTTCAGGTAAAAAATGGAAGGCATACAAGTATAAGACACAGTGATGATTTTTATTAAATACTATTTCACAACAAAACTAATTCTATTTTTTTCTTAAAGAGAGAAGGCATGCATGCATGCAATGGGGAAGGGATAGGAGAGAGAGGGAAAGAATTTTTTTAGAAGATATGACAACACTTTTTAAACTTTTTTCATGTTTATTTATTTTTGAGAGAGAGAGAAAGAGAGAGAGACAAAGCACGAGTGGGGGAGGAGCAGAGAAAGAGGAAGACACGGAATCTGAAGCAGCCTCCAGGCTCTGTCACCACAGAGCTGGATGCAGGGTTTAAACCCAAGAACCGTGAGATTATGACCTGACTTGACGTCAGACACTTAATCAACTGAGCCACCCAGGCGTCCAAGAGGGAGAGAATCTTAAGCAGGCTCCATACTGAGCGCAGAGCCCAATACAGGTCTGGATCTCATGACCATGAGATCATGACCTGAGCCAAAATCAACAGTTGGCACTGAATATACTGAGCCACCCAATGCCCCATAACAAACCTACTTATTATTTAAGTCATAGAAAGAGAGTTGGAAGAAGACTTAGAAAGACCAGGACTGGATCCCTGGATCCCACCTAAAATCTGGGTGGGGATTGCTCATGCACATGAAGTCTTGGCACTAACTACTGTATCCTGAGTCTTATCCAGCTAGTAAATTCTTCATGTGCTGAGTGCTGGTGTGTTCTATTCATTGGTGTGAGTTCTGTCTGAGTAATACAGAGTAAGTGTGAGTTACCCTCATTCCACAACCTCTCTTCTCGAGGCAAAATATATCTTTTGAAGAAACCATCCTCTTTCCTTTCCCTCCTTTCCTCACATCATGCTGTTTACCTGCTTTTTATTAGTGTGTTCTCTGGCGTATCAGTAGAGAGTTCTTTGACAATATCCTCTGTGATTGTAGAGTCTTGTGATAGCAGCAAGTTCCTGGATCTCTTGTTTCGTATCTGCTACATTTAGCACAGTACTGGATACATAGCAGAATCCACTATTAGGTACAAAATTGAATTAGCTAAGTGCTCTGATTCGCTTCTGTTTGCTAAACTTATTATCCATTATCAAAGTAAAACTTTCTTCCTGTTCTTCTCATTAGTAAATGGAAGTGTTTAAAAAATGGCAAAAGGATAAAATAACGTCATGAAATAAACATCTATTATCTGCTGGTCATCGTATTGGGCATTTTATTTAGTGATTTAATAATTTCTCTAAAGCCTTTGTGATGTAGATGTTATTCTCCCACACGGCACATAGAAATGGAGGTTTTGGATGGTAGGGAACTTATCTGAGGCCATACAGCAAGTTTAAGGCAGAAGGCATTTGGTGATCCTTGCTCCTTCTCACCCTGCTTCTTCAGCTTAGGTTGAGTGTCCGTGCAAGGTGCTCCCACAGCAGAGGACGTTTTCTGTCCCCATAATAGCATGTGTGATTGCTTGTTTACTATCCTTCTCCCCTGCCATGGGGAACCATCTCTAATTGGCTCATGTTTGTATCCACAGAGGGAGAATAATAAATATTTGTTGATGAAATAAATGAAAATCCCAAAGACTTCATTGTAAATGCTACGCCAAGAGAGCTCTGTGACTATTCTCATGTATTATCTATTAAATGGTCATCATCTTCAGTGTCAGGCACTGAAACACTAAGAACATTAAAAGTTTAGATAGCAGTCAGGCCATGAGCCCGTGGCCAACCTTCATTCCCTGGCTTCCCTGTCCCCACCACTCTCCTGAAACGTCACTGATGAGCACTTACATCTCCAGCATTCACAGCAATTATGGCTTGGAATTATGGCAGGAGAAAACAGCTACTGTCACTGATGCCTTGGGTGCTCCTCCCTCTCTATGAATAACAGATTTTATTAGTCGTTCAACATGGTCACACCTAGGTGGTATTGTGTACGGAAGTCAAAATTACTCTTCTAGAATTAGAGGACTCATATTTAAATCTTAGTTCTGCCAGTTACCAGTTCTATGACCTGGAACAGATTCATGTATCTCCCTGAGACTCAAGTTCCCTGTTTGTAAAGTGGGAATTAAAATGATATCTCCTCGTAGAGTTGTTAGGATTAAATGAGATAATGCATGAAAAGTGCTCAAGACAATGTTGTGAACATTGAAAACATTCAGTGCCAGCCAGTAGTCTTAGCAACAGCAGCAAGTTGCTAAGTTGAGGATGGGATGAGTTTCCCATCCTCAGCTCCCCATTTCCCTTCCAGGGGCAGCAAGAACAGCATCAGTGAGGATTCTGTCCACACCATTGCTGTTTCGGAGCCCTACCTCCCCTGGAGCTGTGTACCCTTGGCCAGTGAGCTAAAGAGACTGATGGAATGAATGAATCTTGATTGTTTAATTTTGTTATCAAGTTGACACATGAGATCAGTCTTTGAGAAATAACTTGATGATTCTGTGTTTATTGCTTGCTACAGTAACAAGATTTCAGGTAAAGGTTACAGAAGAATCGTTTCACGGTATTCTCAGAAAAGTAAAATCCACTGCAGGACAGATAGGAAGCAGGTCAAGTCGGTGTTCTTCTTTTCCCCACAACCTGGGAAAAAAAATAGTATCTTATGCAACACAAGAATGTGAAATAGTGTAACTTGAGCAATGGAAAGTCCTGACCATAAAAAATTGTGTGTCGTATGTTGTGCTTCTTATAAATCCAAACCTGCTCTCTATGGTGGTGGTCCAGGTCTCTCTTCCCCAACACTGAACATCGTTCGTTCCTAAAATTTGTGTATGAGTCTTAAACTGCAGAAGAGAGGCCATCTTTTACAGATCTTTGTGAAATCACAAATATATTGCTTTTCATTTATGTCCATGCTCCTGCAGTAAGACTCTTAGAACAGGTTTACTGAGGGGGCATCTGGGTGGCTCAGTCAGGTAAGCCTTGGATTCTTGGTTTCAGCTCAGGTCATGATCTCACAGTTCGTGAGCTTGCGCCCCACATCAGGCCCACACTGACAGTGAGGAGCCTGCTTGAGACTCTCTCTCTCTCCCTCGCTGTCCCCCACTCTCTCTCTCTGAGTCCTGTCTGTCCATCCTAACTCCTCCTCTCTGTCCATATTCAGAGCTTCAATGGCCTCTCTGCTCTGGTCCAGACAGCAGATTGCAGTAGGAGAAAGGCAGAAGAGTGGGTGCCTTTGGTTACTCAGAAAGTTTGAACAGTGAGAGAAGGTGCTACCACAAACACACCCAGAGAGATGTTAAAGGATGAAGACGGGCCTTGGCATTTGACTAAAATAAGCAGGTATTACCTTTGGTAGTTTTCCTTTATATTTCTCAAGCAACCTGGCTTTTGGCTGCCACTTTGGGGCCCTGAGAGATGGAAAAAAAAAAAAAAAGAAACAAAAACACATAGAAAAATTTAAGACATTATTATTTAAATTTGGAGAAGCATATTCTTTCGAATTTTGAGAAGAAAAATTAAAGCAGTCCCACACTGTACATGAGACAATGAACATCTCTTCTCCAAGTGCCTTTTATGAACTGCCAGTGAATTCATCCCTCCCTTTCCATGGCCTCAATGTACACACTCACTCAAGTAAATGCTAGATATTGAATAAGAACCTCTAATTACATTAAACATATTTTTAAGCTAATGATTTGAATCATGCACACACAAAATTTCCACAGACTAAGCACTCACTTGGACAAAGTAGAGGGTTTTCCACCAAAATGAAAGCTGTGTGTGAGTCCGTGTCTATGAGTGTGCAAGAAGGATTGGGGGCACCTGCGTGGCTCAGTCGGTTAAGCGTCCGACTTCGGCTCAGGTCATGATCTCACGTTCGTGGGTTCGAGCCCCGCGTTGGGCTCTGTGCTGACAGCTCAGAGCCTGGAGCCTGTTTCAGATTTCTGTGTCCCTCTCTTGCTCTGCTCCTTCCCTGCTCATACTCTGTCTCTCTCACTCTCTCAAGGATAAATAAACATTAAACAATTAAAAAAAAAAAAAAAAAGAAGGATTGGAGTGGCACCAGTTTGTATGTGCATGTGAATTGTGAGTCTAGGGTGGAGTGGGGGTTGCCGGGAAAGAAATAGTGAGGAAGGAAGTTGGAAATCAGGGAAGAAGTACTTCCACGCAGCCATCCTTTGGGACTGGCGTTCACAGGTACCTGAGAATCCTGGAACACGGCAAGTTAGTGAGAGACTCCAGTCACTGGTGGGAGGACAAGCAAAGAGCACTTTTCCTCTCTTCCCCCTCACTACATTCACCCCCCAACTCCTCACTTCACACACATGTATTGTCAACTGAGGGATTCCTGGGACAAGGGATCCCAGGAAGGTGAGACAGACACCCTCTGAGACAATTCACATACTAATACCCTTCGTGCTCCCCTCCCTTCGAAGCTGATGATGATTTCCTTTGCAAGTCAGTTTGGCTATTTGTTTTATTGAGCTAATGAGTGATTGAAAACAGAAGAGTAAGGACCAATGGCATAATTCAAGGATTATTATTACCGTCCTCATCTATAGATGGTGAACTACGGTTCAGTTTAAGTTACATGACCAGGGCTACTGGAATTAGAACCCAGGTTCTCCTGACATCTTTTCTTACATCGTGTTGTCACCAAGGAGACAGTGTCAAAGTCCTTCCACACAGACATCTGCACATTAGCCATGTGGGAACTGTGCTTCCAGGGGCCTCAGAGACAGAGGAAGCAAGGTCCTATTGGGATTTCCATTTTATTTTATTTGACCACGAAGACCAACTGAATTTCAATGCAAAAGAAATAGTACTACCTCTTCATTAAAGCAGGCTTCAGGCCCCTCTGCTTGGCAACACTTGACCACCACGTTAGTGAAATCTGTAAGCAATGATTGCAGCTCTTCATCTGGAAGTCCAGGCTTTAGCTTCACTAGATTAACAAGAAAACTGCGACCCAAAGATGTCAAACAGAATTAATTAAAGATCTCTTTCTTAAGCTCTCCCTCTCCAAAATACTTGTCACAGTATCACATTTGGGGGGTCTTGATTCGGATGAGTATAAAAAGTTAAGATATTCCACTTTGAAGGGGTTTTCTGAAACTTTTTTGCTCAGCTTATGCAATGGATTTCATGGTCATATTTTTTGGAGAGTTGTGTAATTATAAACAAAATGGTATCAAATGTAAACATATATGAGGTCTTCATTATGCAAGAATTATAGATTATGTGATTACATTTGATTTTTCTAGAAAATCCATTTTCAAAATAACCTTTATTCCATCTTTCTCTAAATGCTGCTAAATGCCGCTTCCACTCAACTTGATATAGACACTACCTAAATCATACCCCCTCCCCCCAAAATCTTATTCTTTAGCATTTATAACACTGTGTGAGAAAACAAAAGTAAAATCCTTGTCCCTTTTGGGCCTCTCATTTTTTCAACATTTAGCAAGATTCTCAGGGCAAACATCTATGACATTCCCTTAGGAAAATCCAGTTCATTATGAACTTCCCCGTGAGGCTTTATGTTGGCTGCCCTAGCTCACCTTTCCAAATCCAGTACACTGGACACTCCAAGTCTAGCAAGAGAAGCACTAGCTAGGTTTTGACTTATAAGCAATGGCAATAAATATGCCCTGTCATTTTTCTGAACTGGAGAGATTGGACAATTTGATGGAAGGAACAGGATTATAACAGCAAAACTGCATATGCAGTTCCGTACACCCTCTCATTAATACATTATGGGCCTTCAGGCTAAAGAAAAAGATGAATGGAAGAAAATGTTTATACCTGTCTTTCTTTCTCTGGAGCTCCTCATTATGAGCCTGACACAAGTCTGTGTGAAAGGTAAATAAGCCTTGAGAGGTAGTTGGAGGCACATATGCTTTATCAGCTTCCAAGCCCTCAAAGCAGGGCCTTCTGAAGGCAAAGTTGGTTTTACAACAGTGGTCCACATTAGGGTTGATGTTCCGATTTTCATTTATTCCACATAACTCTCCAAGAACTAAATCCACCTGTGCCAATGGATGATGGAGTTCAGACATGAGTTTAAAACTTGATTAGTTTTGAAATATGGTTAGATAAATCATTAGGCAGTTCTAAGGTGATTATTAACTGTACTCAGAAAAACCCATGCTCTTGTGAACACAATACTACATATGAAGCAAAGTGGAAGCTCGCATTATGATAAAGTTTCAAGCCATTGTAATTCAAATGCCTATAGATTAATTTCTTGTTGGCATATATACAAATCTGTAATTGTGAGCAGAGAGCTGCAAAACCAGTTGACTGAAAGTGACAGCCAAACACTGTGGCCCTTAGATTTAATCTCTTCCTCAGATGTTCTCCAGCATAGTCTCCATCCCAGCCCTAAAGAGAAACACCCAAGTTCTGACTGGGCAGGAGGCATCAAGTCTCTTACTGACATGGTGGGGCAAGACTGAATTTGTGACATTACTTAAAATTATAAAGTTTCTTATATCATTCTGGAATGATATCATTATTCTTGCCATTTGCTCTAACAAATTACAGATAACAAATTAGTAATAAGAAGAAGTAAAAGAGATGATTTGGAGAACCCCAAGAAAATATTTAAGACATTCTCTTGCTTCTTAGGATTCTGATGCAGTGAGCTCCCCAAAAATCTTTGACATTTTTTGCTTAACAATGTTGAAACAGTGAAGAAAGGCAGATAACTGCTTAATGGCTATAAATCAATTAGTGCAGCAGATTTCTTTTCTTTCTTTTCTTTTCTTTTCTTTTCAGAATAATTAGGTACATATGACATGCTCACCAAATTATCAACGCAGGCAAACTCTTCACTCAGTGTGCAGCAGGTGGTCATGGCTGTCACCATTTCCTTGCCAAGAAAGGTCAGTTCTTCAGTGGAGAGCTGGGGGACTATCTTTGTGAGTTTGATAAGGTAGCTGAAAGAACAGTTGTCTGTTTGGTTCTAAACAAAAGCAAATACCCATTTTCCCTTGTTAAGCTACTTGAAACCCCAACTCTTCAAGTCTAGGGACAACCAATGTAAGGGCAATGTGAACCTCAGCTCTCTCATAAAATGATAGATAACTGTCTCTTTACATCCTCTTTTCCCACACTCTGCATTTTTGGCTTCCTTCTAATTTCATGGCAATCTCAGAAATTCTCAGATTTGCTCATCCTTTCTTACCTGTGGGTATAGGAGCTTCCTGGCAGCAAATATTTTGGCTAGTATGTAAAATCCTGCTTGAAATCCCTTGAATAATTAATAAATTTTAAAGGGGAATTTAATAGATACATGTTAGAAAGGGTAATCTGAGATGAAGGAAACATATCTTTACTGGGCTGAGTTTGACTTCAGTAAAGAGACAGTGAAATCATGTTTTTAAAACTGTGTTTTGATTTGAAGATGTTTGGTTTAAACACACACCATATTAGTCTGGTAATTAATTAAGAAAATCAGAATAAACTGTGTATTGCTCATAAATACTCACAAGAGCACTAAAAAAATAAATATTAAAGTGTTAAGCAAAACCAGAATTATTTCTATAAACTTGGTAAGATGGGTTCAAATTCTGGGCAAACTATCTTTTCCTTGGGAAATTGTAACAGTCTGAAGTTCACTCTTCTGCCCTCCCAAATGGGGCAAAATCCAGTGATTCTGGCTTGAGATTGAGAAAAGCAAGACCAAGCAAAAACTTAAGCATTAGAGAATCAATTTTCTAGAATCCTGTATTTCTTTTTTTTCTTTTAACATTTTTAAAATATTTATTAATTTTTGAGAGAGAGAGAGAGAGAAACAGAGCCAGCAGGGGAAAGGCAGAGAGAGAGAGGGAGACACAGAATCCCAAGCAGGCTCCAGGCTCTAAGCTATCAGCACAGAGCCCAACTCTGGGCTCGAACCCACGAACTGCAAGATCATGACCTGAGCCGAAGTTAGACTCTTGTCGGATTGAGCCATCCGGGCACTCCATAGAATCCTGTATTTCTTTCATTTCTAGGGTCATTCCTGGCAAAGGCTTACTATGACAGCTTGACTTTTATGTTTTTATGTTTCCCAGTTTATGAATTTGCCATAACTGAATGACTGAGCTGAATTTTTGACACTTTGTGGCACTCTTTATTTTATCCTGGTCACAAGTGCTAATGTACTCGTGCAGGCAACTTACTAGTATTTCAAGTCATCTTTCCCCAAATTCTGGAAACGTTCACATTCTTGTTGTACTATCTTGAGGCTTTTCTCAGTTGTCTCATTGAATTTCAGTTCCTAAAAATAAGAACAATCATATTCAGGAACATTTTATCTAAAATTTAATCATAAGCTTCATGTCAACTTGCAAATAGCTTTTTTTTATTTGTATAGTATTTTCAAACTATGATTACCACTCATTGTTCATTAAATCGAGAGTAGTTTTTTTTTATTATGACTGTAAGCATTTAAACCTTTTCAGCTATAAACATAGATATGGTTTTGAAATTTGAAATCTGCAAATTTTTCATCATCATCGTGTACACTTTTTAGAGCTTCCCAGTTTACAAAGTATAATTCAAATCTTATGTTGACAATGGGCATAACTGATTGTCGCTTTCAACTAGCCAGAGCAATCCCTCCTTTATATATATGGGAAATTAGCCTCTTATGAAGCCAAATGACTTGCCTTAGAATGACCCAGCTAGTAAGTATTGCCACAGAACATTTTAAATCACATTTATCTTTATTTTATACCTCCTCATTATTTAGAATTGGAACTTTAAAACTCCAACATTTGTCTTCAAATATTTGACAAACTGTATCCCATGCACCATAAAATTGGATATCTACTGCGGTATCTGGATGGCTCAGTCAGTTAAGCATCTGACTTCAACTCAGGTCATGATCTCATTGGTTCATGAGTTTGAGCCCTACATCGGGCTCTGTGATGACAGCTCAGGGCCTGAAGCCTACTTCAGATTCTGTTTTTCCATGTCTCTGCCTCTACCCTGCTCTCTCTCTCTCTCTAAAAAATAAGAACAAAACATTTTTATAAAATCGGATATCTACTGAGTGGCCACCAGAGAGAAAACTACACACCAGTGGATGGATGCTGTGGGACAAATTATGCCTCCATATGAAAACAGAATTTTCTAGCACTATGATTCATTCATTTGAAGGTTGGGAGCAGACTTCCTCATTAGGGACAGCTAGATGGGAAGTCAAACCTTCTTATTTCATGGCTCAAATATGAATGGGTGTAAGCTGGCTTTTATGGCAGGTGGAAGCAATTTTTAAAATAAAGCAAAAAAGCAGCTCATATCAAATGAATGGAAAACAAATTAGAAATGTCAAATAATTGATTTCTATAATACATAAGGGATGAATATGAATTGATACCAAAACACACTAATTTCAACAGGAAAACGGATAATGGGCAGGAATAACTTGTTCACAAGAAATTTATAACTGTAATATCTAAAATCATATGGGAAAGACCTAATTTCATTTAAAAATCAAATAAGTGCTTAAAACACTGTCACTCTTTTTTTACACTGAAATCTAGCAAAGTTAACTTCCATGTGCACTGACGGTGACAGTGGGGTGGGGTGGGGATTGGTTGGACGGGGGTGAAGTGAATATTGTCAAGCACTGTTGTAGGACTGTATGCTGATACTTTCTAGAAAGTAACTTGGGCATTAGTATCAAGTGTTTTTTTTTTTAAGTCTATATACGCTGACCTAATGATTTCCCTTCAGGTAATCTATCTTAGGGAAAAAGTCATAAATATTAATAAAGATGGATGGAATGAGATACTCATTTCAGGGTCACTTATAAAATTAAAAACCTAGTTAAATGTTCAAAATGTCCAACATATAGTAGTAAGACAGTTAAATAAATTATTATGATGAAATTCCATCATCTAAAATAAAGTACATTTTGAAGTCCATTTAATGACATGACAAATTTTCTGTCATACTAACTAAAAAATAGATAAAAACATTTCTTTTTTTAAAATATTTTTTCCTCCCCAACTCTTTTTTATTAATGTTTATTTAGTTTTGAGACAGAGAGAGACAGAGAGAGAGAAAGAGAGGAGAGCAGGGGAGGGGCAGAGAGAGAGAAAGGGAGACATAGAATCTGAAGTAGGCTCTAGGCTATGAGCTGTCAGCACAGAGCCTGATGCAGGGCTCGAACTCAGGAACTGTGAAATCACGACCTCAGCCAAAGTTGAATGCTTAACCAACTGAGCCACCCAGGCACCCCCAAACATTTCTTTTTTAAAAAAAAATATTTATTTTTGGAGAGACCACAAGTGGGGGAGGGGAAGAAAGAGGGGGACAGAAGATCCCAAGCAGGCTCTGTGCTGACAGGCTGAGAGCAGTGAGCCTGACGTGAGGCTTGAACTCACACTGCAAGATCATGACCTGAGCCATGACCTGACCAAAGTCAGATGCTCAACCAACTGAGCCACCCAGGTACCTCTAGATACAAACATTACTTAAGAAAGTACTATTCCAATCTTATTTTTAAACACACACACACACATATATACATGTATGCATAGAAAAGAAGAAAGAAAATGCTAATTATAGCAATTTCTCAATGACAGTATCAAAGTTTTTATATTTTGTCTTTGTAACTTTGGGGATTTTCCTAATAATCTTTAATAATCATTTATTACTTTTACAATCATAAAAAATTCAATATGGCTCAATAAAATGCAGAGTACATAAAGAAAGATATAAATAGGAAGAGCTTTTTTGCATGAACACACAGAATTAGTAGTTCAAAGCTTTGCACAGAAACCTAACATGATGTCAGTCTTCCCAATAATTAGCCCTCGCTGAATTCAAGGTAGATTCAGACTGGGGCACCTGGGTGGCTCAGTTAAGTGTCCGACTTTGGCTCAGGTCATGATCTCACAGATCATGAGTTCAAGCCCCACATTGGGCTCTGTGTTGACAACTCAGAGCCTGGAGTCTGCTCCAGAATCTGTGTCTCCCTCTCTCTGTCTCTGCTTTTTCCCCTCTTGTGCTCTGTCTCTCTCGGTCTCTCAAAAAAAAATAAATAAATAAACGTTAAAAAAAATTTTAAGTAGACTCAGATTGGCCAATCACATTTTCTACCTCCTAAACTGAAGTAAAATTTTGATATCAGTTTTGAAGTGCTTGTTGTTTGGCTTTGTTTTGTTTAGTTCTGTGAGCCCAGAAGAGTAGAACCTACCGCGTGTCGGTAACAGTCTGGAGGGTTTTCTGTGTGACAACACTCTTTCAGAAGATCGTCATACACGCCAACGATTCTTAAAAGCTCTGGTGTAGACAGTTCCGGATGTCTCCTTGAGTATTCATAGAGAAACCTGTGATGTGTAAAATATTTTGAACATTGGAACTTAGAGAAAGAACAAAATGCCAAATCCTGCTATCTTTTAAGCTAATCAGATCTTGTAATACTGAGTCTGCTCTCAAATGCTAACTTCCTCCTCGGGTTTGCTCAGACAGTGATTTAAGAGGGTATTTTGACTATGGGAGATCATTTTACAAAGATTCTCTTCTGTAGTATGTTTTCCACTAACAGTGTTTTCACCTGAGAGGGTAGAAGGATTGGAGTTATTCAGAGTTAATTATAAAATTATTTAACCCATAAAACATAAAAAATAGTGTATCATGCTGCTAATACTTTAGAATTCTGTTGGGAAATGCATTCCGACCTCCAGCTTGAGATGGTGGAAATATGACTTGCTCCCCACTCCAGGGCCACCTTGGTGAGAGACTGGGAAGCAGCTTTGCCCATTACTTCATCCTGTCACTTGTCAATATGGGAGTAACCACCCCTCTAACACTAAGTCATTGGCAATGGTTTAGGATATAGACCTAATATAGCCATTGGCAATGGAATAGGGTATAGACTCCAAAGGTATAGGCAGTGTGATTTGGGGAGAAATGGGAAAGCAAGAGGTAAGAGGCTAACACTTATTAAGCCCTTAGTAGGTGCTAGCACTGGATCAAGCTCTGGGCATAAGAGATAAAAAAAAACGCTTCCTAGCCACTAGAACCACTTTTCTCGTTTAACTTCACTGAGTCCTCAAGATAAGCACTATTTCATAACTGAGGAAAGGAAGTCTCAGACGGGGTCAGTACCTTGCTATTAATGGAAATGGAACATTTGAACCTTGGTCTTATAGGATGCCTGCTTCATTCTTTTCCAAACCAAGTTGACCCTCTTTGTAGGAGAGGGGTGCCTTCTCTAAGCACCTCAGCTGTGCTACTTACAATCTTCTTCATAGAAAAATCTAATCTATTCATTCAAAATAAGTTAAAATGCTTTCTGTGCTTTATGAGAGCAACACCTCACAAAAGTTTCTCAATTCCAGGCAACTCCTTATATCTATTTCTGTTTTGCAGCCTTTGATTCTCTTGATTAATCTTGGTCTTTCTGACATTGCCTCTCTTGCTTCTCCATCCGCCTTCTCAACTCTATTTGTGGAATATATTACCAGACCCTAAAGCAGCAGTGTTTCACTTCAGAGAATCAAGGGCTCCTTCCTCTTCCTATCTGATGTAAGTCGGGACCCTTCTCCAGGAAAAAAAAAATCACACCTAAAAAAAATCCAAACAAAATGCTGCAAACAAAAACTCCTCAAAGCCTCCCCTGACCATGCAGACATTGAGGTCGTGTGTTGGATGTTTACATCCAGAAAGACCTCACCTTACAACTCTGTTTCTGGCTCAGCATGGTCACCGCTGTTCTGTGATTTTCTCCTCAAACACTATGTTGGATGATGATGGTGATGATCAAAACCTCACTTCCCTATGGTGAGCACATGTGTCAGGACAAGTGAAACACACTACCTCTATCATTTTGTTAAGTTAATACTCAACACTCATGAGAAGCCATAGAGCACAGCGGTTGTACGAGCAGGAGTCTGGAGTCAGGCTGCTTGCATTTGAGTCTTGGCTTCATCACATATTATCTGTGTGACTTGGGAGCAAGTTACTTCACTTCTGTGTTTCTGTCTCCTTACCTGGAAAGTGAGGATAGTAAAAGTGTTCTAACCATAAAGGGTGATTTTGAAAATTAAATTGGTTAGTAGATAAGAAATGCTTAAAATGTGATACATTTTCAATAATCTGTATCTTCCAGAGCTCTGGGTTCATATATAAAATTGTCCCATGATATTTGAGACAATATAGATGGACCTGGAAGGTATTATACTAGAGTAAATCGGACTGCAAAAGACAAATACTGTATGATTCCACTCATAAGTGGAATCTAAAAAAAAAAAAAGCAAAACTAAAAAAAAATAAATAAACAAAACAGCAGATCAGACCTATAAATACACAGAACAAACTGATGGCTGCTGGGGCTGGAGGGGGATGGGCAAAATAAGTAAAAGGGAGTGAGAGATGCAGGCTTCCAGTTATGGAATAAATAAGTCATGGGAATAAAAGACACAGTATAGGGAATATAGTCACTGGTCTTGTAACAGTGATATATGGGGTCAGATGGTGACTACATATGGTGATAAACAGCATAATGTATAAACTTGTCAAATCGCTATGCTGTACACTTGAAATTAATGTAACATTGTGTGTCAACTATACTAAAAAAAAACTGTCTTGTGACCTTCCTAATTAAATACTCTACAGATACCTCAAAGTTAGCGTGGTCCTATCCAAACATTATTCTCTTTCCCGCAAAACCTTCAACCCATACTTCCCATCTCATTGAATCTGAAAACTACTTACCCAACCACCTAAGCCCCAAACTGGGATTCATTCCAGATGAAGTTTCTAAAAAACAAAAGTGATTTTGTCCTTCCTTATTCTTCAGTGAAAGCCCTTTAGTGGCATCTCGTTACTTAGCATGCCTGCGTGATCTGACCCCACATACTTCTCACTACCCTCGTCTCTCACTGCAAATACCCTACACAAAGCCACAAATACACCAAGTGGTTTTATACTTCTATCCATGATCTACCCCTTGTGTCTAGATTACCAAAATTTCTTTAAGTACCTCCTCCCTATCAAGTCTTTCCAGGTTTCTTAGGAACAATTGACCACTTCCTCCTCTGTTCCCACATTACATATTACATAGTGTTATTGAAAATAAAAGCATGTCTTGCACTTATTTATTTATAAGTCTGTCTATTCCCACATTTATTAATTTATTCCACATTTACTTATAAGTCTGTCATATTCCCTATTGATGAAGGCTTACTGAGGATAAAAGCCCTATCTAACTTACCATAGTCCCTGAATTGTATTTCATTACCACTAAACTTAGAATGAATGAATATTCCTATATGAATTTTATATAGGATGATGTAAAACATGGAGAGGTTTACTTGTTCTAGTAATTCAATCGGGACTCAAATCTAGTCCATTTGGCTCCAAGTCCACTAGTTTCCCTTTGACAGCTGTGGAATAGCATAGCGTGATAGGTCAGCCTGGAACTTCTAAGACTGGACCTCCTCAGGTCAAATCCTTACGCTGCCATCTTTTAGCTTCGAATCTCTAACAAGTGAGTTAACTGCTCTGTACCTCAGTTTACTTATCTGAAAAAATGGGGGTAATCATACTGGTTTTACATGACTGTTGTGAGAATTAAAATCGATAATCTACATTAAGTATTCAGCCCATTGTCTGGCACGTATCAAGTACTCAATAAATGTTAGCCATCCCTGTAACAACACAGTTGTATCTTCTTAAAATCATGTGAAAATACGATAATCTGTAGCCATGATTTTTAAAAATTATGTGATACCCAAGGATTTAAATGATTCTCATTCTTTCCACCCAAATTAGCTGAAATAGGTCAAATCATAAGTTTCTGTTTGCCTCATAAATTTCAGTATAGACTTATGTTACTCAGCCATGAAGCTCGTTTGATTAGCATCTCGTTCCTCACACACATTTTCGCTTTCAGTAAATTTTGCTTCTCTTAGAGACAAGTCCTTTGGTCTGTCATCTTTATTTGAGGAAATTATGCACTCTCCACGCTCTGGTATTTTCTTTTCACAGCACTCTTTGATTTTGCTGGAGATCAAATTTTGTTTTAAGCAAATATGGCTCATAACTTTGCTCTGTAGGAAAGAATAAAAAATAACTGTGTTTTAATCATTTCTTCGGGGCTGGATTTTCCTTCACAATGAAATGGTTGCATACAAAACCAACCATAAGCATGACATCTGGAGTTGTTTCATCAGATCCTTTGATAATAGTATTACTTAAATTTTGTATTAATTTAATACACATGAAGCTTTCACATGAATGCCACTTTTATTTCTCAAGATTTTAAATGATAATTATGAAAATAGACTCCCTTATAAATTTACATTTTATTGTTAAATATTCATCTTTAAAATACTTCACTCCTATTCCTCTGATATATTGGCATTTTAATTCTAAATGTTGTTTCTTCCCCATAAAAGTTCACCTGTGCTTAAAGACATGTGACCATAATATCTATAATACTAGATGTCTTTCTTCCCTCATGGCCTGACACTATATTACCAACACAAAGTAGAAACTCAATAAATATTTGAAAGGTGTATGAAAAATGGTTAATAAGTGAACTGCTGTAGCAACTAACAGATAAAGACTTCTCAAACATTAGAAGCTTTCCTACTCATTGTTATCATTTTCCTATGGTTATTATTAATTGGAAACTGTTGAAATTATCAAATAATGTACAAACAGAAAAACTTACTGTCTCTCCTCTTTATCCCAATTATGACACCCACATGAAATTGTGAGAATATGAGAGAAGGTGAAGTTTTCTTATTTACACATTAGTTGGACAACTGTTTATTTTTTAATTTGAGAAAGAGAGAGAGTGAATAAGCAGGGAAGAAGGGCAGAAGAAAAGAGAGGGAGAGAGAGAGAGAGAATCTTAATCCGTTTACATGCTTAGCATAGAGCCAGGTGTGGGGCTCAATCCCCCAAGCCTGGGATCATGACCTGAGCTGAGATCAAGAGTTGGATGGAAAGCAGACTAAGCCGCTCAGACGCCGCCAAGTTGGATAGTTTTTTAAAAACTGATCTGGCCCCAATCCCTTCTCCAGACTCTCCAGTTTGAGCCTGCACATTCTTCCTCCTCACTGGTCTAGCTTCACATGTACTTTGCTGAGTTCCATGAAATGCCAGGCTATTCCAGGCCTCTCTGACTTTACTCAAGCTGTTCCTTCTCCCCAGGATCTTCTTCCCGTGAACAGTGAAGCTGAGGAATGGGATGAAGCTAGGGGATGAATCAAAAAATGGAATGGAGGTTGTTGGCACCGTGTTTCCAACACACCATACAGAACCAGGAAGCCAATCTTTGCAAACATCTACACATCTCACAGAAGACCATCACAATTCTGGGCAGCACTTCTCTTAATGTTTGGAATTCACTTTTGTTTTGAACAAACTAGAATTTAATTCCTCTTATTTTTCCATGAAGGCATTTTAAAAAGGGATATTAAGGACATAATATAATCTCTTGGTTTCAGCTTCATACTTCACAGAAAACTCTTAAATTATATTCTAATTCAGTATATAATATCTAATATAAAATGCACATTTCCGTAAACAAACAATACAAAAATAAATAGTGAGTGAGGTTGCTTTTAATTGGAGTTCAATTAAAGACAAAGTAATTCTTCAGGACATCTACTGTTCCCTGCTTGAAATAAAATGTATATATCTTTATATTCTAAAATTCAAGTTAATTAATTAACATACAGTTTCACTGTGAGTTTAAAAACAGTAAACTGAAAGTCACTGAGAAAAAGTCTCATTTCAGCTAAGAAGGCAGGATATTTTTGATGAAATTGTGTCACTTTTATGTGCACTTAAACTTTTGCTGAAAAACTTAAACTAAGTCAACAATATATTTACCAGTATATGTCCTTAGAAAATCACTTTGAAGAATAAAGAGTTATTTCAAATTAACATATCCATTTATTTGAAAATACTTCTCCTAAACAGCTGAAGGAAACTCACAAGAAGCAGTTCTTAAAAATATAATGGTGACAAATCTTCTCTGAGCTTTACTATTTAATTTCTAATATCCCTAAAAGAAGAGTCACACTATTAAAGAACACTTCAATCTGCCTTAAGTCAACGTTCACAAATCCTAAATTCTTAAAGTTTATGTCAAGGACATTTAGCTGTATAAAACAGAATCTGCTGAGAAATATAACAACAGTCAATCCCATGTATAAAAAAAAACAAAGTTTTACTTGAGCTTTTTACTTGAGCATAAACAAATTTAACATTTGTTAATGTTTCATTTTTTATTTTATTTATTTTATGTTATTATTTAACAATTTATTAACATTCTGATTTCATTGTGGCAAAGTAGCCACATATCAGGACAACTTCAGAATTTAAAAATGGCTGCCCCAAATCATTATTTTTACTTAGTTTTAGAGATTATTTACCCTGCCACGGATGCACTGCATAGCGTCCCCTTCACAGCATCCATTGTACTTGGAAGAAACATCTTCTAGAAGGGAAGTAAGTCCCTTAAATTCAATCTTGGGAAATTTTTGACTAAGTATAGCAATATTTCTGGGGAAAAAAATGAGAAACCACTAAAACAACTTGAACAGCAAGTAAGATAAGAGGGAATTCTTTGGTGATACACTATGAATAGCTGCAATAAGAATTAGTACCCTTGTTTTTTCATGGATATCTTTACCAAATAGCTGTTTATATCTTGTGCAGCCTGCATGATCACTTTGGAAACTCCTAGGCTGATATTTTGAGTCCCAGACCAGGACTGGAATAAAAAGTCCTGAGAGGTATACCCCCTTTCCATATTTTTATAGCAAAATACATTTCGTAAAAACCACCACTTCCTGTGGCAAGCACATGGCAGACATAGCCCATTACAGAACCCTTTCCTGTTGATCTGTTTGAGATCTTGGGATTTTTCTAAAGACTTTGCCATAGCAACATTACTAATTAGTGAGGATGAGCACTTGAGATAAAATTTATCCTTATAAGGCTGTCTTCTAGTCATTAAGGTCAAAGATAGATGGATGCATCATATCTAAACCACTTGAAGGCTTTAAAACCCTGATTGGGAACTCCTGGAGCAATTCAAATTTCTAACTAACCAACGAATATCTCAGAAGTAACCTTCTTTCTCTCTGGGCTGCCTCAACTCCCAGATCTTCTCTCATTCTGACATAATGTCCTAGTTCTGAGTTATCCACGTGGACTGAGACCCACCTCAACACCCCTGGAGAAGAGTAAAGATAAAAAGTCATCAACAATTTAACAAAAATGGGACACAGAGGAGAAAATATAAGGAAGGACAAGATACATATCATAAAACTCACATAGATTCTAAGACTTGCAGTCCAAATTTCATAAGTGCCCCACAGACATTTTTTTGAAAAGAAGATGATGCTTTTAAATATTGTATGACAGGTTCTACCTAAAGGAAAAAGAGAAAAATCTATTGAAGCAAGAGTGGAATCTCACCAGTCTCTTATTTCTTAACCACATGTCAACCACATTTTCTAAAATTTGCTCAGAAACAGAAAATCAATGGTATTATTATCCTAATAAGTTTATTTATCAAAAGAAATATGCATTTGTGGCACATTATAAAAATTAAGCCAGTCTTCCTGATGACTGAATTCCACTTGGTGGAAAGGTAAGTGGTGGAGTGTGCTGTGAGCTTGGCCATCTCTATTGGGGTGATTAAACTTTATGGGCAGCCAAAAGAGAGCATGTCCAGGATAGATGATAAAATGACACCTTTACCCTAGATATTCACTCATTAGGGCTTCCTTCCAATTTACATGGAAGACAATGCCAGAAGAATGACCCCGGAAATAGGCAATTGTCTTTCAAGGGTCTCAAATAGTAAGAAATTTAAATCAGCAGCCAATGGCCAAAGAGTTGAACCAGTGGAAGTGGCAAGAAAATGGCTGATAAATGGTAAATAACCCTTTGCTGTAACTTAACTTTAAGTAAGGATCTGCAGTTTGGGGTCACCCCTTACCATTTAATGAAATAAATGCAATACTCACTTTTGTTCGAAAGCAGTTAGCTTTGTCTTGTTCTTCACAACATGTTTTAGTAATCTCCTCAAAACGAGCAGCCACAGTTAGAAGTGTCGGGGCAAAAACAAAGGGGTTCCTTCTGGAAACTTCATAGATATAACTATAAAGAAAAAAAGAGAGGGAAGGAGGGAAAGGGAAAAACATAAGACAAAAATGGAAATAAAATTATAGACAAAGGATGAGAAGACAGGAGAAGGGAAAGGAAAGACAGGGAAAGACAAGAATATCAAGGTGTAAGACTGAAAGTAAGAAAGATTCCCTTTATAGAAACCTTCAGTATAAAGCAACATTATCTACTCTCCAAAAAAAGTTTTATCAATTAAGTTGTAAACTTCAAAATCAGAGTGATGATTAGTTTTCATCCTGAACACTGAACTATGGCCGCTGTCTTTCTTTCCTGAGGCGGCCAGATGGTCAGCGGCTCTCCCTTCCACATTCAAAGAACAATTACCTGCATACAGTCTCTCTGAGACTCAGGGATTTTATTTACTTCTGTTCAAATAAAATTGTAATATAAGTTTCGATGAACACACCAGCTTTCCAGAAAACAAAGCCTCTGCTTCTGCTATTACTACACTATTGAAAACACATTTTTGGTAAACGTCTATTGATTGGATGTTTCCCCTCAGTAAAGCTGCACCTTCCCTTTAGGAAAACCAGATTATTCCCTCCAGTAACAGACTGGCACCACGCACACACTCTGTCCTAGGACTTACCACATTGGAAAATGTATATCATTACTGAAAGGATATTGTAAGTACGTTGCATATCTTGTTCATATTTGTATCCTGAACACTGGACACAAAATCTGACACACAATGCATGGTGAATGCCTTCGTCCATCAATGAAACCAGCTATGTTCCTTTAGAATAGGTATTGAACTTGGGCTAATCTTCAATTAGATAATTCTTCTACTAACAGTAAACTTACTTGTTTAGAAAAGATTCTCTGTTATTTTTATAAGTCTGGCATTTCTCTTCAGGATCCAAGGTAGGAAGAGGAGGCAAAAATCCGACATCTGCTTTCTTATTATGGAAGAAACAAAGTTTTTTTTCCAAGTCAACCTTACTGCAGCAGTGTGAAAAATTATGCTTTTGTGGCAGTCCTTCCAAAGCACATATATTTTCTAGTAAAACATCATTCTGGACAAGAGAAAAGTAAAAGGCATCTTTCATTCACTGTAAAGTTTTTCAACCGTCTGAGATGACACAATGAATACAGTGGGTGATGGAAGCCACCTTTTGAGAAGAAATTCCAATTCTCCCAAATTACCAGCAGCACATTGTTACCCACACCTGGGACAACCATCCCACCCTTATCCTGGGGCCCTTTAACCTCTTACTCCTTCTTTGCTGCCTACATTTCCCTTAGATAATAGCTTTTTTCTTTTTCTCTCAAGGTGACAGGGTCGGAGAGTGAATGTATTGGTGAAGTATTAGCAGTCGTGTTTAGTAATAGATGGTGACTCTATCTGGGCAGAGGCTAAGAAAAAGGGGGTGTGATGGTAAAGCATATATTGAGAGAGGCAGCTAAGGAGGGTACCTCTGTATTTTTGTGCACTTTGGCTCCCCCCCTCCTTTGGCCTATATACATATGGCATGACTGCAATCTCGTAGACAAGTGCATCATAATACAGAATTGCATCTCTTTGAGGAAAGTACCTTATCCTAAATTCCAAAGTCAGGCAAACTAAAACTATAATGGGGCATAGAGCATCTTCTTTTTTATATTTTAAGCCAAAAATTCTCTTTGACAAATAGGCTTATTTGTTTAAGAATACAGATGATTTACTTACAGCTAATTTTGCACACTCTGGGAGTGTCGTGTCAGCCAAGCATTTATCTCTATATTCTGTCATGGTTTTTACCAACATCTCTACTTCTTCAAAGGAAGCCTCCTGAATATATTGAGCAAATACGATGATGGTGCTGCAACAGTCCACAGGGTACACAATGACCACCTGGAGGATTTCCATTTGTGTCCAACAAAAACTTGTAGAAACATTAACTTGGTGAATAGTCCCAGGAAATTATCAAAGTTTGAGGGCTATAAATTTTACAATTTCTTGAGAATTCAATTGCCTCATCTGAATTTTGCGAGTACTACTATATTTACTTTTTAAATATGGATTCTATTTCATTAATTACTTTTGAGACGCATTAACATTTCTGAAATATATCAGATAAGATCATGATAAACACCATCATCATCAAAAATAGTTTAGAGAGGGACTCCTGGGGGGCTCAGTCGCTTAAACATCGAACTTGGTTTTGGCTCAGGTCATGATCTCAAAACTTGTGAGTTTGAGCCTGCTTGGGATTCTGTCTCCCTCTCTTTCTGTCCCTTCTCTCCCACCTCTGTCTTTCTCAAAGATAAATAAAGAAATACTTTTTAAATAGTTTAGGGAAACTCACATATATCCAACATTCTCCTCTATAAATTTCTGGGTAATACTGACATCATCTGAAAAGCAACAATATTTAGGTTATTATGTATGCTGGTCGTTAAACATTTTCCCAACAAATGACTACACGATATCTAAATTTACAAAGTATAAAATAGAAAACTCATTGTACAAAACAATTGGACATACTTAACAAGAAGGGGAAAAGTCATATGAACCAAATATGAGATCTGTCGCACAGCTTGCTATGTACTCAAGACTTGAATTAATTTCAAACTGAGCAGACTTCAGATTTGTCATTGATGGCTCCTCAGCCACAAATGTCAAATCTAAGCACTTCTATGCTAAGTATCTATCACGTATGACTAGGAAAGTACTATGAAAGTAACTGATATGTGCTGTAAATCTACCACAGGGCCCCACAAAAGATACCATAGTGTGCTAGTAGTTAATATAGTTTATAGTGCTACAGACACAGAGATTTAGATCCTCTCTCGACCAGTCTAAAATCATTGATTCCCTCCCAAGGAACACACCTATACTTGTCCACATAGCCTGTTTTTATGGAATCCTTACTTTTGCAAGGTATTGTGCTGGACACTATGAGGCAATCAGTAATAATTAAGACATCTCCCCTGGACCTCAGGTTTCTAAGTACTCTCACAGTGCAAGTGACTTATGAACATGACTATAACCCAATTTAGAATGTACATGGCATCCTAAAGTAATGTGGGTAAGTATATGACAGAAATGCTTTATTATCTCTGAGTAAAAAACCAGAAAAGGATTATAGGAAGAGTGGCATCTGAGTTGAGTCTGAAAAAATGCACAGGATTTCAGCTAGCAAAGAAATAAGGAGGCTCTTCCCTCTCTGTGGAGAGAATTATGTGAGTAAAATTACAAAGGTAAGAGATTATGAGATATATGTGTACTTATTAATCTACTTTCATGAGAGGGTGAGTCATAAAGAACAAGAACTAGGATAGAAAGGACCTGGATCCAATATTCTAGGGGTTTTGCATATAAAGCCTAGGAGTTTGAGCTTCACTTAGAAGCTATGAAGGTCCATTTAAAAATGTTTATATAGAATAGTAATATGATTATTCCTTTTTTTAATTGACATATAATTAACATACAGTGCTATATTAGTTTCACTTGTACAGCATACTGAGTAGACAATTCTATATGCCACTCAGTGCTCACCACAATAAAGATAGTCACCATCTGTCGCCCATAGAACATTATTGCAATATTATTGACTATATTCTCTGTGCTGTTTGTCATCCCCATGGCATATTTATATATATTATAACCGGAAGTTTGTCCTTCTTAATCCCGTTTATCTATTTCACTCATCCTTCACCCAAAGGTTTCCCTTTGGCAACCACTGGTTTGTTCTCTGTCTTTAAGGGTCTGGGGGTTTTGCTTGTTTGTTTGTTTTTTATTTTAGATTCCACATAAAGTGAAATCATATGGTATTTCTCTTTCTCAGTTTGTCTAACTTCACATAGCCTAATACACTCTAGGTCCATCCATGTTTTTATATATGGCAAGATCTTATTCTTTTTTATGACTGAGTAACATTCCACTGTATGTATTCATACCACATCTTTTTTATCCCTTCATCTATTGATGGACATATGGGTGGTTTTATACATTGGCTATTGCAAATAAGGCTGCAATAAACATAGGGGTACATATAAATCTTCAAATAAGTGTTTTTATTTTCTTTGGGTAAATGCCCAGTAGTGGCATTACTGGTTCATGGCACTTCTATTTTTCTTTTTTTTTTAGGAACCTCCATACTGTTTTCCACAGTGGCTGCACCAGTTTATATTCCCACCAATAGCGTACAAGTGTTCATTTTTCTCCACATCCTCACCAACGCTTACTATTTTTTGTCTAATTAATATGTAACCACAAAAGACCCTGAATAGCCAAAGCAATCTTGAGAAAGAAGAACAACTGGAGGTATCACAAATCCAGATTTCAAGATATAATACAAAGTTGTGATAATCAAAATAGTACATATACCAGCACATAAATAGACACCTAGATCAATGGAATAGAATAGAAAGCCCAAAAATAAACCCTGTTTATATGTCATAAATAATATACAATAAAGAAGGCAAGAATAGACAATGAGGAAAAGATAGTATCTTCAATAAACGGTGCTGGGGAAACTGGACAACTACATGCAAAAGAATGAAACTGGACCACTTTTTCATACCACATACAAAAATAATTTCAAAATGGATTAAAGACCTAAATGTGACCTGAAACTATAAAATTCCTATAAGAAAACATAGGCAGTAATCTCTCTGACATCATCCTTAACATCATTTTTATACATATGTCTCCTAAGGCAAGGGAAGCAAAAGCAAAAATAAACTGTTGAGACTTTGTCAAAATAAAAAGCTTTTTGCACAGAGACATAAACCATCAATAAGATGAAAAACAACTTACCAAATGGGAGAAATTTGCAAGTGTTATATTCGATAAGGAGGTATTACTATCCAAAATATATAAAGAACTTACACAACTCAATACCAAAAAACAAACAAGCAAAACCTAATCAATCCAAGTAAAAAAAAAAAAAAATGGCAGAGGATCTGAATAGACATTTTTCCAAAGAAGACATACAGACACACGAAAAAAACCTCAACACCACTAATCATCGGGGAAATGCAAATCAAAACCACAATGAGGTATCACCTAATATGATTATTGCTATATGTTAAGACATACCAGCCACGTAGTAGTATATCTAATATGCAGGGAATTTGAAATAGACACAGTACTTGACAAATAGAAAGTGACAAGAAGTATTTGCAAAATAGCTGGATAGAAGAATAAATGGATAGACAAAAAAGAAAAGAAAAGAAAAGAAAAGAAAGCAGCAAGAAGCTCATGAGTCCATTAAAAGACTTTTGTAATTGTTCTATTGAGAAATCAGCAAAACAAGAATTTTGTTCAGACTAATGGAAATGCAAAAGTAACCACTGAATGAAAAGATACTGAAGAGATAAAAATCAACAGGATTTTTGAAGAAGTCTTTAAAAGGGGCAAAAGAGAAGAGCTCAAGAATGACCATTCTTCTAAGTCCCATGAGTGGTCTCAAGAGCAGGCATTATAGGGGGTAAGAAGTTAAGTGAGTCGCAGCCCACATTTTCAGGGCCACTGCAATGTTTATGGCACCTTTGTGCAAGTTACAAAAAAGTTTTTTGTCCTTGCCCAAGGGATTAAAAAAACACGTTTTCTGAAGAAATGAAGTTCAAATGTTTCCCCTTTGGGGAGAAAGAATATATGTCACCCTCCCCTGCAAGCTGACACTGTGTTAGCCAGGTTTATGGGTATATACAGACTTGAGGATTTTTATAAACTGTACAGTTGGGAGAAGTTGTGTTCTGCATACCCTAAAGGTGTTTACCACCTAGTTGGGAGTTATGTTGGACACCCAAAGATTATTTAAAAAATCCCAACTCATACTTAATGTTCCATTTTTACCATACACTACCATATACATTTTCAAGAAATACTAATATTTTCAAATCCAGATTATATATTCCAGCAACACTTTCTATACTGCCATAAAGCTGGTGTCCATTTGCTGGGTGTGATAACTACTAACTCTGTCTATAAATTGGGTAATATGACCACAAAAATGCAAAATCTTGAAAGATTACTTCAGGATATCTGACCAGTATATATAAACTCAGGGGGTGGGGGAAGAGGGGGAGTGAAGAATTAAATGGAAATAAAACAAGGTAAGAAAATAAGAAATTATCCCATTCTAGTTATTCCTTAGCTAATATACAAGTAAATTTCTTACCTACATCTTGAGGCTTTGTGGATAGTATTAGGGATTCAGTCAAAAAGAACAAGAAAATAACAAAACCTGTAAGTTTTAACTGTTTCATTTTTTTTTAGAAATCACATTCACAAAAGAAAGTAATGTGACTGAGTAAGATCAAGTTTTTATATTATTCTTTGACACTATTAGTAAAAAAGTAACCTGTTTAACCTATTTCTCATATACCTCACGTTTGATTCTTATTTGATCACCCTGCAGGTTTTTTTGCTAATAATTAACTAAGAAAAAATTATCTCTGTGTTTTACTGGAAAAATCTATTGAGTTAGAAAAAAAGTCCACAGGTTAAGTATGCACAATACCTAATCAAATAGACAACCAAAAAAAAAAATCTTGAAACATTGCACATGCTAAAGGACAAAGGACTAGAATAAATAATTCACCAAAGAGAAAGCATAACTAGAAAGATACTAAGCTTCACTGAAAATAAGAAGTTAATTTTTAAAAGTATATTTACATTCCTGAAATAATTAGAAAAAAATTATTATGGCTAATTCTAGTAAATGTATAGTAAAACAAGTCTTAGATAATTAAAGTTTTTGGAAAACCAGTGTATAGTAAGGATCAATAGTCTTAAAAATATTCTTATTATTTGAGCCTATCACTCAAATTCTGGGAATCTATACTAAGAACATGGCCTTAAATATGGAAATATTTGTGAGTATACGCTAAATAGGAAGTCTATTTTTTAGTTATGTCCACCATAAGGGCCTGAAAGCAATAGCAACCAAGTAGCAAGGGCATTTAGTGCCCACATTTTGAGTTCTAAACACTCTCCTCTAGTACAAGGATCTTGGGCTTCTTAGAGAAATGAATAATTCCAGGGCTCGGACATAAAAAATATAAGATGAGCTGAGAACATGGTGCCAGCAACAAAAGAAGTGATCAAAAATTGATGGGATCAAGCGCAAAAAGGATAGAAGACAATAGGACAATTTGACAACATAAATAATGTCAGGAATGCATTATAACCCATTACATTTTTTGAATAAGAATTTATGGATCTATACCAATACCAAATTAAAACAAAAGTAAAGAAAGGAAAAACTCTTCTCTACAGAAGAATGCCATCTAATAAGTGTAGTTAGAAACAAAGCATCACTGTTTGTAACACCACAGGAACACCTAATGGTGAACTAGTCACTCTGTAGGTTACTATTGGTCTTTACAACTAATGAATATGAAGAATGTATAATAATGGGAAATATTTACTACAAAATATTTGGAGAAAGAGTAGAATCTAAAATTGTTTATGTGATGTGTAGAAAGTGGTAATGTGAACAGACCTATTAAACCAAAAGAAAGGGAGAGAGAGAGAAGAGACTGGGGAGGAAGTGGGGGAGAGAGAGAGAGAGAAAGAGAGAGAGACAGAGAGAGAGAGATGGAAAGACAGAGGGAGAAAGAGAGAAGCAAGAGTGTCTTATGGACAATGAAGAAAGAGAAAGATACATCAGATTCAAATAGCTATCCATACACTAGGAGAATTCCAAATAAGGCAGACATCCAAATGTAAAAAGGAAAAGCAACTATAAAAGTACTCGAAGAAACACAAGTAAATGGGAACATTTTTTCTACTGCAGTGCAAAATCCAGAAACAGTTGAAAGATCAACTATGGAAAGAAATGTTAAGGACTTTACATGGAAAAATACTCTAGGCAAGTCAAAAAGACAGAGGAAAACCTGATAAAATATAGCTACAATCTATTTCATACAAAGACCTCTGGAAATTTGAGGAGGAAAAAAAAAAAGATCAACAACCTGATAGAAACATAGTAAAGTGATCTAAGCAAAGAATACACAACAGGAAAAAAAAAAAAACCACTAATGGGTTGTTTTTTCACAACATGAAAAAAAAAGATTCTCCTAATAAGAGAAATGTACATCTAAACACCACAGCAGTATTTCTCACCTATGTGATTGGCAAAAATCTCTAAGTGTGACAGCATACTGTGAGGATAAAACTGTGGGGAAATAGATCCTGTTATCCATGGCTGGTGGTAATGTAGAATGGTGGCACAATATTTATGGAAGAGAATTTGGCAATATCTAAGAACATATACATTTGTCCCCGGAGCCAAAAAACTTTCTAATAGGCATCCTATCCTAAAAACTTTCTAAAGGTACCTGCCAATATTTCCAAGTGACTAAAGCACTAGGCTATTCATGGTGACACTACTTGTAATAGCAAAAGATTGGAAATAATTCAAATGGCCGTCAAAAGAAGGTCAGTTAATAAACTATAGCGTATCCACACAAAGAAATTCTATGAAACTGTTTAAAAACATTGAGGAAAAAACATGCATCATATGCGGTGATTGCCAAGACTATGTTTTTAAGTGAAAAGGCAAGGTAGAGAACAGTCTATGGAATGTATAACCTCTTATGGAATAAAGATAGAATGGTATAATAGGAATATATTTATGTACATATTTGCTTAGATATTAAAAATAACAGAATGATTAAACTGAGAATTAAGAAAAGCTATTATTTATAGGAGAAGGGGAAGAAGGGAGACTAGAGTAGAAAGAATAATGTCTAAGTCAGTTTGGACTATTAGAACAAAATACCATACACTGGGTAGCTTATAAACAACAGAATTTTATTTCTCCAGTTAGGAAGGCTGGGGTCTGTGATGGGGCACCATTGGGGTCAGGTTCTGGTGAAAGCAGCCTCTTGCAGGCCACAGACTGCTAATTTCTGCTGGTATATCCTCATATGGCAGGAAGACGGTATCAGGGTGATGCTGGCCTCATGGACTGAATTGGAAAATATTCTCTTTCTTTAATTTTCTGCAGCAGTTTGTGTATAATGAGCATTATTTCTTCCTTAAATGTTCAGTAGACTTCAGTGAATGTCAGTCTGAAGTTTTCTTTGAGGGAATGACCTTCACTTTCCACTACTTTAATAGAGACGGCAAAAATCAGATTATTCTTTCTTGACTAAGCTTTGGTATTTTGTCTTTCAAGGTATTTGTCCATTTCCTTTAAGTTGTTGAATTTATTGGCAAAATAGTTTTCAAACTAGCCCCTTAACATTTCAATAGCTAAGGTGATGTCTCGTCTCTCATTCCTGATATTGGCAATTTGTCTTTTCTCTCTTTTTTTTCTGATAAATCAGGTGAGAAGTTTATCAGTATTATTGGTCTTCTCAAAGAACCAGCATGTTTCATTTATTTTTATCTATTAGCGTTTTTTTTCCTGTTTTCTATTTTGTTGATATCTGCTTTGATTTCTATTATTTCCTGTCTTCAACCTACTTTGTTTTAATTTGCTCTTTTTTTTTTTTTTTTAGCTTTTGAAGGTGGAAGCTGGGTTCACTGAGATCTTCCTTTTTTTCTAATATATGTTATCTGAAGATAACAGAATGCTACAAATTATAAAGCAGAGTACTTTAGTGCTATAAATTTCCTTTAAGCACTGTTTTACTGGGGTCCCACAAATTCTGATATGTTGTATATTTTCATTCAGTTCAAACTATTTTTTAATTGTTATTTTCAAAGAGAGAGAGCGAGAGAATCCACACTCAGCACTGAACCCAACACAGGGCTCAATTCCACAATCCTGGGATAATGACCTGAGCCAAAATCAAGAGTCGGACCTTCAACTGACTGAGCCACACAGATGCCCCTCAAAATATTTTTAAATTCCCTTTTAATTTCTTCCTTGATTCATGAGTTCTTTAGAAGAGTATTATTTAGCTCATGAGCATTTTGGATTATTAGCCATTGCCAGTATAATTCCATACTATCAAGCAATTTTCTGGAATCTCCCTTAACTGAAAGCAGTATCATAGGAAGGAGACAAATTCCTTATATGGAAATCCATTAGGGCTGGGGAGATGGGGAGTGGCAGGAAAGAAGTTGCAAGAGCTAATTCAGTCTGGTCTATGCTCACCTGTTTTCAACAGTATGTCATCCCAACAGGAGTTCAGGTGTATCTTGATATTATGTGTGGACACTAGGCAATCTGGGTTACTGCCTCTGATTTATGGCAATGAGGCAAGTGTGACTTCTTTGCAATTTAGTGTATAGACAAAAGCACAAGTTAGAGTCTATCCTCCCTGAAACTTCTTAGACTCTTGGTGGGAATGCAAACTAGTACAGCAACCCTAGAAATTAGTATGGAGGTTCCTCAAAAAGTTAAAAATAGAACTACCCTATGGTACAGCAATTGCACTACTAGGTATTTACCCAAAGGATACAAAAATACCGATTCAAAAAAACACATGCATCCTGAAATTTATAGCAGCATTATCAACAATAACCAAATAATGGAAAGAGCCCAAATGTCCATTGTCTGATGAATGGATAAAGAAGATGGATATATCTTTATACATTAAATGTTAATATGTACATATTATATGTTATAAATACATATTTATACATATAAATATCCAATATATATATTGATCAGCCATAAAAAAAATAAAATCTTTCCACTTGCAAAGACATGGATGGAACTAAAGAGTATTATGCTAAGCAAAATAAATCAGAGAAAGACTAATACTGTGTGATTTCACTCATATGTGGAATTTAAGAAATAAAACAAATGAACACAAGGAGAAAGAAAGAGAGGAAAACCAAGAAACAGACTCTTAACTATAGAGAACAAACTGATGGTTACCAGAGGGGAGGTAGATAGGGGATGGGTTAAATAGGTGATGGGAATTAAGGAGGGCACTTGCTGTGATGAATACCAGGTGTTGTTATGTAAGTGTTGAATCACTGAATTCTACACCTGAAACTAATATTACACTGTATGTTAACTAACTGGAATTTAAATAAAAACAAGATAAATAAAATAAAATAAAATAAAATAAAATAAAATAAAATCTATTCTTTCCAACACCTGCCCTCAACTTATTAAAGTGAGGTACCTTGGACTACCACTCACACCAGATTTTTTTGTTTTTGTTTTTGAGAGAGAGGGAAAAAAAGTGTGCCCATGAGTGGCAAAGAGAGGGAGAGGAATGATCCTAATCAGGCTCCATTGTCCAGCATAGAGCCCAATGCCAGGCTCAATCCCACAACCATGAGATTGTGACCTGAGCCAAAATCAAGAGTCAGATACTCAACTGACTGAGCTACCCAGATGCCCTCACACACACCACATCTTGAGTCTTTAACTTCCTCAGTGGTTTCTCATGTTTTGATGTCGATTTCCAGACCTATATTTCTCCCTCTTCCTGATGTGGCTTTGAGAAGATGGAGCTAGCAACCTCTTTCGTTCACCACCTTATAAAAAAATGCATCCTATGGCATGGGAGATTCACTCACATGTCCAAAAATATTTATAGAATGCTTATTATTTTCCAGATGCATTTCCGTAAGCTGAGGATAACAGAAGTGAACAAAACAGACAAAATTCCCTCTCCTCAGGGGCTTACATGAGGGGGATAGACAGAAAATAAACAAACAAGTAAAATCTAGCATATATCAGATGGTGATAAATGATGTGGAAGATAGGTAAAGGAATACAACTTAAAATAGGCCAGTCAAGGAAGACATTATCAAACAGATGATAATGAGTAGAGAAGAATGAGAAGGTGATGGAGTGAGCCACACATATCTGAGGGCAGTTTTCCAAGCAGGAAGAATCACAAGGGCAAAACTCTGGGCAGGAAATTAATTAGTAACTTAAAGAACAGCAAAGAGGCATTGTGCCTAAGCAAAAAAACCCAATGGAAAAGAGGCAAAAGAAGAGGGCAGAAAGGTATTATCATGTAGGGTCACTGCACAGACTTTGCATTTTACTCTCAGTAAGATGAGAAGCCATTAGAGGTTTATTTGGAGGTTTTTTTTAATGTTTGTTTTTGAGAGAGAGACAGAGCGTGAGCAGGGGAGGGGCAGAGAGAGAGGGAGACACAGAATCTGAAGTAGGCCCCAGGCTCTGAGCTATCAGTGCAGAGCCTGACGCGGGTCTCGAACTCAGGAACTGGGAGATGATGGCCTGAGCTGAAGTCAGAAGCCTAACTGACCGAACAACCCAGGTGCCCCGCCATTAGAAGTTTTAAGTGGAAAAGTGGTGTAATGTACTTAGATGTAAAGGATGACTTCAATTACTATGTTGAAAATAGAGCTAGGGATGGGGCAAGGGTACTTGTAAGGAAACCAGTTAGGAAGATATTGCAATATCCATGTGTGGTATTATTGTGTCTTGTACTAAGGGTATGGAGAAAGAGTCGAATTCTGGATATACTCTCAAGTACAACCAGCAGGCTCTGCTCATTGGTTGAATGTAGGGGTGATGTGGGAGAGAGAAGCCCTAGATGACTCTAAGTCTTCTGGTCTGAGCAACAAGAAAGATGGGCAGGACAGAGGGAGACACGAGTTGGGGCAGGACAGAGTTCCGTTTGGAAGTGCTATGCTATGTTTTAATTGCACCTGCATTATCAACATGAAGATGTCAGGGAGAATCTGACATATGAGCCTGGAGCTGAAGGCAGAAATCCAGGGTGGAGATATAAATATGTGTTGTCAACTTCTAGATGGCATTAATGAGCTAAGTCTACATGAGATCACCTGGAGAGTGAGTTTAGATTCAGAAATTGCTGCTCTGAGACATTCCAACATTGAGTGGTTAAAGAGTTGCAGAAAATGAAATGAAGACCAAGAAGATGCAGCCAAGAATATTGGAGGAAAATGTAAATGCCAAATGGGAAAATGTTTCAAGGAGAAAGGAGTGATCAATTGCGTCAACCGCGCTGAGAGAAACCAGGTAAGCTAAGGACTGAGAATTGACCACTGGATTTTGCAGTATGGAAGTTGTCCATAACCTTGACTAGAGGTTTCCACTGTATTGTTTGCCTAACTTGTTTTTTCAAAGAAGTAGAAATGCTCTAAAATCTCCAATTTACTATTTTACTTGTGATACTCTGTCCTTGTGTTTCCCCTCCTTTTGTTCTTTATATGTATCAGTGAAATGTCATTTGACTCATAGATTTTCCTAACAGTTTTATTTTCATGAAAGTTTCCTCTTAATAATAAAAACATATTTTCCCATGTAATGCTTTTATACTGAATTCTATTTTATCTTAGTGTGATCTCTGAGTTGCNGTTGCTACACATGGCCAGATTTCATTCTTTCTCATTGCCATGTAGTATTCCATTGTATAGATAAACCCTCTGAGTCACCTTTTAGAATTACACCAATATCAGACAAGTTCCCCAGATGTTTAACAACAGAAATGAAAGAAAAATGTCAGGTACAAAACGACTGAGTTAGAACTGAAAGCTCATTTTATTGCTGCGGGTCAACTGTTTTCTCCTGGAGCAGAGGCCAAAGCATGAATGTAATTTTTAGATTTCTATTCAAAGTTAATATGATAAATAGCCTTCCTACCAGTGGGCTGATCTTTATGCACCACTAGCTGATCTTGCCCCTCTGCTTTCCCCTCAGTACTCCCCATACTCTGTAACTCGTGAGTTATCTTCCTAAAAGCTAACCATGATGACTCCCCTCTGCCCAGATCTTGCTTTGGCTCCCTTTTGAAAGGTATTGTCCAAACCCTTTGGAATAAAACTCGTGAGAATCTGCTCAGTCCTTCATAGTTTTTATATCTGGCTTCATCTTCTATATCTATACCCTTCTCACCCACTCTGCACTCCCCTCAAACCATTCATCACGTTTTGTCATAGGTTATGTTCTCCTCTTTAATGAATTGGACTTCTCCTTTACTTGAACTGATAAATGCCCACTTATCTTCTAAGGCTCTTCTTAAATGTCTGTCTCTTTCAGTGTGAACCTTTCTTCCAGTCAGAATTGGCCTCATTTACCCATTGACTCACTCCATAATTTGTTGCCACCTCTATAGTGACCATAATCTTGTTGCATTGCTAATAGTTGTATTCTTCTCTACTGGAGGACAGTGACTGCACCCAGAATAGGACCTGGTACCTGGTGAGTGCTCAATAAATACTTGTGAAATAAGGAAAAAACAACTGCTAAAAATATTAATTATATTCAAGAAAACAACTACAATAAACACTTGTATTTTTAAAATGTCTGTGAATATAGAATTAAACAAGATTGAGGAAAAAAAAGTAGTTGTTAAATTTTGAGTAGCATTGGGGCGCCTGGGTGGCTCAGTCAGTTAAGCGTCCGACTTTGACTAAGGTCATGATCTCATTGTTTGTAAGGTTGAGCCCCACATCAGGCTCTCTGGAGCCTGCTTCAGAATCTATGTCTCCCTCTCTCTCTCTCTCTGCCCCTCTCCCATGTGTACTCTGTTTCTCTCTCTCTCTCAAAAATAAATTTTAAAAAACATTAAAAATTTAAAATAAAATAAATAAATTTTGAGTAGCATCATTCTGGATGGATCCCATAAAAACATAAGAATTTATTTTCTCACTTCCAGTGTATCTGTTAGAATACTTAATTGCTCATTTAATGAACAATGTTCCCTGGCAGCATCCCAGTGCTTAACTTGAGCATTTTTTTAGTGGACCAAGTAATTTAGACTTTATTTTTTTTACTGTTCATTTATTTATTTATTTTGACAGAGACAGAGAGGGAGAGAGGGGGAAGGAGGGGCAGAGAGAGGGGGAAAATGGGGAGCACTGATGGCACAGAGCCCGACGTGAGGCTTAAATCCATGAACCCAGGAAATTGTGACCTGAGCCAAGATCAAGAGTCAGATGCTTAACTGACTGAGCCTCTCAGGTGCCCCATTAATCTAGCCTTCAGTGTTGTAAATCCATCCTTGATTACTTTAATCTTCTACAACAACCAAGACTCACTTTTTTATCAGAATCTGCCTCAGACAATGGTATCCATAATTGTTTTTTAAAATCATCTATGAACTTTCATAAATAAGCAGGCTACACAAAGAAAACATTTGAAGATACTTTATTTATATGACAGAGAAATATCATACTAAAGTCTTAATCATTTCACTAATTCACAAAAAGCACTATCTCAGTTAGAATTAGAGAAAAAGATGCACACCAAACCAGGAAGACTTATTTTGTCTCCTTCTTCCCCCTGTAGTAAGAACAAAAATAAGTACTAATGAAGTGAATGGTGCAGAAGATGACTGGTTCTATTATTTTGCATCAGGGAAATACTAAATAGACAAGAAGTTCTTCTGACAGCATTCTCTGAACCTTAGAAATAGCCTAAGAGAATTTTGAGTTTGTTGAATCACTGATTCAACATTGTGGACACAATTTTGTTTCAGTGTTTCTGAAATAAACTTTGTATTGAATTGCATTTTTTTTTACAAAAGGCATTTTAATGGTAAGTCATAGGATGTATTTCACTATGGATTAACATTTAGGGAGAACAATCATTATATTTATCCTTCTCTCAATTTTTTTGTTACCTGCAGTAATTTAAACTCCCAAAGCAGCACGAGTTTTTGAAATCAGTTTTGGACCCTGAAATTAAAAGCAAATAAGAATCATCAGATGAAGAGATGGATGACTGTGCCAGTTATACAGTTAACTCTCCATTATCTAGGGGTGAACTCATGTGGGGCTCACACTCACAAACCCTGAGATCATAACCTGAGCCAAGATTGAGTCAGACACTTACTTGCTTTTTAAAATTCAAGTACATCTCTGATGCTAGCAACCTGGGACAATGGAAGTCAGATACTACACTCCACTCATACCAATAGTAGAGATAGCTTGTTCTTCCTACACCAGTCTCCAAATTGTTACTGAGCCTCTCGCCACAGCCCTCACCTTCCTCCTCCACAAATCAGTCACAGAAATTGGAAGGTTTACAGAGAAAGTATAGCCTCTATGTGTTAATGTTCTCTACATCTAAATGAATGTCTTCCCATATCAAGGGACGTTTATCTTTTTGTATCAAAATTGGCTTACATCAACACTATTTTATCAGTTTTGTTTTATCTGGTTTGGTTATCTGTGTTCCACCCTCCCTACTAAAAGCATAGACACATATTGATAAGTGTACATTGGCAAAAAGGCTAAATTCTAGAATATCTTTCAAAATTGTGATGATGCTGTATTCAAATATATTTAGTAACATAAACTAAAGGCTTATAAAATGTAGCCAACTACAAATCTGTTTAAAATTGTTAAAATAATAAGATTAAGATAATTCCTAATTGCTAGTCTGTTGATATACAAAGGCATGCTCCTAAATGAGTTCAAAAATATTTTTTAGAAATATTCCTCCAATATCTTGTTTGCACAATAAACTCGCTTTTAAGTCCTTTTACTCCATTTAGCTGAAGTGATCTGTTCTAGGCCAGAAATTCTCTAAATTATCATCAATTAATTATATATTCACTTTATAGTTTCCTCTACGAAGAAAAAAATCAAACTTACTAATTTTCTTAACACACTCTAAAATTATGTTTCTTCCTAATATTAGTGAGAAAACTGCAACTATTTCTAAATACCATAAAATCCTTCAATCTATTTCTAAATAGGTTTAAATCTCTCTGGCATTATTTTAAAGTTTTAGATGAGTGGAACATTCTTTCCATTATTCATTATAGGAAGCTCCATCCCAAGTATTTTGAGCGTGAAAATGAGCTGCACATACTTCTTCTGCAAAGCAGGCTTCTTGCTCTTGGCCTTGGCAGCACTTTTCCAGTAGACCAGAGAAATCTGCAATGACGGCCTCAAGTTGTTCTTCTGTTATTTGTGGCTTTTGCTTCACAAGGTTAATGAGAAATCTACAATTTAAGCAAAATGAAAGAGAAATCTGTTATGTAAAGGTATTTTTCTAAAACCTTCCTAGTAGAGAGTCCTGAGACTCCTAGCAACCCTCCCCCCCAAACCCTCACTCCATCAACCCATCATCAGACTTACAACATGTACTCTGTCTAATGCCTTCATCAGTAATACTGAGGCTGGAAATGGGTAGATATTCCACTGGTCTGGATATGTGCAGGTAATTGATGAAACACGATTTTATAGTGCCACCATACTGATATGTAGTAAGATACAGTCTTTTACCTACTTGCCTAGAATATCCTTTCCAGTTCTCCAGTCTAATGTATATCCTATCAATAGTCAAAGACCCAGAGTTCTGAGCTCCCGCCATTAATAATTATCACACCCTTACCTGAGTGTTGGTCCCAACAATCACCTGCACTACCCATTTAGCAGCACTTTCATGTTGGAATCAATGTTGACCAGGGACTAGGGAGGACTTGCCAGAGGAGGCAGCATTCTTACTGTATCTTGAAGCATGGCACAGATTGTGACCGCAAGAAAGGGAAGAATGGGTTTCCCAAAATGAAGGAAGACCATTTACAAAGTACGCAAGTAGGGGCACTTGGGTGGTTTGGTTGACTAAGCAAACCACTCTTCATTCTGGCTCACGTCATGGTCTCATGGCTCCATTGGTGAGATCGAGGCCTGTGTCAGGCTGTGTGCTATTCGGATTCTCTCTCCCCTTCTCTCTGCCTCTCCCCCGCTGGTTCTCTCTCTGTCTCTCTCTCTCTCTCTCTCTCTGCCCCAAAATGAAGAAATAAATCCATAAATATACAAATTTTTTTTTTAAAAAGCAAGTGAGTACTAAAATGCATGAGAATTTGGAGAACATAAGTTCCACGGGCGTATATTACCATCACCATTACAGAATGCCTCCCACAATGAATTGAAATGTGCATTCCATCTCAACACCCATACTTCATGGTTGACTCAAATATTATGGTTAATCTCTTCACGAAGTAAACAGTGTGAAAAAAAGATTCAGTGGTGTTTTCCCAGTATTTTGGAATGGAAGTACCTAAACTTCCTGCAAGGACATATCCTAATTCCCCAAAGTAAATTGCCATTTTCCTCAGTTCCAACATGTGTCACAACAATAGTTTCAGTGGAGACTGTTTTTACAAACAAAACATTATCTGTCCTAGTGAATTTTTCCAGGCCTATGTTCCCATGAGGCTGTGAAGACACTGAGACAGAACTATTTTAAAAGCCACTATAAGTGCTTTGGGGTCATAATGTTCTCCTAATGAACCCAAGATTGTTGGGCATGTAAGGTAGAAATCTCAACTCCTATTTGGTGTCGTTGGTCTTTTCCATGTTAGCAAAGAACCATTTCTTACTGCTGCTTCATTGTTTGCAGTGCTACACCCTGAGCTCGGCACAGATCCTTATGGAAGATGAATTTGTCAGCAGAGAATGGCGGAGGGACATATGTTTCATCCACCACTAAGCTGCTGAAACACGGCCTCCTGTTGGCGTATGAAGAAGTGCAGCACAGGCCAACACCAGGGTTTACTGGAGTCTCTTCATGTCTGATGCATAATTGTCCGATAATAAGATCAGCCTGGTTAGGAGAACAGGAAAGAAGAAAGCAAGGAGATTCAGCATGAGCTGTTCTGTTGATTCAGGCTTCCAGAAAATGCTTGCAGTTTTTAAGGCAGTAATTTATCAGTAATATTACCAAAAAATCTGCTGTCTAGGGTCCTATGTTGCCACATTGTGGATTCTTTCTTAACCCATTTTTGGGGATAAACGTCACCATTTAGTGGCAGATATTTCATAGGTAAAGTCGAAGATAGTCCCTTTGGCTATTTGAAATACACTTCCAGTTACATACATACTTCCAAAGGCAAAAAATTATCTGCCCTACCTAGGAAATCAATACAGGGCTTACATTTTTCATGTATATCTATCTAGTTGAGCTTTCCATTTTACTTTTGGGATCCATAGAATCACTTCCTGAAGGTACAAATTGCACAAGGATAGTCCTTTCATACATACATACCTGCACTCATCATACATGCATACAGGTATACATACATATATATATGTATATAATCCTAATTTTAAGAAATAAGGCCAGCATGTGTAGGTGTGCATGTGTGTGTGTCTTTAAAGGTTTTCCTTATGTAGAGTCCTCCTACCTTCCACACTTTAAGATATTTCTTAAATACCTAGTAATAACTTGTAATAATGGCCAATATGTCTTGTGTGCATAGTGCTAAATGAGTTACAAGAATTACTTCATTTAAGACAGTCATTCTGTGTGGGTGGTACAATTCTTGTTCCCAAATGTCAGATGAGAAAGCTCAAGCCAAGTGCTATAACTAGCTTTTCAGTGGGGAACGTGGCTGAGGATGTAGGCAGGAGGCCTCCAAAACCTATACTCCCAATCTGTTACTACATCCCGTGTCCCTGCAGTCTCTCAGCATGTGGGATTCAATCAATGATACAGGTGATGCTTAATCACAAGAATTCTCCTTTCACTCTTAACTTTTGTGGAAAATTCCAAGACATGAAGACTAGCTAGCAAATAAATCCTCGGTATCAGAAAGAGGAAAAGGGAAATGATCAGTGTACAATTTGGTTCACAGGTTGTGATTTTAAGGGAAAAAATGATGAAAAAATCAGCCTGTAACCTTTATTATGACACTAGTAACATTAGAAAGTAAAGATGATTGGCATAACTAACTAGAAAGTCATTTTCTTAGTCAGAAGGACTTACCCTGTTCCATACTCTTTACCTTGTTAAAGGGGTGAGGAGTATGTCACTAATATGCTAAGAAGATTGTACCACAAAAGGCAAAATTATAAGTATACTAAAAATAAAGTAACTTATAGGAGCAGCTGGGTGACTCAGTCAATTGAGCATCTGACTCTGGCACAGGTCATAATCTCATAGTTCGTGAGTTTGAGTCCCGAGTCGGGCTCTGTGCTGACAGCTCAGAGCCTGGAGCCTGCTTCCAATTCTGTGTCTCCCTCTCTCTCTGTCCCTCCCCTGCTCATGCTCTGTCTCTCTCTCTCTCAAAAATAAACAAATATTGAAAAAATTTTCAATAAATAAAATGACTTATTTTCATCTATCAAAAGTGAAGCTTTTTATTTTTTAACTCAATTTGCATTTTTTTCATTGTGTCCATTAGACCAAACTCAATGTTTATGGGTGCACAGTGGAGTAACTAAGATATATATGTGAACTAGAGGCAGTGGGATAAGAGCACAGCAGCAGTAAAGCCATGTGCAACCAGAAAGGAAATTCTGAAGAAGATATGGCGCTGGTTGTTGGAGCCTGGGCTCTGGGAAGAAGTGTATATGCATTCAAATATCAGCCCCGCCATTTACAACTTGGGACACATTGGTCCCACTGTAATTTCTTTGATCCTCATTTTGACATGAAATGAAAATGGTAATGGGACATTTCAAAAGGAAGTACTATAATAATTAAATGAGATTATATATGTATATATATACATATATACATGTATATGTATATATGTATTTTTGCATATGTATATATGTATATATATGTATATATGTGTATATATATAGTTGTATAGTTATATAGTTTTATGTGCAGTGTAGGTCTTCAGCATAATCCTGATGAATTGCTGTTATTATTAGGGTGAAGTGATGGTCTCCATCTTGGTTTAGGAAAGGTGAGTGGTGAGAGGTAGGGACCTCAAGTGCAGGTGACTTTGAAGTCCAGTAGGATCACTCCTTGATTTCCTTTGTCTTCTTTTTTTTTGACATTAAAGAATTTCGTGAACAAAAGGAGGAAATCATTGAATTGAATGACATGTTGAATTATTCTATCGTTCCCATACATAAAGCTTGCTTAGACATCGTTGAATAAACTGCCTGCACTCCCCCCAGCCATTCTAGAAGGACCAGAAGCCTGGCCACATGCCTAACTGTTCAGAGCTGAGTTCATGCCCTCTCCAACTGTAACTAATCAAACAAGCCTAGTAAAGCCATCTCCACGTTGGTTTCTACCATATCCCCTAAATGGGAATTCTGAGACAATTTCAGGTCAAATGGGCAGAAACACAATGGGACTAAGCAAAACACTCACCACTCCCTCGCCGCAGGCCAATTGTTTGTCCTCACTGAGTTGGCAACAAGTGGCTGCAGCAGTTGCCATTTTCCTGGTGAAGGCCATCAGCTCCGGTGGGCTCAGCTGAGGGGCTTTCTTTGTGTAAGCAACAAGAAACCTGAAAGAAGCATTTTTTTCACCAAATCCTGCCAACCCATTCATGAGTTTTTAACTCTCACTCCTTCTCAAACACCCTCTTGGTATCAGAAGTCATGAAGTCAGCTCATCTGTATTATCCACATGGTATTTGGACCACCACCTCTCAAGATGCATTTGCTCTAACAACCACTCCCTTTGCTTCGATTATATCAACATATCACAGAGGGAAAACAAACTCTGGATGGTAGCCTGACACCTATTCCCAACCTCAAAAGCTTTACTGATACTAACTTTGATGTTTCAACTATGACAGACTGTTGTGGTACCCAGAGCCAGCACCAAAGCCAGACTTTCACAAGCCATTCTTCCTGCTCTCTAAAAGAGGAGAAGGGGGATGACTACCTTCTCCCAAGGGAAATTGGGTGATCAGATTACACTGATTTCCAATCTGAAATAGGGGTTGATACTAGAGTAGCACTGGGTGACTAATTTAGGCTTATATTCCCCTCACCACTGCATACTTTGAAATCACTAAAAATACTGTTTAAAAGAACATACACGTTGGGGTGCCTGGGTGGCTCAGTCAGTTAAGTGTCTGACTTCTGCTCAGATCATGATCTTGTGGTTCATGATTTCGACTCCCCACATCGGGCTCTGTGCTGACAGCTGCTTCGGAACCTGCTTCGGATTCTGTGATTCCCTCACTCTCTGCTCCTCCCCCACTCACACTCTGTCTTTCTCTCCAAAATAAACATTAAATTTTTTTTTTAAAACATACGCGTTTTGTAAGTAATATTCTCCTAGTTTCTGGAAGAGGCCACAGCTTCGCTTTGCCAATGCTTGGCTTTCCTGGATATATTTCTCTAATTCTTCTTCCTGAAAATACAGCATTATTATATACATTTTCCTCTCTTCTTGGACACATAATTTGTATGTAAAAATTGACCGATAATATAGTATTCTGACACTAATATTAGAAAAACCAATTTTAGGGGCGCCTGGGTGGCTTAGTCGGTTAAGCGTCCGACTTTCGCTTAGGTCATGATCTCGCGGTTCGTCGGTTCGAGCCCCGCGTCGGGCTCTGTGCTGACTGCCAGCTCAGAGCCTGGAGCCTGTTTCAGTCTGTGACTCCCTCTCTCTCTGACCCTCCCTTGCTCACGCTGTCTCTCTCTCTCTCTCCTAGAAATAAATAAAACATTAAAAAATTAAAAAAAAAAGAAAAACCAATTTTAGAGGGTTTTTGTAATACTAAAGATAATGAAAGTGTGAATTGTGAAAATTAAAACAAATGGACTGAGGTGCCTGGGTGGCTCAGTTGGTTAGGTGTCCGACTTTAGCTCAGATCATGATCTCATGGTTCACGAGTTTGAGCCCCACATCAGGCTCTGTGCTGACACTCAGAGCCTGGAGCCTGCTTTAAGGTCTGTGTCTCCCTCTCTCTCTGTCACTCCCCTGCTCACACTCTGTCTCTCTCTCTCTCTCTTAAAAATAAGTAAACATTAAAAAATAAGTAAACATTAATAAATAAATGGGCTTTGGGGAGATAAACTTTAAAACTCTGTGAATCACCAAGTTATGTGATGACAGAATTCAATGTTTGGATAAAAGATTACAGTTCTTTCTGTACAAAGTCTTGTTTTTCGGGAACTATTAAAAAATGAGTATTATTTTTATTCTGTGTGTCAAAGAACTTTTTGTTGCCATTTTTATTCCTAAAGTAGGCCACTAGTTGTTGACTACTAGTTAATAACTACTTAATATCTAGGTGACTCTTTAATAGATATAACTAGCTAACTGCTAGTAGATAACTAGATGCTTTCATAGAAACAGCACTTTTAATGGATAATATCTATGCAGTTTTTCAGACTCTTCCTAAAAAGTAAGCACAATTTACCCCTTTATCCTGGCATTCAAGAGGGTTTTCAGACTGGGAACACTTCTCCAATAATTCCTGGTATCCTTTAGCCACTCTTAGAATTACTGAGACAGCAAGTTTAGTATGTCTTCTGGAATATTCATATGTAAATCTGAAACGTGTGAAAAATATCATCTTATTGGAATTAAGAGACAATTTATTCCCATGTTATATGGCATGCAAATGTTAAAATGCAAATACAGAAACCTGAAAATCAAATATGACTTGAACTATATGCACAGTAAAACTACTAATACAAATTATAATCCATCCGATTGTTTTAGTGCTATTTTGTTTTCTTTTGCACTCTCCACGTGGGTTTTTTAATTATGAGCTTTACAGTCATTTATTCAACAAATATTTTTCCAATGCCTGCTCTATGCAAGCACTTCTTTCAGCAGTAAGGGTTCAATAAGGTAGGAAATAAAATGCCTGACCTGTCAAAAGCATACTTTTTAGGGAGACAAGAATGAATAAACAAAAACGAGGTCATCAATTCAGGTGGTGATAAATCAGTGAATAGAAACAAAGGAAAATAGAATAGAGTTGGGGGGAAGGAAGTGACTCTTAATTTAGAGAATTGGCCAAGAAATGTCTCATTGGGCGGTTCTTTTGGAACAGAAAGCTGGCTGAAGGAAGCTACACAAATATCTGGAGGAAGATCATTCTCAACTGAGAAAATTTCTACTGCAAAGAACCTTTCTAATCAAAGAAGTACTTCTATTAACTAAACAATTATTGTTGGGTGTGTGGGTGGGTAAGTTTAAAGATAATTCTTGAATTTACTAATTGTATTTCCAAGTCATAGAAATAAGTAATATTTAGTTCGGCCACCAATAAATTGTTGGTGTGGGTTTCTTCAATCTGGACTTCGTTCTTGTGTGGATAAATTTTACTTTGCAGTGCAAATGATGTGTGAATGTCCAATCTGAATGCAAGTATAGAATGATATCCTTAGGGAATATTAAAGAGGGAATTGGACCATTATTTTCATTATTACATTAGAAATAGGCTCTTAAATTTATTAAGACCCTTGGAGATCATTAAGCATAATATCCTAAGAGCTACACAAATCCCTCCTCGAAAAGTGTCCATAGATACATACTGTACAATAAAGGAAAATGTATTAACTTGACTGCTTGCTTCCTTTAAAGGCAAATAGAACAAGAACATGTCCTCTGAATTATATAACAATTAATTACTTATACTGCAAGTATCTCTACACATTTTTATTTTCTTACCAAAATAAAACATATATTAAATAAATAGCAATAAAGTGTTTTAATAAAAGCCCTTCTATCTACTATTATCTATTGGGTTATACTCTGAGGAAGAGTTTTGAAAACATGCACAGTGAGAAAGCACATTCATAACCATGAATCCTTCTTATCATAAAATATCCATATCTTATTTTGAAGCTCCGTGGTAATCTTCATATGAGGAATCCACACAAAGATGACAATGCTCTGATCCCAGAGGAATTGATACCAAAAAAATAGAGCTTCAGTTAATAACAGCAATAGTGAAAGTCACATCAGTATAAGATAGATCTCATTTCCTTATTCTCTACTTACTGCATAAATATATTTTGGTTCAGAACATTCTAGCATCACCTGCACAAACTGAGCTCAAAAGCCGTAGCCATCACTCCCCATTTCAGCAACACAAAGCTGTCAGCTACGTACTAATCTTTAGTCATGTTAACATACGTTTACAGAGTGTGTTACCTTGCCATGAAAAGATCTTTTTCCCTTGAAGAAAATTGGTTGAAATCTCTCTCTCCTAAAAATCTATTTAGATTTGGAGATAGGCCTTCAGGTTTGTCATCATTTTCTGCATGAATTACGCATTGACCAAGTTCAAGTATGGGCAATTTGCAGCATTCTGCTATTTTGCTTGACAGAATATCTTGCTGAGAGCATATGTAGGACATAATTTTTTCCTGTAATAGGAAAAATGAAGTATTAGTTGTAAAGGTTTATTCTTTAATGCAGGAACTCAGGGCCAGTTCTAGGAAGGAGGGAAGGAAGGAAGGGAGGGAGGGAAGGAGGGAGGGAGGAAAGAAGGAAGGAAGGAAGGAAGGAAGGAAGGAAGGAAGGAAGGAAGGAAGGAAGGAAGGAAGGAAGGGAGAGAAGGAGGGGAAAAAAGAAAGGAAACAGAAAAAAGACATTTTACGTTGTCTCTCATTTTAGTACTTTCTCCCTACTTTGCCTTTCCTTATGTCTTTCTACCTACCCCTTTTGTTTAATGTTTCTTTTGATAGTTGTCAGCTAAAATCTATTTTATTGTATTAGGAAGATTTTAAAAACAAGAGAGAAATATACTCTTCAAACCAAATGACATGCATATAGGTATTTATCTTTCTACTACTATTGAAATGGGTTACTGGACAATGTTTGCTGTTGATGTCCTAATCATCGAAAGCAAACTTTCTGCGCCTGTCAACAGTCCAATCTGCAGTGACCCACTATGACCTCCAGAGGGCAGGCTATAGATAATGAAACGGTACCACATCTAAGTGGCCAGAATGAAGCAGAACTTCAATATCCCTGTCACAGAACTAAAAATTCTATGCATTCTCAGTAAGGACAATTAGAACCCACATTCAGCAATTAAAACCAATTGCCATACCATATTGAAATTAATGTTTCCACTTTAAAGGAAAAGGGGGGTAATGAGCTCCAAAAATGGGAAAATAATTTAAGTGCCTATAGAAATCAGTATAATTGTCAATTAAAACCAAGACAACTAACTTCAAAGAAAAACAAAGTCATTTTTCTAATATTCAAGTAAAAACTTCTAAAAGGAAAAATAAATGAAATAGGAAATCTGTCTTTGGGAAGCTTCCCCAACTCATCACACCAGGATCTCTGCCTTTGCTCAGAGATTGCCACCCTCAGGCCTCTCTTGCAGCGTCAGATTCTGACTGACTTCCAGGACTCTTTCAGCCAACTGCCATGGGACTGGCTTATATGAGCATTTTATCCTCACATCCAACCTTTTGGAAATCATGTTCAAGCCTGGGTTTTCAAGCCTTTTGAATATCTAAGAGCAATGATTTGGAGTCTTCTTGGAGAAGATAAGTGTATCACCAGGAACCAGAGAAGAAGTAATTTGGAGATAAATAGGCCTCTTGTGCAGTATCCAGGAAGTCTAAGTTTGGCCCCAAACAGACGAATGTCATGCTGCTAAAATGGCAACTAAGTATGGCACATTCAAGGCTTCTGTGTTGGCTTTTAATTCTCCTAGAGCTCTTTATCCACACCTCTCTCTGTAACTTTGTACCTTGTGGAACAGTTTCTGGTGTTGTTTTTGTTGTTTGTTGTGTCATCTTGTTGTATTCATATAATAGATATAAAAGAGTCCCTTCCATGGGCCAGGCATCGTGCAGTGGCCTGTGGAGATAACGGTAAACAGAAGACAGTCCCTACTGCCTCACCTCTCCCATTAGACTATAAATTCCCTGAGTGAAACTTCTGCCTTAAACAAGTGTCCTCCACAGCATCTAGCACACAGAAAGTATTCCATATGTATTTGTCAAATGAAATAATAAGTGGATAGGAAAACAAATCTGTTAAAAGTAAAGAGCCTGCCCCCCATGATTCTATGTGGAATTTATGTTCACTTTCTTTCTTTTTTTTTTTTTTACAAATAGTTTATTGTCAAGTTGGTTTCCATATAACACCCAGTGTTCATCCCAACAAGTGCCCTCCTCCATGCCCATCATCCCCCCTCCCCCTCCCACACACACACATCAGTCCTTAGTTTGTTCTCAGTGTTCAAGAGTCTCTCATGGTTTGCCTCTCTCCCTCTCCCTCACTATTTCTCCCCTTCTTCTCTCCCATGGCCCTCCATTAAGTTCCTCCTAATCCTCCTATACGTGCTAACATATGGTATTTGTCTTTCTCTGCCTGACTTATTTCGCTCAGTATAACACCCTCAAGGTCCATCCATGTTGCTACACATGGCCAGATTTCATTGTTTCTCATTGCCATGTAGTATTCCATCGTATAGATAAACCACATCTTCTTGATCCATTCGTCTGTTGATGGACACTTAGGCTCTTTCCATGTTTTGGTTATTGTTGAGAGTGCTGCTATGAACATTGGGGTACATGTGCTCCTATGCCTCAGCATATCCCTTGGGTAAATTCCTAGCAGTGCTATTGCTGGGTCTTAGGGGAGTTCTATTGTTAACTTTTTGAGGAACTTCCATTTTCAAAAGAAAGAATGGGCACTTGTGTCATGAGAGGAGTCTTAAATGAAAGGCAGAGTCAACAAAAGATGGTTTCACTTTTACTACCAAGAACTCTATGACTTGACTTAGCCAGGTAGCTACCTTCCCCTGTGACCAACTCAGGCAGCCTTCTCCCAGAATGAGAGCCAAAGAAAGAAAAGGAAGCAGTCTTATCTCTTGTTTAGGAAGCAAGACTCTTTACCCCATCCTGCAGACACTCCAGCACGTTCCCTCTGCAACATTCCTCATGTATGTGGGCCACATCCAGGACCAGTTTCTGAATTTCGGTAAAATTCGCTTTGGAAAACTTTTGACTCAATTTGGTAACAGTTCTAAAGCAAGCGAAAGGAGTTAGAAATCAATCCTGATTATCTACCAAAATTAAATAATACATAGAGAATATTAATATATTTGCATTTCTGGAAAGAAAGAATTGAAATTCTCTTGCTGTTTAAAAAAGAAAAGGAGGGGGTGGCGCCTGTGTGGTTGAGTGTCCAACTCTTGATTTAGGCTCAGGTCATGATCTTACAGTTCATGAGATCGAGCCCCATGTCATGTGCTCTTTGCAAAGGGCCTGCTTGGGATTCCATGTCTCCCTCTCTCTCTGTCCCTCCCCTGCTTGCACTCTTTCTCTCTCAGAATAAATAAACATTAAAAAATGAAAAAGAAAAGGGAAAGCATTATAAGTCTTGTTAATTCCAACCAATCTTTCGCAATGGCTCTGTAAATTGACCTGTCCCCACAAATACTTTGGACATGATTTATCTGTCTTTACAACCTTTCCTGTGAATTGGAATGAAAGCTATCTTTTTGCTGCTCATCCATGGTGCTCAGTGTTTGTAATCACCATAGTGAGTGGGTGGGAAAGAGTTAAAAGGACAATTAAGAAATGGAAAATTCCATGGGAATAGTAATCACTTTTTTACTTGGGAGGAGAACAGTACTCTGAGAAAACAGGAAGGGGCATATATGTACAAATCAATGAAATGAGACAAGAAAGTAGAACAGACTAAACATTCAGACATGTCAGCCTACCAAGACATGAAGTATGGCCCAGAAGGGAAATAAGAAGTAAAAATGCTTGTTCCTTCTACACATTTCCTTATGTGTTAAGAGATGTCTAGATGAAACCACGACTCCCTAGAGCAACCAGTGTTACTGCTGCTTCTGATAAGGATATATTTTCTTTATAAATTTGTCACATTTAAGTTTAATCACTTATGGGTAGCAAATAATAAATGCAACCATTACAAAAATAATCTATATTTTATTAGTAAGAAAAATTCAAGCAATTCATGAATCAATCTAAGTTTCTAATAGCTGGAGTTGTAAGGTAGTTAAAGCAAATCTGACCTATTCTAAGAAAACATTTTTGGGGCACCTGGGTGGCTCAGTCGGTTAAGCCTCTGACTTGAGCTCGGGTCATGATCTCTCGGTTTGTGGGTTCGAGCCCCGCGTCGGGCTCTGTGCTGACAGCTAGCTCAGAGCCTGGAGCCTGCTTTGGATTCTGTGTCTCCCTCTCTCTCTGACCCTCCCCTGCTCGCTCGCTCTCTCTCTCAGAAATAAATAAAACATTTAAAAAATTTTATAGAAAAGAAAAGAAAACATTTCAGAACTAATTCCATGACTAAAAACCTGAACCTAGGTCTCCACTGTGTACAGTATTTTTAAATGTATCATGTAACAAGCACATAGATAAATGAACCTTGAATGTATGTATTTAATGCTCGTCAATTAGCATCTCAGATATTTTCCTACACTAGAAATGCTTCACTGTAAAGGTTGAAGAGCACTTTAAACCAGTTATGTAGTTTAAAATTTTCTAGTAGTCATATTAAAAGGTAAAAAGGAAAAAGTTAAATTCACTTTAATAATATGTTTTTAACCCAATATATCAAAAATAATACCATTTCAACATAGGATTTCATTCATATGTGGAATCTAAAAAAGAAAACAAATGAATCAACAAACAGAAAAGTAGAATCAGACCTATAAAACGGGGAACAAACCGATGGTTGCCAGAGGAAAGGGGGGTGGAGGTTGAGCAAAATGGGTGAAGGGGAGAGGGAAATACAGGTTTCCAGTTATGGAATGAATAAGGCACAACAGAGAGAGTGTAGTCAATGACACTGTAACAGCATTGTGTGGTGACAGGTGGTAACTACATCTCTATAGGTGAGCACAGCACAACGTATAGCGAAGTTGAATCACTCAGTTGTGCACCTGAAACTGGTGTGACATTGTATGTCAACTATATGCAAATTTAAAAATTCCTTTAAAAAATTATTTCAATATGCAGTTAACATAAAAACCTATTAAGAAGATATTACACATTCTCTTTTTCATACGAAGTCTGTAAACTCTGTTGTATATTTTACACTTGAAGCACACTTCCTCATTCACATCAGCCAAATTTCAAACAATCAGGGGCTGCATGTGACTGGTAGCAGCCATGCCCCGTAGTGCAGACTTAACCCTTCGTAATTCTGATTCGTACATCTGATGTTAAAGTCTCAACTGTCAGTATACAGACAATTCTAGATCACTGGCCTAATAGACAAATAAGAATAAGGAAAATATGTCATGATCAGAACCTAGAAAAACTGGGCTCTGAGGACTTGCAGTGGGGTCCTGAGTAAATCGCTTTAATCTCTCTGGGTGAAAGTAAAGTGAAGAGGTTGAACTGTATTCCTCAGTATCCTAACAGCAAGGACAGACTATGAGACAAAGGGAAATTAAGTGCACTTTACAAAGTATTTAGCAGCAGGTTATGGGTTAACCTCCTTCCAATCCCAGGATTTCAGGATTCTAATCCCATCAGCTCTCATCAAAGGAAACTTCAGTCTCAACAACAGTGACAATAAGAAAAATGAGTTCAAACTGCAAAATGGTGGTTTTGCACACCTCACTCTCTCCCCTAGATATAAAGCATAAACTTACATGGCTCGGAAGGTTCGGGGTCCAAAATTTCTCATTACTGCACATATATGTTGATTTAACAAACTGCTTTCCCTTAATTCTTTTGTAATCAGTGCTGTCTAGATACACAAAAAACAAGTTGTCAAGAAAGGATGTATTTTCCTTTGCAGGTGCTCATAATTAAAAAATCAACAGCTTCAGGTAAAGCATGAGACCATAAGAAACATTACAAAAATTATACACATGATACATTTTTACAGAACTTCATTTATTCACTCTTTCCATTAGATTGGTTTATATACATCTATGCCAGACAGGTTTATTAAAAACTCCTTAAAACAAGAACATTATTAACTTTCATACTTGGGATACTGAGTGCACAACTGTACTTTTAAGCTAATTGAAACCTGATGATTTCTTCAACGTCTGCTCTGTCACAAAAATAAATAAATAAGTAAATAAGATCGCATCACAGCCTGATGTTCTGGGAATAATCACAGCTCTTAGGAAATTTTTGTTGTATGACTTTTGTTGTGGGGAGTGATTAATTGTGAATTTTATTCTCATTCTCCAGATCGAAGAAAGCTGCTCACGTCTCTAAAGGTACATTTCTTTTCATTAGATGGTAATGATGTTTACACCTCAAATTTGTTCTAAGCATCCAGAGAAATAATGAAAGTAAAGCAGTTTTCTTTCTCTTTCCTGTCTCTTTCTGTGCCTCCTCTTCTCCCCCTCCTCCTTCTATTCTTCTACCTCCTATTCCTCTCTCTTTCATTTATGTTATGACCCGTATCTCTGTTTTCCATTATCCTACCTCCAGACTCATATCCTTAATCATATAATACTTGTTGGCCAAAGGAATGAATACAAAACAGCAAATCCAGCTGTTTCATCCCAAAGAATATCAGACTGCTAACATATGCTCTTTTCTGAAAATGGTACTCTGCATACAAACCATATTTCCATTTTTAATTTTGTTTGTTTGTAATGAGCCACAGCCAGATTAAAGGATGCGTTCAGATATCTATACAAATATAATACCTTTGTTTGGAAGCATTCATCTGCATTCTCAGCTTTGCAGCAAGGTGGAATTATTTTGCCATAGTGGGTAGCCAAAGAAAGAATTGTGGGTGCATACAGAAAGGGGTGCCTTCTTGCTATCTCATAGATGTACCTATGAAATGAAAAGGCACTGTAAGATTTACAAAGATATAAAGCTAGAACTATCACTAGAACTGGACTCCAGAATCATCCACCTTGACAGTCTCCATGGCAGAGATGGTCTAAGGGCAGGCTATTTCTCCGGTTTAGACATGCAAGACAGCAGCAAGCAAGGCAAAAGTGATTGAGGGTTAGGATTCCCTAACAGAGACCCTGAGTTCAAATCCCTGCTTCAGAGTGTACTAGCACTGTGCCCTCAGCCAATTATCTCAACCTTCTAAACTTCAATTTCCTAGTCTGCCAAATGTGAAGAAGAAGGAAGTGAAAAAGGACAGGAGACTTCAAAGACATGTAGTGAGCATTAATCTGATCACAATGTGCCAAGCACACATGTTCCTACAACATCCTAGGTGTTAAATAGCTGCTAGCCATGTTTATGTATCTTAAACGTCCCTGAATCTCTAATTTTTTAAAAAATTTCTAGGCAGTTCAGTGAACACAAAAGTATTTGGCTCCAGAAGGGATCACTTTGTGTGGCACTAAAATATTCCTGGGCAAGCTAAAATGGAGAGATTAGAAGGAAAAAAATAAAACAAGGTGTATCTCAGGAGACTAAAGGAACAGAGGGTGGGTCTGGTGTGTAGTCTGTACTGCATCTACGTAGCAGGTTATGGACACAAAGTTGCACTTCAAATGATCCATCTGATTTCCTAGTGTAGGACCTCAGCAAGGGAAAAAATTTTTTGCCACTTCTCCGCCTTTTAGAGTACCTTTGTAAATGAAGAAATACTAGATTTCACTTGGTACTACTTTCCTAGGGTTGTAATCCACCTTTAAATTGGATCCTTACCTGTTCAGGAACATGTCCCTGTTTTCTTCATATGCTTTACAACTAGTGACAGGTTCTGGAACTTGGAAGGGTGGGATGGATGATGGAGTAGCCTTTTTGTGGGCCAGTAAACAGTTATGCCTTTCCTCTTCACTTTGGTTACAACAATCTGAGAGTCCATACTTGTCAGAAATTTCCTTCTCATGGCAAATTTCATCCAGAAAGGCAAATAGCTACAGGAAAGATTGGTTTTTGATGAAAGACAACTCACCATACTTTGAAATTCTGTGAAACACATGAGAAGTTTTCTAATACCCAAAATCAGAATTACAGATTAAAAAACGATTCCCAATACAAATTCCAATATACTGTGTTTAGTTTCAGCCAGATGAGAGCTTTCTCTCATGCCCTTTGCAAAATGGAATATTAGTGTCCAACCTTGAGAAATGCGCATGACTAATTGTCAAAATTACTTTATCTTAAAAGGGAAAAGACCATGCAATATTTTATTTTCCCCCACCCCCAGAAAAAAACTACTTGAACTGTTTTATTTTTCCCTCTTATTTTATCAGCAGTTTGGCTCCATGATATCTATGAGCTTTTCAAAAAATATATAAACCATTTTTTTTTTGGTTTTAATTTTACCAACACCAGATTATGACCCCAATCGTCCTAAGAATGCCTCTGAGAAATATATTATGTGTCATTCATCTCAGGAAATTTTATTTAGCTTCCATAACTGCTAATATTTAGAGAATCCTAGAACTTTTATGCAAGGCTTTCAATTGTCAATCCACATAAAAGTCATGCCTTTAAATTTACAATGATAAATCACCAATCTGTAACATTACTGTGAACCTCTCATTGGATGTAAAGTTGCAACATGGAATGTATTTTGCTTAATGTTTACATGTACTTAGATCAGCAGGACAAGCCAAAAACAGAGATGGAAAACAGAGAGCTTTATGAAAGCATCAATTTCAGAGTTGCAAAGTATTTTATATCTTTAAAAGGGCATATATAAAATATTCCAAATATATTGACTTTTAGCCATTCATCAATCCCACCATGAAAGAAGATTCTTTGGGCATTTTGTCCCATAATTGGGTAGCTCTAATCATTACAAAGTTTCTAGGGATTTTTTCTGTTGAAATAAAATAAGCAATAATAACTATTATTTATTGATCTTCTTCATTAATGTATATTTTTAAAACTATTCATTGTTTGTTTAACTGAAATTCAATTATAAATGAGTTTCATATTTTGTTATTGTTTGCTAAATCTGGCAACCTTCAGTATGGGCCTCACTTTTCACTACAGTGTAGAGCATATATCATGTAATGAAACCACTAACGGTGTTACTTTTATTTAAAAAAATTTTTTTAATGTTTTTATTTATTTCTGAGAGAGAGAGACAGTGTGGCAACGGAGGGTCAGAGAGAGAGAGGGAGACACAGAATCTGAAGAAGTCCAGGCTCTGAGCTGTCAGCACAGAGCCTGACGCAGGGCTCAAACCTACAAACAGTGAAATCATGACCTGAGCTGAAGTGGGACGCTTAACCAACTGAGCCACCCAGTCACCCCTAAAGGTGTTAATTTTAAAGCCTGATGGTCTAGTTTAAATCCTTGTTCTGGACTCCCTCAAAAAAGTTACTTAAACTTTCTGTGCCTCAGCTTCCTCAACAGAAGGAATAGCACTTACTTGATAGGATTATTGTTAAGTATTGTTAAGCATTGTTAAGTATTTAATAAATTAATATTTGTAAGCCCTGCAAGGGGCTCTTGGCTCACTTGGACATCCATCTGATTCATCAGTGCTATCCTCTATGTCAGAAAATATTTTTATTATCAATGAGTATGTAACACTCTCTAGAATAGTGCCTGTCACATTGTGTGATTAATAAAAGTAACTTCTTTTGCTATTACTATATCAGTCTTTATGACAACCCTGGAATGAAAGCTATTATTATTCCTTGTTTTATAGATAAAGAAACTAAATCTCAAAGAAGTTAAGTACCATGCTCATGGTCACCCAGATACTCGATTTTCAGAACCTTAGCTCTTAGTCACCATGCTTATATTGTCTCTTTACAACAGGCATCCACTGCTTTCTCTTCAGCGATTCAGAATTAATCCAATTCTTCTTTCATACAACAGGTCTCCAAATATTTAAATATGTTTCTCATGGCATCCCTATATTTGCTTTTTTGCCTGCTACACTTTGGTCAAATACTACAGTGGGATATTATTATTATTATTATCATTCACTCACCTGATTTTCTAAACACCCTACAGGCTGCTCACTCCCAGTGGATTTCTCAATTACAGTCAGTATATCTTTCACCATTTTGCTTACTTCTTTGTAAGTGGCTTCTTGAACAAACTGAGCAAAAAATATGGTAGCTCTGGAACAAAAATACATATAAATGCTTAAGGAATAGACATGTCAAGCTGCTTTTTCTCAAGTTGTAGTTTTCATTTGTTTTTGTTTTCTATTCTGTGACTTGTTCAGGAGATGACTTTTGCTAAAAAGTTTATGTGAAGTTGGATTCTAGTCATCCAGAAAGAGCTGTCAATGTTCTTGCTCCTTGCCCCCAAAGTATACATATATCTATTAAAGAACTCAAAGTGGATTTTGCTTAAGAGTGGCCCCTGCTTTAGTGGTCACTCATCCACTGCAGTGTACCTACAGATGAAGGGATCTATCTTTGCTTAAATTTAAGCAAAGAATTGGTCATTAGACATCTGCCTGTATCTACTCCCAGCCTGATCAAGATCTGATCCAAGATGGTGTTCATGGCTTGACCCAAAGAATTGTCTTAACAGGATTCAGGGTACAAGCAGTAGCAATAACACACTGTTTTAAATTCCTTATTAGAGACTTCAGGAGTGTAGAATAGGCAGCACTCAAAAGAAAAACATATTCTTTACAAATAACAGAAAGTAGAATATTTTACCTCCTATTATTCACTACTAGGATTTACATAGTATTCAGTAGAAAATATTGTAATATCATCCTATTGATATTGATGTGAAAAATTCCTGCATTTATATATTGTGGTTACCACTGATCAGATACTAATCTTCTAGTTTCTAAAATCTAATGTGGTTTTTCCCATGGAATTTCAAGGACTATAGAGATTAATTTAATCTAAGGCATGGGCCAACAGTTCAACCTCTTCAATATCAATTTGATATCCAATATAAATAATTTCAATTTGCTTTTGTACTTTTCAAAACTCATAAGGCTATCCAGCCTCATTTAATTTCCTAACTAAACTAGCCTCTGCTTTGCATATTTGAAATGCATTTATATGAACAAAACTTACAGGTCAACTAAATTCATTTCTGCAGAACATTGGGAAGAGTCCAATATAGAAGCTGGAAAGCAAAAGAAACTCCATGAGAAATGATGTTTTCAACTGCAACCAGGAAAGTGATTGTTGTTACACCTATATGTTTATGTTTAACTTAGAACTGCACAATTGAAAAGACATTAGGGAGCATCCATCCAAACATTTTAATTTTTTACTTGTGAAAGCTAAGAAACTAAGGAATAGCTAAGATAACAAGAATATAGTAGAGCTAGCACTAAAATTCAATTGTTTGGTTTCCCCCAGTACTGTGATGTTATAATTGACTTAGAAATCAAAGGATTAAAAATACATTTCTGGGACGCTTGAGAGGCTCAGTCGGTTAAGCGTCTGACTTCGGCTCAGGTCATGATCTCACCATTCTTGGGTTCAAGCCCCGCGTAGGACTCTATGCTGACAGCTCAGAGTCTGGAGCCTGCTTCAGGTTCTGTGTCTCTCTCTCTCTGCCCCTCCCCCACTCACACTCTTTCTCTCTCTCTCAAAAATGAATAAATATTAAAAAATTTAAAAGTACATTGCAGTCCTCCTTTTGAACATGATTACACCACAGTTTGCTTGACTATATCCCAGTCACACTGTTTCTTTAGTCAAATAATGATCCACTTTTTCTGAAGTAAAGGTAAAGATGTTACTTATTTTACCAGTCTAAAGGGGGTTTTACATGTGAAGGAACCAGGATTATAGCCTCATATATAGAGACAGATAGATAGAAATATAATGTAAATATATTTCAAAGTTAGCATGTATGCCAGTTAAACAAATAATGTACAAAACATTAATTCAATGTGGAATGTATAAGTCATTCATAGATAATCTTAAGCACAGCCATGATTTTATAAGCCTCTTGTAAAGCTACAAGTTTATCATTCATTTAAAGATATTCACCATTAAATATTTTTTCCGTGTGGAACAGAAAGTGTAAATAAATCAGTACAAATGAATAAAGTCAAATTTAAGAATTTTGATGTAGAGAAAAGACAAAAAAGAAAATACAAAATATCTTACCTATTCCATATGCATTTCTGTGCATTGTTCTGGGTTCAGAAACATTTAGTAGGAAAGTTAAAAAAATTGATATGACCCACTTCATGGTTGCTAGTTATTTTGTTATTGGCAATGATGGGGGGGAGAATATTGAAAATCATGCTGTAATTCTTTTATACCTTTCTCAAGCAATGCCTGTTAATTAGTAATCTTCTGTTAGTATATCAGTATATCTGTTACTTTATTTCCTTAGGTTGCGCATGGGACAACTTGTCGATAATTAACAGCACAGGGATTATTTACATTTTATGTTCAAGGACACAGACCTCTTTTGGGAAGAAAAAAGAGGGGAAAACGTGCAAATTTGTCCCATGTTGCAAATGTAACAAATATTCTTTTCAATCTACAGAGTATTCAAAGAAATATTTTTTCCTAAATTGCACAAATTAGGAAAAGTTAATGGAGCCAATAAGATAAAGACTCTAGACTGTGTATGAAATTCAACTAAATGCATCAATTCCTCTAAAAAATATTAATTGATGCCTATCATATGCCAGGCACCGGACACAGTATTTGACCAAGTCAAACTTCATTGAAGAATACATTTATTGCTTGATTATTATACAGATTAGCTCAAAAATCCTTTTCTCCTGATTTCATGCCAATAAGGTCCACTTTAAGTATTTAGTATACTGCATATGGCTTAACAGAAAACTTAGAGCACAAACTCTGATGAACCAAGCCCTATAATAATTTTGTTACAAAATAATTTTGCATGTGTGTCAAACTGAAGTGGATCAGTTCCACTGTTCATCCAGCTACTCAAAATGATTATGTTAATACTAACTAAGGAGTACTTACAAATGCCACCTGATTCTAGGAGTGGTTCACCTCGTTAAATCAGTAGAGGGACTTATAAAATTTCCATTGCCTTGACTGCACCCCACACCAATTAAATCAGAATCTTTGGAGGTGGAAAAAAAAAGAATCTTTGGAGGTGGGACCTAGGCATCACTATTTTCTAAAATCTTCACAGATTTTTCACTATTCTAAAGTTAAGATTAAAAATAAATGAATTACAGTAGGAAATAAATAAATATGGTGCATTCATTAAATGGAGTAATATTCAGCCATCATAGTCATTTTGTGGCAGAATACTTAATGGTATGGAAATATGCCCATAGTATGTCACAAAGTAAAATACAGGTGTAAAATTATCCAATTTTTATAACTCCTCTGTCCTCCACCCTGCTCAAAAAAAAATGTAGAAGACAGGAATATTATATCACAAAGCTCTAACACTGGGTTTCTCTGGATGGTAGAATTACAAGTAAATTTCTCTTCCTTGCTTTCTCTCTCTCTTTCAAAACTTGTTCAATGAAAGTTTGATTGTGTAATTTAAAAATAAAATCTAAAAAACTAATTGAGTGTATTTTTAAAAATAAATTATATAGCATAAGTCAGAAAAAGACAAATACCATGTGATTTCACTCATCTGTGGAATTTAAGAAACAAGCGAGCAAAGGGAAAAGAAGATAGAGGCAAACCAAGAAACAAACTCTTAACTATAGGGAACAAACTGATGGTTACCAAAGGGGAAGTGAGTGGGGCAATGGTCAAACAGGTGATGGGGATTAAGGAGTGCACGTGTTGTGACGAGCACTGAATGATGTATGGAAGTGATGAGTCATTGTATCGTATACCTGAAACTAATATTACACTGAAAGTTAACTACCTGAAATTTAAATAAAAACTTGAAAAATAAGCAAATGAATTATAACGGAAATTACTAGAGCAAACATTTAGGCAAAAGTTTACCAATGCCTTTTTACATAAACTTCTAGAACTTCTGGGAGATTTAACATAGAATCAACAAGTTCTTCATTGCTGGTCAAGTAAATATCCCATTTGTTTGAAAATTTTTGTTTATTTTCTGCCACCTGTGGCTATCCTAGGACTAGTGTGCTCCTGAGGAACACACTAACAGGAGCAAACTTCGTTCTTCACTCCATAGTGAGAGGCATTGTTGACCTTGTCTGCCTGTTTGAGTATGAATGGATCACCACTCTTCTACTATTCCTGAAGAGGGCTCTTTACTCAAATATATGAAAACAACAGCATTAATTATGAAGACCTAAACCCATTTTATCGAACAAACTGTAAACGGTGTGGCTAGGCAGGGCAAAATATCCCAAAGCCCTTCATAATGTCAAGTTCATAGTTAACCCTTAGTAACATTAACTGAATGAATGCTGAATGTATTTGTTCAAAGACAGGAATTTCAGGTGGAGGAAGACAGTGCATTTGGCAAATCTCAGATTCTATAAGCTCTGGGATATTTGTAACTTTACAAACCATATTTCAAGTTTTATGCTGGTGTGTGTGTGTGTGTGTGTGTGTGTGTGTGTGTATACATGTATACATATATTCTTCATGGCTGGACAATCTAATGTCATTATTTCATCAAAAGGTTGAGGGGTCATATGCAAAATGCCTGGCAAATAGTAGGCATTTACTAAAGTGTGACTATTTCAGTATTATAAATAGACACATAACTACAAATAATATGTGCACATCAGGCTGAGGTGTATTGTGTCAACCACCAATCTATTAGGATGTTGACAAGCCTAAACCAGGAGTAACAACCTTACCATCAGCCCAGGTCCTATTTGAATTTTTTCCTCTGTTAATAAACTGGCTTTGTGCCATCCTTTGATCTCCTTCCATATTCTCCATTACGGAGCAGGTATCTGATATTCCCTGCCCTGTGATCAAAAAGGCAGTAAAGTGTCACTGTTAGACATGGGAGCTCAGGCACCAAGTTTGAATTTCTACATGACTTTGAGTGAGTTATTTAATTTTTCCGAGCTTTTTCATCATCTATAAAATGAGGATAGTGATAATACCTCCTTCATAACTAGATGAGGATAAAATAAGTTAATGAAGGTAAATGGCTCAGAATAAGGTCTTAGAGAAGCACTTAATAGATGGAAGCTTTATTTATGCATTCAAAAAGTTGAAGTCTGCATACCAGACACTGTGCTCTGATGGGACTAGTCAGCAAAACCTCTCGCTCAGGAATAAAGAGCAAGGACTGCTCCTGTCAGCGTGCTCCTCAGGAGATGAAACTTAGGGCAGCCACACACAGCAGAAAGTGAACAGAAACCATCAAGTGAATGGGAATTTTACTTGACAAGTAACAGGCACCATCCCTGCTCTCACTGAGCTTACATCTAATAGGAGAGACACCACTATGTCTGCAATCACAACATGGCATAACGGATGCAGAGATATGTGGGGTCAGAAGGAACATGTGACATTTTTCAAGGGGACTAGGGAAGGTTTCCTGGAATAAGTAACCTCTCAGTGGAAACCAGATGAAAAAGTGGAGGTGGGCCAGAGGGAAGAGTATGCCGGGCAAAGGTACAGAACAGTGCAAAGGCCCAGAGGTAGGAGCACAGCATATTTAAGGAACTGGAAGAAATGCAATTTCAACAAAATACAAAGTTTGAAGATGAGGAACTTACTCTGTAAAGGAAATTTCTGACAGTTATCAGGGGTCACATCTCGAAGACTTTTCAAATTAAGTTTACATCTCCTCCTAAAAGAATGGCAGATTTAAAAGGGAGTTGATACAAATCACATTTGTGTTTTGACATCATCTCTCTTATTATAAAAGGGAACATGATTGTGAAGACCACTTAGGAGATTTTTGCAATAAAGTGGTCCAGTAAGCAGCCTGGATGAGAGTAGTGCTAATGGGAAATGACAGCTGCAGGCAGAGTCAAGTGATATGAGTGAGATGAAACCACAGGGGTTTACTTACTGTTCAGTTTGAGATATATTGAGCTTAAGATAGAGTGGCCAGTTTACTCAATCCTGGTGTTACCCTGTTGACTTAGTGTAATTATTAAGCAGAGCACCTTGGTTGCATGTTGAAGTATCTTTAAGACCTCCAAGGGGAGAACGTGATGGGCAATTGAATAGTGCACCTTGTCCTTTGCAACAAGGTCAAGGCTGGCGATGGAGATTCAGGAATCATCAGTTTGTAAAGGGTCATTGTAGCCATGTGACTGGAGAAGAAGGAGAGATCGTAGTGGAAAGAAGTATCTTGAGGATCACCAAATTTCAAAGAAAAGCTTTGAACCACAGTTTGCCTACTAACTGCAAACAATCCTTGATCTACATGTCAATGCTCAAAGTTTAGCCCTAAGTACACAATTCACATCAAACACATTTCCATCGGTTTGATTCTGATTCTGTTTACTTTTTCATAAATCTGTGAAACTGCTCAGAAGCAACATAGCATAGTAAATTGGATTTTGGTATCAGATTCCGATCTTGACTGTGCCAGTTATTAACCATATAACATTTGGCAAATAACTTGATTTCTCTGAGTTTTGATTTTCTTACATATATAATGAAATGATAATATTTCCTCTAAATTATATACTTATATATATACACACACACACATATATATATATGAAATAGTATACTTAAAATATCTGATACCTAACAGACATGTTTTAAACAACACTAATTATCATCATGATTAGCATCACTATTAGTGTTCGGTGTGAGATGTACTCTTCTTCCAAACAGTTAAGCTGTACATGTGGTTACTAGAAAATGCCTTCTCTTATTCTTCTGGGATAATTTTCATATTTGTCGGTTTGAGTCGATAGTTGTTTGAAAGTTTGGCTTTTATCTTTTATATCACTGCCCCTTCCTCATTGATACTTGTAAAATCTTTATCCGTCCTTTAAGGCTTTAAGGAAAATTATAATTTTCCATGACCCCTAACTAGAAAAGAACCCTCTCACCTTTGACAACTTATAACATCCTTTAGATTGTTTTCACATGGTACTTCTTTTGACCTTATATCGCATTGGTAAGCTTAGGCGATTCTTCCAACATAGTTGACTTCTTGTATTCAAGAACTCATCTTTGTCACTCCTACAATACTCAGCACAGTGTCTGGCACAGAACAGAACCATTATAAGTATGAAATAAATGACAATCAATTAGACTGTTGAGGTCAACAGTGATACGTCCTTACTCATTCGTTTGACTCAAATACCCTTCTCATGTTTACATTTGTATTTTCTCTGATATTTAGAGTCTAGAAGCCCTGGGACAGATCTGAGAAGAGGATAATACTTCGGGTCTTGGGAGGAAGCTGATAAGTCTGGGTGTAAGTCCTGTGGCTTAAAACAAACTCCACAGAGCAGACATAACCAACATTCCTGTAGGATGAATGTCTTCAAAGTCCTCCAGCCCAGTTGGGTTCTCTTGTCCCTTTATATTTAATTACATTTAGCCCCATGTTGATCCCACCTATAGACAGCAACCAGAATTACCACTGCTGCCCGCTCCCCCGCCCAGTTCTCTAAGACTCCAGGAGTCTTAGATGTGAGTCTGCCAGGGGACTACCGCTTGCGTTTATTCTTGACATCTCTGGTTCTCATTTCCTGGTGCTGCTAAATTCTCTTTATGTGTTTTCTCTTCTCTCCTGTACATGCTGTCTCTTCCCTATCCTGAGCCCTATGTTGCATATCCCCCAATTACTTTTTCAAAGAGCCCCCAACACAAGTTTATATCAAGGAAGTTGAAATCAAACATGAAAAGGTCTTTTCAGCTCTATCAATACCACCTGATTCCTCACTGAGCCCTGACAAACCTCCTCTTTTCCTGTTCTCTCTCCCCTCTTCCTTTCTTAGCTTTTCTTATCTAGCTCTGCCTCCTACATTCTCCTTCCTATTACTGATTTCAGGCAGAGCATATCATCTCTCCCCTTGTTTAATTTGAGCTTTTCTAAATTATGCTTTGGAGGGAGGAGGCCATCTTTCACATTTGCCCCCTCACCCTGCAAGAAGCTATCAAAGTATTTTCCTTCATTCCTTTATCAAAGGGATTTTTGCCTCTGGTTTTTAGGGGGAAAGATTTTTTTCCTTCCTTCTACATGAAGAACAATGTGAGAGGGGTCCGAATCAGAAAAGGCAGGCAATCTGCCTGACAGACTTGAAAGGATAGTAGTGTCATGAGGCCAGTCAGCAAGGTGAAGTAGTACATCAGTATGAGTCAAGCAGAGATAGAGCAAAGTCAGTTAAGGGTCATTTGGAAATACACTTCATAGAAACTGATGTTCCATTAACAGAATTTCTCCTTCTAAGGGACGGCTCTCGCTAGGTTAGGCATGGGTCCTTAAAACAGCTGAATTATGGCCCACGTACTCAAATAGATGATACTACTTGAGGAAAACAATCATACTTTGACAGCATCTCCAAAAAATCGTAGAACCATAACTTGTATAAAAAAGAACACTTTCTAAATACTTTTTTTGTAATGACATATATTATCTCTGATGAGAAGATACTTCTGACCTCTCTTTTCCTGCCTGCTGTAGCAATGACGGGTTATGAGAAATAACAAAAGGGAGTCTTTAGCCTTATACCATCATCAGTGTCATTACTGGATATTCTCTTTCCTTTTGTTTTTTTAATTTTATTTATTTCTGAGAGAGAGAGAGAGAGACAGCATGAGCAAGGGAGGGTAAAAGAAAGGGAGACACGGAATCTGAAACAGGCTTCAGGCTCTGAGCTAGCTGTTAGCACAGAGCCTGACACGGGGCTCGAACCCACGAACTATGAGGTCATGACCTGAGCTGAAGTCGGACACCCAACCGACTGAGCCACCCAGGCGCCCCTGGATATTCCCTTTTCTTTGCAAGGTTGAGAGATGATTCATTTTCATAGGAAATTTGGAAAAAATCCCCTACATGATCCAGAGATTTCATGTAATTCTTATGGACTGAATGTGCCCTCTCAAAATTCGTGCATTGAAACCCTACTCCCCAATGTGATATTTGGAGATGGGGTCTTCGGGAGATAATTAGGTTTAGACAAGTTTATGAGGGTAGGATATTCATCATGGAAATAGTGTCCTCATGAGAAAAGACACAAGAGAGCTTCGTTCTCTTTTTTTTCTCTCTCTCTGCCATGTGAGGACATTGCAAGAAGACAGCCATCTGCAAGCCAGCAGGTAAGCCCTCACCCAAAACTGAAGCTTGGGCTTTCCAGCCTCCAGAACAATGGGAAGATAAATTTCTATTTAAGCCACCAAAGTTAAGTTTTGTATGGTATTTTGAATGTCAGCCAGGGTAGACTAAGACAGACAGACAGACAGACAGACAGACACACACACACACACACACACACACACANTTCCAGCCTCCAGAACAATGGGAAGATAAATTTCTATTTAAGCCACCAAAGTTAAGTTTTGTATGGTATTTTGAATGTCAGCCAGGGTAGACTAAGACAGACAGACAGACAGACAGACAGACACACACACACACACACACACACACACACACACACACCTGTAAATATACATTCTTCTCATGGAAAATACATGGAATAAAAAAAACTAGAATTATTATCTATTGTTCTTAAGCAAATCACACTGCTTTTCAGAACATAGACTTTATATTTCTAAGCAAGTCCTCTTTATTAAGGAAAATGCTTCTTGCTTTAGATGTTCCTAAAAAAGAATAAGAACACACGTGATTCTAGTATTGTGTGGGAGATAAGAAGTTTAGAAGTGGATTGAACTGTGGTCCCCACAATTTCTATTGTGAGAAAAGTAATAAAATGGGCCAGAGCATAACTCCATTTCTATCCTAAATACCTCACAATCATTCTTGCATTGAATCAATTTTGTCTCAAACAATGAATCTGTGGTCCACACCACCAAATTAGAAAGGCTAGCTCTCTTATGTAGGATTGTTCTGAATATAGAAGAGCCAATTTTTCAGCACTGAAAAAAATCAGTGGATCAAATATCTGGATTTTTTTGTGGTGGTCTACATTTTTTTCCTTATTGCAATTCAAAACAAGAAATGAAGGGATCCTCTTTCCAATAATGCAGTCTTCTTAATTTTGCCACATACTCTGCTTGATAGCCACGGGAACTTACTCTGAACTCTGCTCTCTCAGAGTCTCTGCTCTTGTGCCCAAGGGCTAAGCCCCAAGTCATGGCCTAGCCGTGTCTGAAACTTTAGAGTGTTCCTTGTTGATGTCTCCTTCCATCACTGGAAGTGTTTGTGACTCCTGATACTCAGCTGTGTGGCCCCCTCACATCACCAGTCAGTTACTTTATCTGAAATGAGTGAGAGACTTCACCTATTCAGACAGGATGGACTTCCTCTTTCTGTTACTTACTACACCCCCCAGTGATACTGGCTCTTAGTTTCCAGTGACACTGTCTTTAATTCATTTCTTCGCTGGAGATTCTTAAGACCAGCTGTGTAAGGAACCAGCCCTTAGGGTGCAGGTATCAATGGATAAGCAAATAAATGAAGAAATATGCAACAGACTGAGCTGAGTAAGACCTAAGTGGAAACGAAAAGTAAATATGGAAAAATGACCTGTTCATTTGCATACAGTATTTTTCAGCTGTTGTCCTGGTAACTGCGTATAGTCTAGTGCTAAAGACTCTACACAAGTTTCACATGAATTAAGTGGACAAAATGCTGTTCACCTATATGTCAACCGTCATATGTAACATTTTTTAAACAAAAATTTTTCATTAGAAAAAGAGCCTACTTTTCCTAAAAGATATATCACAAAATGCTAACACAGTTTCTTTGGTGTCATACAAGTATTCATGTACTTATTTGTCAATTATGCACAATGAAAAATAATTTGGGTAATTTTAGATCAATTGAGCAATTTTAGATCAGCAACTGAGCTGATGCAAAAGTGACACCATAAATGGAATGATAGCTGAAGAGCTTTAAACATTCAGTTCTTGAGGTATTTTAATTTGGAGTAATTTCCATTATTTGACATTTTAAAATATAATATATCATTATTATTATCTTAAAGCACAAATTTGTATCATTCAAATTTGCATAAAATTCACTTTACTATATTTACTATTTCTGAAGTTCAAGAAATTGTTGTAAGCCAGGATTCTGTGATTTATAGTTTAGAATATTTATAGCCCATAGCATAAATCAGTTTATTCCTCTAATTTTTATTGAATATGCATTATGTACTAGGTTATATTAAATGCCAAGAGAGATACATAGACTTCTAATTCATGCCTTGTCTGGGGAGAAACACTATCTAGTTGAGGAGAGAGATATATAAATGAACTGATAACCATTAAATGGGCCTGCTCTCATGAGTCAGAACTCTCATGAGTGTATTCAAATTGCAGGCCTAAGACTCAGATTTTACATGTTTTAAATGGATATAAAATCTCCCATAATTAGGGATGCCTGGGTCATGATCTTGCGGTCCATGGGTTGGAGCCCCGCATTGAGCTCTGTGCTGACAGCTCAGAGCCTGGAGCCTACTTTTGAGTCAGTGTCTCCCTCTCTCTCTGCCCTTACCCTGCTCATGCTCTGTCTCTCCCTGTCTCTCAAAAATAAATAAACGTTTAAAAAAATTCTAAATAAATAAATAAGTAAATAAAATCTACCACAATTATAACAAAATGTGAATGCTATAATAATTTAAGTTCAAAGAGTAAAGGGGCATCAGGGAAGGAAGTGACTAACTTAATGCAAGGAAGTTTCCACAAAGAAGGTGATCCTGGAGTTGAATTAAACAGATAAAGAAGAGAGAGAAAGACATCCCCAGTAGAAGGAAAAAGCATGCATAAAAAAGTATGGTGTGTTAAGGAATTATGAATTTCAAACAGATTAGAATCTTGAAGGGAGGGGAGAGTTGGTAGCTCAGTTGGTTAAGCATCTGACTTTTGATCTTGGCTCAGGTCGTGATCTCATGGTTCATGGGATTGAGCTCTGCAACGGGCTCAGCGCTGATAGTATGGAACCTGCTTAAGATTCTCTCTCTCCGTCTCTCTCTGCCCCTCCCTGCTATCTCTAAATAAATAATTAAACTTTAAAAAAAATAAAAAGAACCTTGAAGGGAACATGAAAAAGAGTTGGGAAAGCAAAAAAAGATGTAGGTGAGAAGGATGGGTAGAAATTGTGTGATTCCAGGTGTAATGTCCATATATACCATACAACCGGTATAACACAATGGTCATTACACTGTCAGCCACCCCTTCGGAAACCAAATTCCTAAAATGTTAACAATAGTGATAAATAAAATAAAATAAAAATAACTAGGCCCATGCTGTTCAACTCCAGGTGAATCCCTTCATATTATATTCCATATTAATGATGTCCTCTGGGTTTACGCAACACCAGCACTGGCCCATGTGAAGTTTGCTAATTTATCACTTAAGATTTAGAGTAATGAATAGAGAAGTGATACTTACATATATGTTTACTGTCCAGTCGGTGCACATGAAATTTCTTCCTAATGTCCAGACAGCCTATCTTCCTGTTCAGATCCAGATACCATCTCTTTATTGGCACTATCTTCTTTAAAGTCAAATACATCTCATTCCTCACTAATTTTATATCTGCCACCTCAAGAAAAAAGTAGCAATGTTGTTATTTTTCATAATGTGATGGCTCCTTGGAGCCCATTTGTATTGAAACCAATAAATCTTCTTGCCTCTATAGTTCTCAATTGCCATTTATTTAATGTGATGTTGGTTACATCGTTATTCATGGTGATGCATCATTCATCATGTCACCGTCAATTCTGGTTTCCAATGATTCTCTTAAATGTTATTATTGTACTTCATTGATGATAACCACAAATGCAAGTGTCTGGTCATCATAAATTGGTCATTATGACTTTCTTAACATAAACATAGATCAGCACATCTTCCACCCATTTTTTCTATGGAACTCTTACTGGGTCATAATCACTGCATATCAGGAATGCGATCTCTTTCTATGTTAACCACACTCCTGGTGTCCACACACGCCCACCAACAGGAACAATAGGCGAGGGCCCTGTGGCGAAGCAAAGAGAGTGATTCCATTTCTGCAAGGGACATTTGGCAGGATGTGAAACCAACCCCAGGGAGCATGATATAACCAGATTGACAGAGACAAGAGAGGACTTCAGCTGGAAGGGCCCAGTGACATTGCAGAGCAATTGTCTCCAAAATCCTTGGAATAGATAGACCAGTCCACCTCTGAAGACAACATGACTTGATGTGGAATGTTTGAAGGGATTAGAGTGACCACCCTGGGTGCCAGTGGAAGGGAATACATAAAGGACAGCTGTCCCCACCCACCACCTTTGTGTACTGCAGACAGAAGCTGTCCTGTTGGAACACAGACAGGAAAAAGCTACTGGATGGGCCCACACATGCAGTTCAGGCCAAAAGTCAGTCAACCTCACAACCCTAAATTCATCTTGTGTCCAATCTGAGTGAGTCACCCAAAACTCATCAGTCTCAATCTCACTGAAGAGGGTAGGAGAAAAATGGAGCTGACTAAATAACTTTGAAAACTGAAGTTTTTGGGGCACCTGGCTAGCTCGGTTGGTTAAGTGTTTGACTTCAGCTCCGGTCACGATCTCACAGTTCATGGGTTCCAGCCCTGCACTGGGCTCTGTGCTAACAGATTGGAGCCTGGAACCTGCTTCAGACTCTGTGTCTCCCTCTCTCTCTCTGCCCCTCCCCAACTCATGCTCTGACTCTCTGTCTCTCAAAAATAAATAAATGTTTTTAAAAATTTAAAAAAATACTCAAGTTTTGACTGTAGATTACAAGTTTTATATACACTGTACTCTAGTTGGTAAATTTATTTCATTCAGAGATACGGGTCAATAAATTTGAAACTGCTTGATACCTATCCTGGAGTTGAACATTTACTTATTTGTTCAGTGGGAACCAAGTTTCTCCCTATCGAAGAGGGAAGTAATAAATATGAGGAAGAGAAAGACATGAATGAATTTTGAAGTTCTGGAGTAGTCAGGGACATCAGTATGAACTCATATGTACATAGATAGGTGACAGATGATTGATAGATACAGATAGATAGATAGATAGACAGATAGATAGAAAGATGACAGATGATACAGAAATAATTACAGGTATGTGTGTATACATAGGTTAGTATACACACCCACATTTCTTAGCTCTGTTTCCTGAGTCTAGAAGCAGTGATACCTCCTTAACAACAATTGCGACCAGTACTCAGATCATTGTTTAAATACGATTATCTGTCAAATAGAACCAGGGCTCCTTGAAGAAATGGCTGTTTTCCAGATCTGAGGAAGGGAAAATAATAAGATGAGCCTGGAGTGTCTCAAAGTGCCAGAAAGTAAAGAAGTGTTCAAAAAGCAAAGTATGAGGGCATGTCAAAGGGATCCGGAAGCCAGAAAGAACTCACAAAAGGCAAAGCTGAAATAATTTGAGCAACAATATAAATAATGTAGCATTGAATTACAACCCAAAGTACAAAGTAAATATACATGAATTCATACTAATATAAAGTGAATAAATAAATTAATAGAGTGAAGTGACAAATCTTTCTTACAGAAGAATTCTAAATAATACATGTCAATACTCCCACTTCCAGGAGCTTCATCCTCTGCCTCCCTCATTTTAAGTGTAAGCTGGATTTAGTGGCTGGCTTCCAAAAAGAGAGTATGGAAAGGGAAAATAACTTTACAGTGGAGAAACTTGGCAAACACTACCTTAACCAAGTGCTTGATCTTAACATCTCTGACAATAAAGCATATGGATATCATGTGTTCCCTGATATGATATGAAGAGTACTTCACACACACACACGCACACACACACACACACACACACGCACGCACAAATATACATCACTGCGTCTGCACCATTAGTGAACCAATCTTCTGCACCGTGCAGCAAAGAGCCCACTGCAGCAACTATCCAACCTGAATGATGTGCTTGACAGGCTACCCTCTCAGAAGCAGAGCTGGCCTTGGGCTCCTGGACCACTCAGACTCCTTGGAAAACAGGGAAGCCAAACTCTGTGAGTTCCACGTTTCGTAGCATCTTTCCCTAAAAGTCTTAAGTCCCCCTTCAGTGTCCAGGTGGCATTGCCATCCAGACAGGCACCCAGCCCTCATCCTGTGTGGGTCCCATTCTGTGGAAACATCTTATTCAAAATTTTCTAGATCTATCTCCTGCGCCTTTGACAGGCCAGTGTCTACCAACTCCATGTCTCCCTCTGGGCTTTCTCCCACCTTTGTGATGATTACATCCAGTGTGGAAAAGTATTGGATACAGTCAGTGGTGAGGCCAAAGTAAGTGGTGGGTGAGAATGGGTAGGGATAGGGAGGTGGACTGTGGAATGCAACATTCCAGAAATGGAAGGACCCTTTTTTTTAACTTGGTACCAAAATCTTTTGTAAACATCACACTTATAATGAAGCTATAAAGTACCATTATTAGGGACACAATAAGCAAGTTGTGGATGGCATGCACATATGAAACCAATTCTATAAAAATTTCTAAAGTACAATAAAACTAATAGGGTTATAAATGACTTCAGGGATGTAAATTCATTTCTAAAAAGCATATAAATTCACAGACAGTTTCTGACGGACAAGAGGCTCAGGATTGAGTATAACATCTCGATCTTTACAAGAACATTTTACCTTCCAACACCTGCACTTCCTTAGTCCTATTTATCTGGCTCACTCTCTATTGCACTTTATCCAGATTTCCTGTCCCCTCCCCCAACAGTGCTTCTCCAAACTGGTTAAACTTCTTATACTGTTCATGTACTGCCATCCTAAACTGCCTTACATTTCTTTCTAGCCTGTTTTTTTTCTAATTCAATTAGCCATCTTTACAATTACCTCTAAACTCCTTGTCCTTCACATTTCTTAGTCCTAGGAGTACAGAAAAGCCGTTTTCTATGCTTTGCATATACAAGTTTTCATTTTTTTATTCAGAATTGTCATAATGTTAAAATATTGCTTTGAATGTTAATAATCCATAACTCAGAAGAATATTCATGTTTCTTTTCATCAATTAGTCCCTAAAGAACAAGAGTGGAGTGAGAAAAGAGAGGCCAGTGGCACTTTTACAGAACTTACAAAAATTTTCAAGATGGCAATTCATCTATGAAAAATAACAGTCCTGGACAATTATGTTAGATTCTTTTCATTTTTTATTAATTACAACACAGAGAGAAGAGGAAAAATGTTTAAACAAATTTATGTTTTATGGACAGAGTGTTGGTTTTACACCAACAGAAAAGAAAAACAGATGAATAAGCTCTAGGTCTTCATTTCTCTTATTCTCAGGGCAGGCTGAAAAAACAAAAAGACAAATACAAATGCGGTTAGTAAAATGGCATGTGTTTTGCAAATCTATTCGAGTGAATGCTAAATTGCTTAGATTGTCTTCCTGCAATTTCTACCAATGAAAGTCCTTCAGCCTGTCCTGGACTCTGATTCTTCTGTTGGGCTGGTGGAGAGGACACACGAATAAGTGTTGTAAAGTCCTCACTTCATCACTGTTGTCGTCAACTCTTCAGGCTTCAAAGTCCCAGGTTTCATCATCCCTCCTCAGGGTCACTTACTTAACCCCTACTTCTTACCTACGTTAATGACTAACAAAACAAGTGCTTTCTCGAAATAAGACCTTTCAGAAGAAAGTCTCGCCATTTAGCAATAAAACAAATCACATTCTGAAAAGATCAAATTTACAGAGATACAAAGTTGCTTCCTCACCTGAATGCACAATATGTAGGTATTATCAGGTGGGCAAAGAGTAAGTTAAAACCAAGTAGTAGGGATAGACCTTATAGTCAGTTTGGAAAATATGAAAATAATTCATGTTAGAAAATAGTTGGACCATTTGTTTAAAAAAAGAGAGAGAGAGAGAGAGAGTTGAGGGGTGCTGGAGTGGCTCAGTTGGTTGAGCATCCAACTCTTGATTTTGGCTCAGGTCATGATCCCAGAGTGGTGGGATCAAGCCCTGCATAAGACTCCATGATGAGTTTGGAGCCTGCTTAAATTACCTCTCTCTCTCTCTCATCTCTCTCTCTCCTTCTCTCAGACCCTCCCCTGCTTACTCTCCCTCTCTAAAATAAAACTAAATAAATGAATAAATAATTTAAAAATTAAAAAATAGAGTTGATTCTATTGTTTAATTTCCTCCAAAATATTACAACCAAAATCAGTGAAACATGTTTAGGTTTAAATATTTACATTTTGAAGTGGGCCTTAGTAGCAAATTCATCACTATAAAGAGCAAGTTCACATATGGTAAATCTATCATACTCTCCAATGAAATTAATTTGTTATTGGGTTATTGGATTGCACCATGTGAAATCATTGCTATTCAACAGTTTTTTACCTAAAAAAATGCATTTGCATATGGTCCAGCCTAATACCTAAATACCCCACTGCTGAGCCATCATCTAGTTGAATGATTCTACTGTGTCATAATAGGTCAGAACAAGACACTGGTTAATTCTCAAGCTTTGGTTTGAATTTTGAATTGTGGACCCATCTCTCACTAGCTGGGTGGTCCTTGGGTAAATTATGGAAACTATGCCTTGATCTGTGACTTCATTTTCTCATCTGTGAAATGGGAAAAATAATGGCATTCAATTCTGATGACTATTTTGAGAATTNTCTCTCTGACACTCCCCTGCTCACGCTGTCTCTCTCTCTTTCAGAAATAAATTAAAAACATTAAAAAACTTTTTTAAATAATTACTTTTTTAAAAATAATAATGCAAAGTATAGTTACCTGAGATGTTTGTGATTGTGTTGTTTTAGGCTAAGGCCGCTTGAGTTTTAGCAACAAGTTTTGGACCCTAAATATAGAAAAAATGACAGATTTGGAGAAAATATTAGCATCATTATTGGGATAAAAAATTAACATTTATACAGTCATTTGTGATTAGAAACTAATTTTCCATGCATCACATTCTGTAATTCCAGCTTAGTACTAGAATCTCTACACGGAAGCTTAGTAACACTCACTGTTCCCAGTGGAATAAAAAGATTACTGTCAAGTCATAGAGGGAAACAGTAAATATAAACTTTCCCCATTAACCTATAAAATCAAACTCAGATTCAACCAAATCACAAACCAGCATTTTTCAAGAACATGTTTAAATAAATTAGTGTTCTGGCTTCATGCTATCTCTACAAAAGACTTGAGTCTCACAAATATTTCTATCTATATTCATAAATACCACAGCTTTGGAAACAGAACAAATACTGCAAACATTTCCCAATATGCTCCACTGAGGCAGGAGGTAAAACAAAAACAAGAGCTATTTAAGTAATTCCATCAGGTAATTGTATGTGGAATAAGATTCCGATCCTGAATGTACAGTGTCCCTAAGAGAGATGAAGCCCTGAGCCCTAGCCTGACCAAATGCAACAACAAAGGAAATCAGCCATATGAAGATGAAGCAAATCCAGCACCTCCTCAGCAAAGCAGGCCTCCTTGACTTCAGCCGCGCAGCACTTCTCTACAAAGCTTCCAAAATCCCCCATGACAGTTTTCAGTTGTTCATCTGTTGCCTTGGGCTTGTGTTTCAATAGCTCAACAAGTGCACTGCATTTGAATGAAAACAAAACAACGACGATAAAAATCAGAAAAAAAGCTTACTCCCATAAAGAAAAATGGAGATGGAAGGAGAGTGGGAAATGCAGGCTTCCACTTATGGGATGGATATGTCACAGGAATAAAAGGCACAGCTTAGGGAATACAGTCATTGGTGGTGTAACAGCGCTGTGTGGTGACAGAGGGCAGCTACACCTGTGGTGAGCACAACAGAATGTATAGACCTGCCAAATCACTATGTTGTACACCTGAAACTAATGGAACATTGCATGTCAACCACACTTCGGTTAGAAAATAAAAAGGAAAAAAGAAAAATGGAGATGGTAAAGATGGTTGTATTATTGTTTATAAGTCTTGGAAAGAGGCAAGTCTGAGCTTGAAGCCCAGGCTTACCACAATTAGCTTTAATATTCTCATTTGCATAATGAGAATAAAATCCTCCTTCATAGGGTTGGTGGAAGGATCAAATGAGATAATCAGTGTAAATTGCTCAGCATCTGTAGGGTCAATAAATCTCAATAAATCAATAGATCTCTTTTTAGTAAATCTCTGGAAACGATAGGCCATTGCACTTTTACATTATTAACATTTTAGAAGTTATACCATATTGAATTAAATTTTATAGTGATTTAAGAGCTAAAACTAGTCCTTAAAAGTTTAATTATCTTGTTGGACTTCATGTAAAAGGTTTCCAAGAATCTTTATATTTGGTCTGTGAAATTTATTCCATTCAGTTAATATTGGGGAGACCATTGGCAATAAAACTATCCAAACTTCTGGGAGCTGATAGTTCTCTTTGATTGACATCTGCAGAGATAATAGTGCTAGAGAGAGAGTCACATGGGTATGATAAGTTTTGCACTATTACTCGTAAGTCTATGACTATGGTTAAAACCCTGAGAGATGATAGCAACTTTTATGGTGTTAAATGCCATTCACTTCTAACTCCTGTGACAGCAATGGGGTGTCAAGCCTCAGAACTCATTTTTCTAGATGCTTTCCACCCAAGTTCCATTCTCAAAAGTTCTATCTTGGGAATTTGCCTTGCCTGTGGGCTGCCATAGAACAAACTTAAAGTAACCATTCATGCCTAGAAATAAATTCACCAATGCTTTCTACTAACTAATTTGCTCTTTACACAAATGTATAAATGTATCAGTTAACTGTTCATCTTTTTCTACTGGACTCATCTTAAGTCATTATTCCACTGCAGCTTTTATCCTCAAGATTATTCTGAATGATTTGTAGGCAAGATTGTAATATAGAGGTTTTTTGCTAGGAAAACAAAAAGCTATCCATTTTATTCTTGACATTTTAATCAGCTTACTAAGGCCAAGGCTTAATTAAATACTCTTTTCTAAAGAATATGATCACTGCTTCAGAAAAAGTTACTCATTTCAACTTACAATTCTCAGTCTCAAAACGATAAATGCTTACAGTAATGAAACACTACTCACGATTGTTTCTTGATTTGTTTCTCAGCCTCAGGAAGTGTGCATAAATCTGCATGGAAGGTGAATGTTTCAGCACTAAATTCTTTGGGAACATATGTTTCATCGACTTCCAGAGCAGAAAAGCATGGTCGTCTGTTCACCAAGGACTCCGTGCAGCATTTGGTAACTCTCTCGCTCACTGGGGTCTTCTCATGCAGCACGCACAACCGGTTCAGGACCACGGACAGCTAAGGAATAAGTGGGAGAGCAGAAATTGAAAAGACGTATAATAAAAGTTTTCCATCAACCCCTACTTTCCAATGGACAAAAAGACATGTTATATTTTAACTAGCAACATTGAATCCAAGGTTGATTTGAGGTAGTGATTTGCTTATCTTTAGAACTACAAGTAATACGGGACCTTTTAAAGTATTTTCTCCTTTAAGTAGGTCTACATTTTAAGAATAATTCACTAGAGAAAATAATTGATTAAAATAATTTTCTGGGGGCGCCTGGTGGCTTAGTCGGTTAAGCGTCCGACTTTCGCTTAGGTCATGATCTCGCGGTTCGTGGGTTCGAGCCCTGCGTCCGGCTCTGTGCTGGCTGCCAGCTCAGAGCCTGGAGCCCGTTTCAGAGTCTGTGACTCCCTCTCTCTCTGACCCTCCTCTGCTCACTCCTTCTCTCTCTCTCTCTCTCTCTCTCTCCTAGAAATAAATAAAACATTAAAAAAAAAAGATTCTCTCTCTCTTTCCCCCTCTGCTCCTCTTCCCCACTTGCATGCTCACCCTCTCCTGAAAATTAAAAACAAAAAATTTTAAAAAAATAAAATAAAATAAAATAATTTTCTGTAAGTCTTGAGGTATGTGTTGGAGTGGGAGGTAAACAGTCTTATACATTTTTTTTAAAAAAAGACCCCAAAGAATATGAAAGATTTTTAAATGCCAGGAGGAAACAGTGAAAACTCATGGAATTTTTTGTTTCAAAACAATTTATCATTTTGGAGATCCTATACAAATTCTCATTGTGATGGTCTGGGTAATATAAGTGGCCAAGTCCCGGCTGCCACTACCACATACGTACACACATGTGCATGCACACACATGTAGTCTGCCCTGCTTTTGAAAGTTAGTTTTGTCAATATCTAAAGGCAAAAATTCATCATTCTTAACCTATTGTTCTTAAAAGACTCACATAGTCTTCAGCACAGGACAGTCTTTCTGATTCAGGATGCGTACAACACTTGGTGCCCACTTTTCCTAGGTTTCTTGAGACCTCCACGAGAGTGGGAGTTGACACTTGAGGTACTTTCTTGGTATAACGAACTAAGAGCCTGTAACAAAATAATTTATGTGTTTTCAACCAGGCAAGAAACTGTCTTTCTTGAACACAGTAGGTCAAACAGAGAGCACTTAGCCAAAAATCAACAAAATGACTTTTTGTTCATAAAGTTATCTCTGTCCCCAGATCAGTGGAATAGTATGGGGGAATATCTTGTCCTGAGTAACTAGGTTAGCCTATCTTTGATTCCACCTGTGCTGTATAATCTTAGGAAAGTGACTTACCTTATTACAATTCGGTGACACTAGTATATTTATTAATTGTTTCTTTCTTTCAATAAAACCTACTGATGGCTTAATATATATCAGCACTGTGCTAAATTTGAAAGATATGTATAAATTTTCTCATCTATAAAATGGGAGAAACTATATCTGACCAATAGGGATGGTACAAGTATTAAATTAAAATAAAGCATTCAATCAACTTGGTGTGGTATCTAGTATGTAGTAATTATTTACTAAAAATTCCAATCACCACTGAAAGTCATATATGACTATAATCTACTCAAAGGAAGAGACTATACCTGGTTCATTGTTGTTATCCCTAATATCCATAGTTAGAAGAGAGCTAACATATGTAAACTGAGCGATAAATATACTGAATGATGTATCATTTCTTATCTTTACCTCCATAGATAAGGCTCTAATAGATCAGGACATGAGTCCATCAGCCTATATAGTACTTCTTGAGCTACTATTATTCAAAGCCTACCATTTCCTCCTTTATAAAGCATCACTGTATTTTGTTTGCCAATAAGCTAGTCCTTAACCTTCAAGGGCCATCCTCTGTTCCTATATTCCAAGATGTGGTATTTTCCTTTCCAATCTTGAGAGACAAATTTTTTAAACCACACTCAAACATAGGCTTCTCCATCCCATTAACCATTTTATGTCTTCTCCAGTTTTTCTTGATGAAGAGAGATGAGAAATATATACTGTATTTTCATGATTAAAATCTCTATGATAAATGGTATCTATATTAAGTTTTAATTAATTACAAATTGATCAAGGAAAAATCAGTCAATAAACCAAAATACATACGCATTTTGGAAGCCATATTCTCCAAGTTTTTCGAAAAGTTCGCAGTTTGTTTTGACTAAATTCTGGGGCTCCTCCACAAGAGGTTTAAATTCATCAAACTGAAAGATAGAAGAATTGTGTTGACAGAATTCTACCTGAGGAACGCATGAAGGTTACTTTTCACCTTTCTAGGCAGAATGAGATACTTCCTTCCTTTGCCCAAAGTCATTAATTAGATCTTTGATGCCAAATCTATTACAATGTATTCAAACTATTTATTTTATTTGGTGAGACTGTATAGTAAAAGGGATTAAGAAGTAAAAGGCTCTAGTGTGTAACTGCTGGTTTTTGAGCCAGGCCACTCAACCCATTTTCTAACTATGTAACTTTACTTCCCATATCCAAGCTTCAGAACCCTCACCTCTACAATAGGGATGAAAATTAAAAAAAGAAAAGAAAAGAAAGAAAAATAAGAGAAAGAAAGAAAAACAAATAAGGAAAATGAGGATAAAGATGGTATTAACCTCAGAGAATTATTCTATAAAACACCTGAGTTAATACAATTAAAACTGTACCTGGAAGATAATAAAAGCTCAATAAATGATGGCTCTGACTTATTGGCTATCATTATTATTAAGCCATCTCTCCAGTTGGATTCTGAGCTCCCTGAAATAAGAGATTTTACCTTGGTCATTGGTTCCAGTATAGTATGTGGCATAGAGTAGGTTCTTGGTGGAAGAAAGAATGACATTCCTTTGATTCTGAAGTTTGGAAACCACTATATATGCCATGAGTGCTAAGTATCTTAAACATGTTACAATCTCTTTGGCATGGCTAAATATGGCAAAAATCCTCCAGAACAGTTATTTTCTCATTACTTCTTGTTAAACAATTCTTAAGCTTTTTCCAAAAATTTTGAAAATATTTTAAATGAATACATCTCACAATCTTCCTTAAGATGCCAATTCTTTTTTAAAGAATATAAAACGATTTATTTACCACTGTTTACCAGCATTTTACAGTAAAGTAAACAATATACACTTAGATAACAATCTGAGACTCTACTTCTTGGTACTTGATCAGTCTTGGAATCTGGTTAACTACATATCTAAGTCTCTTAATTGACATTAATATTTATCTTATTTTGTTCTCAGGAGTGCAAAAAAGGAAAAAAAAAAAAAGCATGGTCTAGATTTTGTGAAATTAGAGGTTGTTCCCTTTAGATCTTTCCCTTCTAGGCTATTCTAGGTCTTATTAGCCATCTATTTTTCCCATAATGTTTAAGAGCACAGAATTAAAGGCATGTCAAGAAAAGATCTAAATTGCACTATTTAATAATTTACATTCTTGCATTATTTTTCTTTCTCATTATTAAGGATCATCACCCAGGCAGCTCCATTTTTCCCCTTGAGAAACCTACCACATGGGCATAGCAAGTAGGAGGATCATCGGTGGCACAGCACTTCTCTAGGGTGGCTTCATATTCCTTGGCAAGTCTCAAAAGCAATGAGACAGAGTAATCAGGGTGCCTTCTGGAGTATTCATACAAAAACCTAATTCAGATGAAAATAAAATAGATTTAATTAGACAAACAAGCAAGACAAATCCCAAAACTAACCTCAAAAGTAACTCATATCCCAAAGATCTGAATTTGACTAGACCCCATGCAGGGAAGGTTAATGACCAAGAGTCTGGGGTTCAGAACTAAAGCTATCTGCATTCAAATCCTGACAACTTCCTAAAACTATCACAGACTTAGTTGCCTTCTCTGTAGAATGCGGATAATAAGAGTTCCTATCTCATAAGGTGGGTTGCAAGAAATGCATGACATAATCAATGCAAAGCACACGCTGTCTGGCACATATTAAATGTTTGATGAGTGACCCCTGTTTTTATTATGGATTTTTTTTTATAATTTGGACTATATCTCAAAAAAGTTCTGGTAGATAAATAGAGTTATATTCTAAATTTTTTCCCCTCTGCATGAATGAAATCTTTATGTAAAATACATAGTGCACATTACACTGTTATAATCCAACAATAAAAATGCAAAGTTTTGGGGCACCTCGTGGCTCAGTCAGTTGAGCATCTGACTTCAGCTCAGGTCATGATCACATGGTTCATGGGTTAGAGCCCTGCGTCAGGATCTGTGCTGACAGCTAGCTCAGGCCTGGAGCCTGCTTTGGATTCTGTGTCTCCCTCTCTCTCTGACCCGCCCCTGCTCATGCTGTCTCTCTCTCTCTCTCTCTCAGAAATAAAAACATTAAAAAAAATTTTTTTAAATGCAAAGTTTAACACCCCACTTACTGACTATATATAATCACTTATTTTGTCACGTAATTTCTTGCTGACTTGCCATGCTACTGTTATTTCTGGTCTGTTCAACCAAATATAAAGCAGACTTCATAAATAACCAAATGTATAGCACACTCCAAACTTCTCTTTATATTTTTATATAGATAGATAAATGGTAGATAGATAGATTGATAGATAGAGAGATACAGATATACAGAGATATAAAGATGCATTATGTATAGTCACACATATATATTGTAGTAAGTTCGAGAAATATTCTTTGAATGAATAATATGTATATAATTTATGTATATACAAAATGTTCCTAGAGATATTTCCAGAAATATCCTTGAGGACAAAAGGAATGGGGTGGGGGTAAGATAGAAACTTACTACTTTTCTCCTCTTTCTTATCCTCTTCTCTATTGATTGAGTTTACCATAAGTATGTATTAGCTTATAATAACTTTTTTAAACTAATTATTTTTTTTCCAAAGAAATACTTAAAAACTCAGAGAGGGAAGGATTAAGAAGTAGACAACACAGAAATTGTAACAATGCCAAAGGAAAGCCTAGTATATCTTTCTGAATCTTGAGACCATAGAAAAGCTGTGGAAGTATTATTCTTTATCCACTTACGTGCCCAGGAACACATCTTTTGCCTCCTGATAGTTCTTGCAAACTTCCTTATCTTCAACAAAATCAGCAGCTAATGCGGGCAGGTCAGCAGGCAACTCATCTTTTTCTACCTCGCTGATGCAATGGGATTTTTCCAACACAGGCTTATCACAGCATTCCTTCAGCTTAGTGGAGATTGAATCTTGATTCTCACATATGTACTTGGCAAGATCCGCCTATAAGCAAGTTGATAAAAATTTTTCAATGTAAATTGACATCACTCTCCTTCTCCCCAGACCTTTATTATGTTGGCAAAACATGTTTCTTGTATTCTAAGACCATACACATACCAACATGCCTTCCATGAACACTTTCAGTCTGTGCTCCTAAGGCTAGAGACTCAGACAGAACTACTAAAATATTTCCACTTGACTACAAAGACTGGTCAGTAACAGGGGCCCATATCAGTTATCATTAATTGTATATTTCTACTATTAAGGCATTTAAGTTTTTAAATTAAAAGTCAGTACTATTTTTCCAGATCTTCCCCTCAAATTAAGTACAGGCATTTTGAAACCAGATAACTAAATAAAATGTGAGATGTTTTTGAAAAATTAGTCAAGTGTTCGCTTCAGCAGCACATACACTAAAATTGGAACGATACAGGGAAGATTAGCATGTCCCCTGCACAAGGATGACATGCAAATTCATGAAAAACTAGTCTAGACTATAGTCACAGTTTCTACTTACACAAAGTAAAATATTTGCCTTAAATGTTCCACACTTGATCTTAGCCAAAAGGCCAAGAAGCGATTGCCTTAAATTTTCCAGAAAGTATCCCGAGTTTTTAAGTTTGGAGAAAAGAGATCCCATGCTAAATATTTGTGTAGTTAACAAAGATGGTTAACTAAGACAGAATATGGGGGGGAGGGGGAACCATATAATTTCCAAAGATCTCGTTAGCAACTAACCCTTCTCCAACTCCACCCACCTTCCAAAAAAGTTTTCATAGAAATCTACCTTTCTACCAGCTGTCCGACTTCAGCGCAAGCATTTGTTCTCAGAATATGACTGAAAGGATTACAACTTAGTGGATGTGTTTATCAGATCATTTCATGAGTGAAATGGCCAGGTTTAAATAAACAACAACAAGAAAAAAAGACCATAAGGCAGGGAAATAATTGAGCAGATTGTGCATAGAAAAGAATCTCAATCTACTCTCAGCCTCACGAATAATACTAAGCAAATTCATACTACCGACTGAAGCATGTACATTACCAAAGAGCATACTTTACCCTGTCATCTGCACATTCAAGCAGGTCACCATGGCAGCATTCCTTGTGGACTTTGGCAAGATCTGTCACTAACTTAGAAATCTCTGCAAAGTCAGCCTTGGGAAATTTCTGGCTCAGACGAGCTACTGACCTAAGAAGAAAACCCCCCCATCAAAACATTAATAACATGCAATATTTTGTGTAAAAGCATTAGGAAAATACTACTTATAACAAGAAAATTCAGGACAAAACAGCATATCACAATAATTTGTAAAATATGTTGGTTCTTATTTTAATGCTAATTCTGAGCCACATGGTTATCTTAGGGCAAAATGTTTCCTTAGGGCAGAATTAGCCATTGTAAGAGTGTGTGTGGTGGATAAAGTCCAGCTATTCATAAAAACAAAAATCAAGAAGAGATTCTAAAAGAGGCAACATGAGGGGCGCCTGGCTGGCTCAGTCAGAAGACCTTGTGACTCTTGATCTCAGGGTTGTAAATTCAAGTCCCACATCGGATGCAGAGAATTCTTAAAAATAAAATCTTTAAAATAAAAAGTGAAATAAAATAGGCAATATGTGGAAAAGCATCAGGTTTGGAGCCCAGACATGGCTTCTTGACCTAGCTTTATCACTTACTAGCAGTGGGACCCTAGGCAAGTTACTCAGCCTCTATCCAGTCACAACAGCATGCTAAATTGCAAGACTGATGTGAAGATTAAATTAACTCATGCAAACACATTTTATAAACTGGAACATGCCATGCAAATTCCCGTTATCTTTTTTAAATCAAGATTCCTGGCTTCTAAAGGTCTCTGAGGGAAAAAAAAAAAAAATTCGTAACTTCCACAAAATGAGGGATCATTGATTAAGCATACTTTTACCAAGAAATTGATCCAGGACAGTGTTTAAACTCTAGGACAACACGTAAAAGCTTATATCCATATGCTTCCCCAAATCGAGTCAGAGTCTTCTAAATCTGTTCAAAGCTTCTTCTTCCACCAGATTAAGAATAGCCTATTTAACTGTGTATCATTTCATGTTGGAGTTGTTTTATTTACTGAGTTAGTTGATATGGGTGGTGTGGATGGTAGACATGGCAGGCAAAGACTGCTCAAATGATGGTATTTAGAGAGCTTGTAGAATGTCTATTATTTTCATTTCTCTCCTGTTGTTGATTCATTGTTGACTACCATGGGAGGGATAGTGGGGAGGGGATTTCTCTCGGCTTAGAAACTGAAGAATGTTCTGGAACCAGCTAAGTAATACAAAAACAGAGGCCCGGACAAAAACAAGGGATTTATAACAGAGCTGGAGCCATAAGAAAATGACAACTAACCTCGAAGGCTAAATTTAACTATCAGAACGTAAAAGGACAAGTGTTTCCACAGAATTGATGGGGAGGGGTGGGTTCAATTAAGTAGAAGACCCTGACTACTGCTCTGTAAAAATAGTGGATCGTTAGAATGAGATTTATAGTTTTTATAAATAAGTGGAAGTTTAAATACCTGTCCTAGAAGGACAAAAAAAAAGATAGCCTCTAAATTCTTTGACTACTTAGAAAAAAATATGAAAAAAATAATGAGGAATTGTCACTGATGTTCTGATTTTCACCACTGTTAAATTTCTACCTTTTAAACAACCAGAATGAGGCATGTGAAAGCACCGCATAAGACGTCATATAAACGGACATTTTTGTCAGCTGAACTATAATCATTTACATCATTATAAAGATTCAAACTAAGTTGAAAATACCATGCTTTGAAAGCTCTTTCTCCGAATTTTTGAAGGCTGGCACACTTGAGTCTCTCTTTGGCAGATGAAGCCAATACTTTTTCCCTCAAAGCATCAATCTGCAAAAAAAGAAATGATTTGGGAAAAGTTAGAAAAGGAAAATTCTATGCAAAACACCCCTTCATAAGTCCAGGTGAGGATGTGCCACGTGAAATTTTGAAGCGATCATTTACACCTAAATTCCCAAGTGCTCACTATTGGCAAATAATTGTTTTGCTATGGAAGAGGAGGACAATCCTTCTGGTCATAGTGTAAGCCTCTATGTGGTTAAGAACCAGCATGGAGGAAAAGAGACCTGAAAGGAAATGCGGAGACACAGGGTACACTAACATCCCAGGGAATACAATTCTGTGGACTACTTCTTTTTTTTTTTTTAATTTTTTTAACGTTTATTTATTTTTGAGACAGAGAGAGACAGAGCACGAGCTGGGGAGAGGCAGAGAGAGAGAGGGAGACACAGAATCTGCAACAGGCTCCAGGCTCTGAGCTGTCAGCACAGAGCCTGTTGCAGGGCTCGAACCCACTGACCGCAGACGCTTAACTGACGGAGCCACCCAGGCGCCCCTCTGCTGACTTCTTAATTTCACTTACAACAGACCTCAACCCCTCCTCCACCAACTCTCACAACATCAATAAGCCCCTTAGAGAAAGCAATACATAATAAATATTTATGGAATGGGTGAATAAACCCAGCCTTCTAGAGGCAGTTGAATTCTCCACTTTGAATTCCCTCCCCAGTAAAAAAAAAAAAAAAAAAGCTCATGAAAAGATTAACAAAACTGTGGCCTCTTGCTGTGCAGTTTTACAGATGAGTTTCTGTATGTCACTGTAGTGACCCAACCCTACCTATAAAGGATGCAGTATAGTTAGACACATACACAGTGATTTCCACATCAGATCCACTGTGGCAAATCTGAGAAGGAGGAATGAGGAGGTCAGAGGCCTTCAAAGAGGGTGAAAGATCTTTGGGGGAGTTAAGAGAGAGGGAGGCTTTTCTGTCCATGTCAAGAAGTTTGTATTAGAGATGGGAGTTCCCTGAATCTAGCCATAAGAAGTGCAAAGTCTGAGGTCTGATTATGAGCTGCCCTCCTGTGCTTCTGGTGAATACCTTTGGTGTCAGGCAGGCAGCTTTATCGGCAGCTTGGCAGCATTCTGTAAATACTCCTTTATATTCCTCAGCATAGTAAAGGAGTTCTGGGGCATAAAAGTAAGGATGTCTTCTGGCAATTTCATATAAGTATCTACATTTTTAAAAAGAAAAACAGGCAGTCATTCTTCTGTAGCAAACAATATCACAGGAACAATTGTAATCAACAATCTCATCTAATTTACCAGTTAATCTCAATTTGCACATGATGACCTTGACTTTGTCATTCTTTAAGTTAGTGAAAAAGCTAAACTTATCTGTATAAATTATATATATTTATATATGTATTAAGTTTTATATATATGTACACACATATACACACACATATGTATCAAATGGTTACATTTTGGTGACACAATGTTTTTGACTAAAATGAAATCAACTCTGAGAATACATATCTTCATAACATTTTAACAGACATCAATCTCAGTTATTTTATACAGAACATGTCCTGTTTCAATGAACTCCAAAAGATCTTTGATCACATTTTTTATCATGGAGAATTTTGTAGTATCAAATATTACTTCTTTGAAAATTGCCACTAGAAATGAAGCTTCTAAGCCTTAATGCTGAAACTGTCTTTTATGGTAGTAATTGTTATCATAAGCCTTGATCTATTTCCTAATGTTTCATTTTGCAGCATACAAATCTTATTACTTACTTTCCCAGGAACCTCTGCTCGTTTTCGTGAAAGGCAGTGCACATGGCATCAGCCTCTGGGGGCACCAGTGGAGGGAAGCCGGGATTGTCATCTTTGTGTTGCAGGAAGCATTCGTTTCTCTCGGGTTCCTGTTTCTCACAGCAATCGGCCATCTCACCATACTTTTCGCGAAGAGAGGCAACTGTACACAGTTTATCTCCAAAGAGAACGTGCTAAATGGAAGAGAACAGGCTTCAAATCACGGGGAGGTATTTTATTTTCTTTACACCCAAAGAGCAGTCTAAAAAATTTCATGTATCAGTAAAGCTTGGTTAGGAAACCATGTAAACACACTTTTTTCCTCTGGTATAGAGAGATTCCCAAGATTTGACCATCTATGTAACTCTTGCAAGAATAAACTATCACGTGATTACTGACGTGGATAAAACGGAAAGACAAGAAGACAATCAATAGCATTATGGGATGAATATTGCTCCTTTTTCTACCAAAGGCTACAGGCTGGAAGAGCTAATAAACAATCAAGGGAAAATAATCTTCTAAGTAGTAGGTGAATTCACATGAGGAAAGTACTCAGAGAGTTTCTCATTTGATCTGCTCCTTTGTCAGGGTCTAGCTTTTATATAGATGCCATTCAAGAACTGAAAAGAAACATGATTTACTGTATATTAATTACTATATTAAAATATAGACCTTTTTATTCAAGAAACATTTGCCTCAAAACACATTCCGTTAAATGTATTCTTTCTGTCCCTCTTAATTTTATTATGAAAGTAATTGGAGCTCCAGGGAAAATAAACTGCTGAAGACAGAATTAATTTTCAAATATATTTTTAGAAGTCAGATTTAGAGTCTTAAGATCATGTTAAAAATATTGAGTTAAAGTACTGATTCTACCTGGAGGGGGAAATACATGGAAAGAAAGAAGTAAGAGAAGGGAAGGCTTCACTGATAAGTAAAAACTGACCTTGCTCCCAGCAAGACAAATACAGATTGAATGGGAAAGAAACATAAGCTTCTCTCTGCACTGAAGACCCACCTAGATATACCACAAGTTCCAAGTTCCTCAAAACAAATAAATGCCCTGATTGCTTATTGTATGTAAAAATATGACTATGCCTAAAATGAGGGCTATATACATGTACTATTATTTTACCTAAGTAACAAAATTGACACAGAAATCAGATGAGTGCCTTCTGAAAATAAAAACCATGGTCTCTTTATTAGCCTCTGTGATAGAAAGCACACTTCAGATTTTAAGAAGAGACTTTTACAAATAACAAATGTCCATTTAAATACACTATCACTGAAGAAAATGTGGTACATATATTCAGTGGAATGCTACTCTGCGATGAAAAAGAATGAAATCCTGCCATCTGCAATAATGTGGATGGAACTGGAGGGTATTATGCTAAGCAAAATAAGTCAGTCAGAGAAAGACAGATATCATATGATTTCACTCATATGTGGAATTTGAGAAACTCAACAGATAGGGGAAGGGAAGGTAAAAGAAGATAAAAACAGAGAAGGGGGCAAACCATAAGAGACTCTTAAATACAGAGAACAAAGTGAGGGTTGACGGAGGGGAGGGAAGTGGGGGCATGGGTTAAATAGGTGACAGGCATTAAGGAGTCCACTTTTTGGGATGAACATTGGGTGTCATATGTAACAGAAATCACTGGGTTCTACTCCTGAGGCCAAGATTACACTATATGTTAATTAACTTAAATATAAATAATAAATAAATAAATAAACAAACTACTGTGTGGTCTTAATAAAGAAATGTTTTTAAAACTGTGGCTGTAGCCAGACATCTCTATCGTAGAAGAAACAAAAGCTAGCCTTGCCTTTGAGACCTGCTCACAAAGGAATAATTGAGGAAACTAAACCTGAATGTTTTCCTTTGAAATTATCAGGTTTACCTAAAAGAAGAAGAAATGATAGCCAAAATCAGAATGTACTTACAAGCGACTTGTCACAGTCGGCCGCTGACTGGTCAGCCACACATCCTTTTGCGAACTCAGTTACTTCATTCACTAATTTTACATGATCTTCAAATGGACATTGCTGGAGATACTGAGAAAAGGCAACCAGCACCCTGAAACAAAGGACATAGAAACACGAAACATGATGAAATTGTAATATAAAGTAGTTTGCTGTGCTAGACAACAAATTGTGTATCTGTATATGTTCTATATTTTATACAACTTATTATTAGTCAGAAAGTCTATCCATATCAGCTATTATCTGAAGCCTAAACAGGCATATTTAACTGCCTAAGCAAAGAAGACATGTATTTATGCCATGTTTAAATAGATGTGCAGGCATGTCAGTAGATGCACAGAGCAGGAAAGCAAACTGTATTCTAAATAAGTCTAATTATGAAGGCTAGGGACACAACATGGGCCCTTTGTCTATTTAAAAAAGAAAACCATACAAACGTCTCTCATTTAATCAGGCTGTAGCATGAAATTGAGCTTTAAAAAATAAACTATTTTCTCACTATTTGATTAAATAATATTAAAATGCTCTCAAGAGCCACAGACCTATTTGCTAGGTAAAGGAATTTAAGTGAGCAGCAAGAGAAACCATATAGTAAAGTCTTTCCCACCATGCAGGTTGTAGAAGAGTTCCAGAGGTACACTGTCCCGTATAGTGGCCAGTAGCCACATGTGACTATATAGATTTAAATAAATTAAAAATTAAATGCAACTTCAATTTTTGATCCTCAGTTGTACTTGCCACATTTAATGTGTTCAATAGCCCCATGTGGCAGGGGCTACCATACTTAACAACGTGGATATAGAATATTTCAATCAATACACAAAATTCTATTGGGTAGTATTATTCTAGGGCCTGGACTCTGATGACAGGGGAATATAAGATCTTCAGAACAATAACCAACTCTATTAGAAACTTTAAATTTGACTTTTCAATATCTTAACTTACAGGCCTTTGAAATGTTCTTCTCCCAAATCATTGTACCGATGAGCAATCTCACTCGGATCTGAAAAGGAGAGAAGAAAAAAAAAAAAGATTTGTTTACATTCTGAAGAAAACATCTTAGTTAAGATGTTACTTTTTGTGTTTCTCTCTCAATGTGAGTTAGATATTCATTGGCTCCAAAATAGTGGCCTCTCATCCCTACAGAAAATCTGATGGTGGTGAATTATTTGCTCTGAACTAAAATGGAAAAGTTAGTCTATCACCCATGATACTATTTGAAAAATCATTAAAATTCTTAAATATGTATAGTTTTATATTCAAACTTGGATAAGATCTAATGCTTCTGCAGTGTCCATTACCAGCTGCTGAGAGGACAGTCTGAAAGGAAAAATATAAGTTCTATTTATAAAGTTAACAACACCAGTTTTGGGTTTTGTTTCTGGTTTGTTTGTTTGTTTGTTTTTTCCCCATATATATAAATCAACATGCAATAGCTAGGCCTTTGGGAACGTGGAGTTATGAATTCTAACATTAAACTCTATTCAGTGAAGCTGAAGTCACTCCCAGTTCCTTCATGTGCAGAAGGAAATTCCAGCTACTAAACAATTCTCACCATTTTTTTCACCTCAGATGTTAGAAATATATTAATAAGGTAACTTCTGAAGGGATCGCAAATATAAACTACCATCACAGTCTGGAAATAAATGCTAAAGGAAAACATTTTTAAAGATGCAGGGCTTTCTAAAAACATTCTTTTACTAGGAAAATAATATAAAGGTTGAATAATAGGAAAATAGAATCCTTACGTGCTTCCCGACGAATCACGCCCCTGGAATAAGCAGAACTAAAGAGAAAGAGGAGGGAAACAAAGGTTACCCACTTCATTGTGCCAAAGGCTCGTGGGGTTGATAGAAGAGAAAAGGTAGGACGAACAGAGGGAAATTAGCACTAATATACTTCTTTAACCAATAATTGTAGATTATTAACCAGCCTCATCTTGGTATTTCATTGGCCCCCTACTGATTACAAAATTCATATTATTCTTGCCCAAAAAAATTTTGTTTGACTAAATCCATTGCGTATGTTTGCCATCTGGAACTGTTTTTTCCACAAGACCTTGTCAATTCATTAGTTATGTAAAACATCAGATTTTACATAAGAGTTTAAGCCATTTGTCCCTATTATTCATTACCATGTATTTTGTGATTTGCCATTTGAATATTTTAGTTTTTAATATGTGCAAAATCCTAACCAGACCAATGACTTAGCTTGGAAATAAGACTTCCTAAAAGAGCAAAGCTTTGAACTATATCTATTACTAACTCCAAGTATGCTTTTATCATTAAGTAATGAAAAATTTACACACACACACACACACACACTCACATACATGCACAGGTGCGTGCACACACACACACGGGCTTCCATGTCTCTCATTCTCCTAAAATGTTCTGTCTAAAAAAACAGCTGATGTTACTTCAGATGCAAACTAAGAAAAAGCCACAGCCACAAAAACAAGTAAAATGGATGTACAGAAGATCTACATTCCCAACCCATCGCTGGTCCTATGGCAGGATACTTAGATGTGTTGTGGGCATATCTCATAGAACTTTCAGTTAAAGAGACATGGGGAAGAAAATAGACACAGTGACAGTAATGACAATCTTTGCCATAAAAATATACATAGCACAGGTTGAGCCTTGATTACACTTCTAAAGGCTGTAAGAATTCTAAATTTTTACCAGGTCTCATATTCCTTCCATCCCTGCTTCACACTTTTTTCCTTTTTCCTACTGATAAAAAAAGTCATATATTCTTCTTTAATATTATTTTTATTTCAAAACAAATTTAACATTATGTGTGAAAACAAAGCAAAGATGATTTTCAAAACTATTTTTTCAAACCACTTCCTCTACTCTCCCCACCCAAGATTCTGATCTCTACCTGTGAAGGGCTATTCTATTTCTGCTCTTTTGCTTTAAAGATAAAGAACCACAAATGTCAACCAGTAGGAAAATTGACTTTGTCTAATACTAAAAAACAATAATTAGTTTCAAGCCAGTTATTTCACTTAATTAACTAACCGAGTCAGTCAAGACTGTCAGTCAAGTGTCATATGGCACATAAAGGCACAGAGACTAACAGATACCGAAGAGAAGCATTGCTTTTTTTATTCAGTCACATGATGAAAGGAGTACACTTTCTATGATCATATTTTATTTTATTTCATTTTCTTTTTTTTTAAATGTTTTTTATTTATTTCTAGGAGAGAGAGAGAGAGAGACAGCATGAACAGGGGAGGGTCAGAGAGAGAGGGAGTCACAGACTGAAACAGGCTCCAGGCTCTGAGCTGGCAGTCAGCACAGAGCCCGACGCGGGGCCCGAACCTACTAACTGTGAGATCATGACCTAAGCGAAAGTCGGACGCTTAACCGACTAGGCCACCCAGGCGCCCCATTTTATTTCATTTTCAAGTATGGGTGCTTGTTAGATAATCAAGCACAAAAGAGGAGATCATAGATATGGAACAGGAGGTAATAACTGATAGGTAATAGATAGATGATAGATAGATAGATAGATAGATAGATAGATAGATAGATAGATAGATAGAAAAATAAATAGATAGACAAACAGAGATGGAGTTTTCTTAAGTAGCACACCAGGGAGTGCTGAATAATGGAGCTACACTTATCTTTCACGCCACAGACAAAAAGAAATAAAAAATTGTCTTCCTGCAGAGTTATTCCCATTTGAATAGAAATGGAATAGAATAGAAAAACATTTTGAAGTCCAAAGCTTATATTAAAATTTTTTTTTAAAAAGAATACTATTCTGTCACTTTCTACCTTTGTAAATAGAAAAAATAATTTGTTTTTGGTAAATTATAGTTAATTATTTTTGCCCTCCAAGAGAGTAAGCATCTTTTACTTAAAGTCAGGGTCCAACCCTAGCTTTTCCTTTCTATCAGTCCTTGAGGAAGGCTTGATCAAACAGGCAGTCCTCATCATTGGATATAATTGTATTGCTACATCACAAAATCGGGCCTTTGTCATGCACATATACACTTTGTGCATATTCTTTCATTTAACGAATGAAAATAGTATTAGTCTCTCCATCTACTTTGCACTACAATACTATATTGTATACGATAGTAAATATAGATCACGAAAGAAAAATCAAATTCATCATGGTTTTAGAAACTTATTATTGATTTTCCCATATTTATGGAGATCTCATAGCTTTCAAATATAAAACTGAAAACACCTGAAAGAATTTTTCCTTACAGTACCAATACAGTGTTTCCATGGACATATCCTTATTAGAAATTAGTAGATGGCTGAGAAATTAAAATATTTAATTCTTAACAGTATCTGCATGCTTAAAATCCATCTTAATTAATAAGAAATACTTGAACATTTATATTTTGTGGATTTCCAAAGTAAGAATTCCTACATTTATCTTCTATTAGTTCTGCATGTACATTCTATACTGAAAGGAATAAAACCACATAATTGTTAGTTTTTCTAAATATTCTGTTCTTCAAGCTTTTAAACTCTTATGTTTAGTTAGTCATCAAAGGACTCTGGCATGGGAGTAAATGTAAATGTTTAAACCAAGAGTTATAAATATGGCCTACAGAATCTAGTTTCTAAGTAAAGAGGAAACTAGCTCTTTTTTAGATGTTTTCCCATTTTTGTGGGAGGAGTTTAAAAAGAGAGAGTAGTTAAGAAAATTACTTCATATGGAAAGAATAATAATATACTGAACATTTAGAAGAGAAATTAAAGCTTAGTTGAAATATAAATATATCCGGAAATTAAATCTAAGTCTTTATCACTTTTGTTCTTTGTTTTGCTTTTTTTTTTTTTTTTTCCTTTTTGACGGGATAGAAATGGCACTTTTGAAGCACATGAAACATCTCTTTAGGTCACTTCCTCACTTCCTTGTCACCTTAATCATAACCTTAAACCTATACCTTTCTACTAGCCTCTGGATTCCTGAAGCTTCTCACCAAGTCATTCAAACCAGGTTTCCCTCCATCTGGCCATCTTCCTAGTTCAGTCCTTATGCTGTTTCTTTCTGGAATAGATGACTAGTTCTGGATTATCTTCTCTTAGAAATAAAGTGAAGCATGCATAACAATGTGGAAAACATCTCCAATAATAGCCTCAGCATTTTAACAGAAGCTTTCAGAGGACTACCACTTAACCCAAAGTCATTCAAAAATATGAGAAATTTGGATCCATTTGGAGAAAAATTAGAGACAGGGAAATCTTTTCATAGCCTTCTTCCTACTATCCAATGGACATACACAAGTTCTAGCTGCCATGAAGGGCCTGGACTGCTACATAAGAAGTACAGAAGAGTAGACATGTGAAAGACCATGAAAATCAAACTAACCAGTTGAAACAATTAAGCCATTTAATTTCTTATTCACTTGTGAAGAATATATTTCCCATTAAAAATTAAGAAAATTAATTTCCAAAATATAAACTTACACAGACATTTCTAAGGCAAATTTAAAAAAATTATAATGTAATCCAAATATCAATTGTCCCCTTATCTTCCTCCATAAGCCAATCTCCCCCAAATACCCATTTGCATTAATGAGAAATACAGAATTTGCTGGAGATTTCGTAGAAGACAAGGAGAAGAACATTTATAAAAACCACACTACATAACTATCTTTGACTTGTTCCATCTCTTAAGTCCCTCCCTCTCCAAAGCTCCCATGATAGAAGGGTCCCTTTTTATGCCTTTCTTCATGGTACACTGATCCTGTTGAATTTATTGCAAATTTCACAATTCTTTAATATGCAGTTTAATTCAGTTCAATATCAATTTATAATTCCAAACTCAGACACACATATCTGTATATATCTCCATGTCATATGGGTCAAGTTGGATTAAATTATCTTTAAGAACCCTTCACTTTGAACATTCTGTGATTCATATTCCAAGATAGTAGTCTTATAGAATGAGAAAAGGGCCTGACTGGTAGAAGGTAGGATGAATATATGAAATGAAGGCTTTGGGATCTAAAGTTGAGAATTTGTTCATTGCTGAACTGCCCACTGGCGCCTCAGGCATTACTCTCTATCTAGGTTATGCTGACATTTTTTAAAAATAAAAAGATCCTTTAAACTTGCCTAGACTATAAAAGTAAAATGACACTTTCCCATATATTTTAATCATTTTTCCATTTCAAGAAAAATGTAACTAATGCCTGAAAGCCATGGTTATTCATTCTTCATATAAGTTAACAACCAATACAATCTATAAACATGTATTTTGAAACTGATGCCAGTAACTCTTCTATTATAATAATAGCTACAAATGGAAATCAAACAAATGAATATGCTGCTGAGAGTTTAATAGTGCTAAAATAAAACTTTAGTGGATCATACACCTGAAACTAATGAAACATATGCCAGCTATACTCAAATTTTAAAAATTAACACAACAGATGAATTGATAAAGAAGATCTCTCTCTCTCTCTCTCTCACACACACACAGACACACACACACACAAAACATATATTGGAATATTACTCAGACATAAAAAATGAAAGCTTGCCATTTACAATGACATGGACAGAACTAGAGAGTATTATGCTAAGCAAAATAAGTCAGTCAGAGAAAGACAGATACCATATGATTTCACTCATATGTGGAATTTAAGAAACAAAACAAATGAGCAAAGGGGAAAAAGAAAGAGAGAGACAAACCAAGAACAGACTCTAGAGAACAAACTGACGATTACCAAAAGTAGGAGGGAATGGGTGAAATAGGTGATGGGGATTAAGTTTGATGCTTCATGGTCTTTCACATGTCTACTCTTCTGTACTTCTTATATAGCATTCCAGGCCCGTCATGGCAGCTAGAACTTGAGTATGTCCATTGGATAGTAGGAAGAAGGCTATGAAAAGATTTACCTGTCTCTAATTTTTCTCCAAATGGGTCCAATGAGCACTGACTAATGAATAGAATTGTCGAAGCACTGTGTTACACACCTGGACCTACTAGAACACTGTATGTTAACTATGCTAGAATTAAAATAAGAAACTTAATTTTAAAAACTAATAAAAACTAACAAGAACAACAAAAACAACTTCAGTGGATCAAGTTTAGGAAGTTTTCATTAAAAGATGATGTTTTTTTGTTGATGTCTTCTAAAACCTAGAATTCATTAGATGCTCTGTAATCTCCCAGTGCCAGACTCTAACTAAAATTCTGGCCCACCACCCAGCTGAGCCTTGGAAGTTAAGTCCTGAAATTCTCATCAACTTTTCAAGCATCTATATATGGGCTAACATTAAGAAGTGAATTAATCATTCAAAGAAAAACCTTATAACTCTTAAGAAGTATATCAAATACATAATTGGCCTAGTTCATTTTTTAAAGAGAAATTTATTTGTAGCTTAATTATAATAAACTATACAATGTAAATGTTTTCAAAATGATTTTTAATATAATTATTGCACATATAAACATTGAATTTTTCAAAATTAGTTGGTCATTATATAGACACTGATAAAAACTCTTATTAGAATAAAGTTTTTATATATAAAATAGTTCATTTAATAATAATTTGTTGTAACAAAAATTTTCATTCAAGTAGCATAAAGAAATAATTTCAGTAACATATGATGCTGATAATGGCTCTCTCTTTCCAAAATGCTTCTGATTCAATTATGAGACATCCAGTATATTTAACACCAATGGCTTAAGTTATTAGATAAAATCCATACAATTACTATTACAATTTAATTTTAATTTTATCTTCCACAAAATATTTATTCACTTATTAAAATTATATTAATCTCACAGCATTTAATGTCTTGAAGGCAAATGACAGTTATTTTTTTTTTTAATGTTTTATTTATTTTTAGGAGAGAGAGAGAGACAGCGTGAGCAGGGGAGGGTCAGAGAGAGAGGGAGTCACAGGCTGAAACAGGCTCCAGGCTCTGAGCTGGCAGTCAGCACAGAGCCCGACGCGGGGCTCGAACCCACGAACTGCGAGATCATGACCTAAGCGAAAGTCGGACGCTTAACCGACTAAGCCACCCAGGCGCCCCAACAAATGACAGTTATTGATGTGTCCAAATTTCTTTGTTGTTACATGGAAAATTGGCAAAAAAAATGCATATCAAGAAAGATGGTATCTACAGCAAACATTGTGCTGGCATCAACAACCCATTATTTATTTAAGAACACCAGCATTCTTGCTGACAGGGCACAATTCAGAAAATCATTTTTTATATTTATTTTAAGTAGCACAATCTAATCTCTCATTCATGCTAAAAATGTATTGACCCCTGAATGTCAAGTATTTGCTGGGTTATGATGATACAAAAGATTAACAAGACAATTGCTGACTTCAAGGAGCCCACAGTCTAATGAGAGAGACAGACACATAGAAAGATAATTATAATGCAACATTGTAAATTACTATGCATGTAGGATACAAGATACTTTATCCTGGGATGATAAAGAAGTAGCAGAGAAGCCCTAAATACAAGGGCAATCTCATGTATAAATAAGATGTGTGGGGCCTTAACTAACTGTATAATTCAACAGACTATAAAGCTTCAGATTTGCATTCTCTCATTTCTTTTTGCTTGTGAAGTAACTCTGCCTGAAGAAATGAAATGAGGGAAATAAGGATGGTATGAACATGCGTGATTTCTAAATATTTGATAAAAGACCAAAATACATAAAGCAAAGAGTTGATTTAGAAGATTATGGAAATTCATGCAGGAGTGAGAAAGAAAGGAAAGGCAGACTGGCTGATGGAAAAGAAAAGCAGAATTTGCAATTACTCAGATATCCAGGTAAAGCTAAGGATGAGATTGGCCATTTTAAGATTACAAGCACAAAAACAATTATTCTTATAGAAAGTTACAAAATTTCCATGAAAAAATGGTTTATCTAAGATGATTGACAAAGCCATGGACCCCCCAAGTATTTAGTGATGAAAAACTGTTCCTGATTCAAGATCTATTTATTTAACCATGTGCCTAGAAGTCTGAGAAGGCTTTTCTAGGGATCTGACGTTTATGATGCTGATAAATTTTTAAATGGACATGAAGAATGAGGGAAGAAAATAGCTTTCTAGGCATAGGGGACAGCATGTGCAAATACTTGAGGCAGGAGAGGGCACGAAAGGAACAGAAACTAGGCAGAATTGGAGAGAAGCACTGTGTAAGATATGAGAGTAGATCCCTTTTATGTCATCCTACTTACAGTAATTTTGTTTTATTCTGAAAGCAATGAGAAGTTAAATGATTTTATTAGCTCAATGATATTATTTTATTGGTGTTACAGAAAGATTACATTGAAGACAGTGTAGGGAAGAGACTAGAGAGGGGAAGTGTATACATAGGAAGATCAATCAGGGGACTAATGCAGTAGTCCTCACAACAGATGGCAAGATATTGAGTTACATCAGTGATGTAGAAACAGAGACAGGTGGACAAATTGAAGAGATATTTAAGGGCAGTACTATCCAAGCAAGAAATCCTCTTCTTTAAAATCCATGCTTTAGATGGCTTCCACTGGCCTCTTTTGGCTATGCACTGCCTCAGAGGGCATAGGGTCCACAGAACCAAGAGAATGAATCCATAAAAACCTGTCTTTCTCCTTTCCTGAACCATGATTCAGGCACCTAGACCCCAGAACTCTGTCTAAATAGCCCTAAAACTTTTCAAGAGCCTGAGAGGATATATTTTCCCAAGGGCAGACCATGTCACTGATATTTCCACTTCAAGGCCTAAGAAGTGGCCAAGAGAAAACTGTTTGGAGGAGATGTGGATAGAGCTGGAACATATGAGGAAGCATTTCTACATGTACCTGAGGCCCCTTCATAATACAAAATGAAGCCAAGGGTAGGCAGAAAGGAGAGATAGGCCAGAGGTTAGGGTTGGTTCTTCCCAGCACAAAACTTCAAGGAAATAAAATCAGCAGGACTTGTTGGATTGAAAATGAGTGGTGAGAAAAATAGAGGTGTCATAATGACTTCTAGCTTTCTGCCTTGAATAATTCAATGATTATGGTATGACTCACTGGTCTATAGTACATTAGACAAAGACTAGAGTGGTGTAGAAAAACCATTCTTTACTTTGATTTAGATATGTTTGATTTCATGCATCCTTGAGACATCAAGAAGAGATGTCAAGTAGATGGTTATAGAGTCCAGAAGTCAGAGGTAAGGCTTAAGCTTGGAATATTATTTGTGAGTCATCAAGAAGTGCAGGATTGAGATTTCCTGGGGAGAGAGTAGCATGAGACAAAGAGAGGCCCATTATGAAGTATTGAGAGAGATCAAACATCAAAGAACAGGTGGCAAAAGAAGAGAGGGGAAAATCAAGGCAATGTTATACCAGGGCACATAAGTGGAAAAGGTAAAGAGTTACAACTATTACTGACATGAACAGCAGGCAAGACTTGAAGAAACAGGGCCTCCTTGGTGACTTAGTCAGCTAAGCATCTGACTTCAGCTCAGGTCACGATGCCATGGTTTGTGGGTTCAAGCCCTGTATCAGGTTATGTGCTGACAGCTCAGAGCCTAGAGCCTGCTTCAGATTCTGTGTCTCTTTTTCTGTCCTTCCCTTGCCTACACTCTCTATCTCTCTCTCAAAATAAATAAATAATCTTAAAAAAAAGAATTGAAAAAAACATGTTGCCAAGGAGTTACTAATGTCCTAAATAGAACTGTATTTTATTAGAATGATGAGATCGAAAACCAGATTGAAGTGGCTAGAGAAGTAAACAGGAGGTAAAAAATAAAGTCCGCAGTACAGCTAACTCTTCCAACAAGTTTGGATGTGAAGGAGGACAAAGGAAGAAGGTTGAGAGTCAATGACTGCTATTACTTGTGATCATTTAGAAGCCAGTGAGAGGGGTTTCACTGATTGTGACTTCATTCTCTCTGCAAAACAGTGATTGTTAAGAATGAAAGTCTTGGGTGTCAACTATACTCAAAAAACAAAAAATTAAAAAAAAATAAAGGACTTGGAGTTGAGTATTTGAGGGAAACAGAGAAAGCTAAAGTGGTCATTAAAAATAAGGACATGCACTGAGCAGAGAGACTTATCACCTTTGGCCAAATTGAAAAGTAAGAAAAGTTAGTCCATAGCACTCATCTCCTTCTCTAAACCCTCGGTGGGGCTCATGATAATCCCTCTCTCTCATTCCACTCCTGTCTGCAAACCTCAAACACATGGTTTGGATTCACCCCAGCACTATTCTTCTTTTAAGTGCTCAAAGCCTCCACTGGTACCCTGACTCCAAGTTCTACGTGCCTCCTCTATAACGGACACCCCACACCAAAACTGTCATTTCTGAACATATGGGCAAATTCAGGTATGTGTTGAAGATCAGCAATCACATAAAACACTAAAGCCACAAAATCTAAGACCCTCTCCTTATTTCAGGCCTCTGCTCACAATCTTCTCAGTGCTGGGTTTCCTCCACAAAACCACACCTAACCTTCCTAGAAATAGAACCATCTTAGAAGGGACTGCTCTGCAGTCAGTGACTTCCTAATGGATGGAATCTCAGAGAGCTAACAAATTAAGGAGAAAACCTGAGGTATTGGTTCCATAGTTCTTCAAATCTCACTGGGTAGGTCCTAACTCACTAGGACAGAAGGTTCACTAACCCTTATAAATAACCACTAGGGACTGAACTTGGTGCTTATACTTTGGAATCTATTTGGTTGTTCAGAAACTTTCCTTCCTTCTTCCTTCCTTCCTTCCTTCCTTCCTTCCTTCCTTCCTTCCTTCCTTCCTTTTCTTCCTTTCTTTCCTTCCTTTTCTTCCTTTCCTTCCTTCCTTCCTTCCTTTTCTTCCTTTCTTTCATTCCTTTTCTTCCTTCCTTCCTTCCTTCCTTCCTTCCTTCCTTCCTTCTCCTCTCTCTCCCTATTTCTCTCACCATTGAAGTTTCAATGTTTCCTTACAATTGAAATGCTGCAATTTATGTTCTACATTTTCAACATAAGGCCCTTGAAGGCATAAACCATGTCTTATACTCACTATATCTAACACCAGATCCATGAATACTTGGTTATAGGAACAATTCAAAACTTTCACTGAAGGTCAGTTTAATTTGACTAATCAAGAAGCAACCGCACCCATATGGTAAGAGGCCTTGAGTAATCTGATATACCTACTGTATGCCCTTCCACACTTTTCATTCTCATTGAATTTCAGTCTGGGAATTCATTTAGTTAGAGAGAAAATCAACGTAAACAAGTTAGGAGAAGTTGACTTACTTTGATCATGACCACCTTAAGAAACTAAAAACATTTCAGCCAGTATACTTAACCAGGGTCTATTTAAATAACACAGTGATATATACTGTTGGCTCAGGATCTACATTCGTTTCTGAGAAAGTTGCTCAATTCTTAGTGTATGCCATACAGCTTACATTTCCCTGTCCTCTCCATCCATATCCAACCAACTCCAAAGCCAATACTAATTCACATTTATATTCTTTTGTATTCAGTGTAGGTGAGTAAGCAAAGGGGGCACTGGAGTCAAATGTGAAAATCTTTCTAAGGACTCAACCACCTGTGAAGCAAGTGTAGAGACACTTTGTCAAGGGCACTTACCACATGAGTGCTATTCCTTCTTCATCAGCCAAATTAAACTGACAGCTAGTTAACCTAAATCAGTCCATTTAGGAGTTATTCTGTGCTTTATTCTAACTATACCTTAAAAATGTGAGCACGTTCCTGGGAAATATAAAATATGAAATGTGTCTACCAGGATGGTTAGGGGAGGGAATTTTACTCAGTAGGAAAAATCTGGTGCAATCAGATATTAACATAGACACCCTTCTTTTTAAACTCGAACATGTTTTTATAGGGAAACATTATATATTGCATACTATTTCTCATATTATTTGTTATCCATACTCTGTGGTATATCTGACTAACTTATTCATATGTTAGAATCTCTCTATTTGTAGCCATGATGATCTAGGAAGAATTTCTATACCCTGTGAACTTTAACTTATTCCCTAATGCCATACAAAGCAATCCAAAATCTGTATTAGCTTGCTCCTTATTGCCAAAAATCTCTACAGTCCACTAACTACAATAAGATGGTGATTTTCAACTACCTTTAGAACAGCTTGTCAAACAGTCATGAAATAAATTTAGAGTATCATGGCCAATATTTCTTAGTAAAATAAAATGAAGAGGATTGGTCAGAGTGCATTACGTATAGTAGGATAAGTATTATTCTGTGGAATATTTGCTATATGCATCTAATATTAGGTCATCATATGAAATGTATTTCTTACTATGGTCACTGTCAAAACACTTAAAGATCCGTTCCTCCCCTAAGAATCTATTTGAAATAAGCTCAGTATGTCAGTATGTTCAAAATCAATTTGGCGTTGTCCCACCATGACCCTCAATCCAATTTTTTTTTTCCAAATTTACCGATGTGGCCTATTATACTGTAATTCTCCCATGTCACTCATTTGATAACCTTATAGTAATTTTAATACTATAAAATTTTTGATCCATCCCTCAAAATCTCACATGCATCCTTATCCCAGAACACTTTCACAACTCTGGTTCAGGCTGTCACCAAATCATGCCCGAGTTATTAGAACAAACTCTTAACTAATAGTCTCGCCTTGAGTCCCTATATACTGTGATTAATCCTAAAATGTTCCTTTCCTTAAAATCCTTTAATGTTTATTTTAAATAAATTCCAGGCTCCTTTCCCTGGTATTCAAAATATCCAGGAATCAAATTCCACTAGTTTATAATATACATAAAGGCAGGACCTCTATCCCCATCATTGCAATATTCCCAATGGGTAACACTTGACTGGCACATAACACATGTTCAGTATTTGTGGAATGAGGGCTCTGTTGGTTAAGCACCCGACTTTGGCTCAGGTCATGATCTCACCGATCATAAGTTCGAGCTCTGCATCTGGCTCTGTGCTGACAGCTCTGAGCCTGGAGCCTGCTTCAGATTCTGTGTCTTCCTTTCTCTCTGCCCATCCCCCCGCCCCCCCCCGCTCTCTTTCTCAAAAATAAACATTTTAAAAAATTTTAATATTTGTTGAATGAATGAGCAAATAAATGAACAAATAAATGAAGACATGGTCTCTGTAACATGTCTTTTATTTCTCTTTCACCTGTCAAGATCCCGCATTAAGTGAGTAATATTCATTGTAACATTTTTCGCAAGCCAACAAAGTGTCAAAGTATACAGCACTGCACAGGTAAGAAGACTGTGTAAGTTCATTTCCAGACCAAAGTGTCTGTTAGGCTGTCTCCCACCATGATGACTGACCCCTGCTTTCTATTTATATAAATCCCCCTCCTCTCCAGAGCATACCTCAGAACCTCTCTCCTTAGCCTCACATCTTTTCACTTTCATCTGCTAATCTCTACTATTTGTTTTAATTCTTTGTCATACCTTTTGATTTTTTATGGTTTTATTAAATTTTAATTATTTTATAAGAATGAGGCTTTTTTCCAATTCATTATATTCTCCATAAAAATCTTAGTCTAGTATTAGACACTCAGTAGATACTTGTTAAACCCATGAATTAAATTAAATGAGTTAAAGCTCGCAAAGTTATTATATTGTGAAAAAACTAAGGAAAGTTATTGACTATATCTATCTCTAGCAAACATAAAAGACTCATATAAGTAATCACATACACTTCTGACACATAGTCGTTTCTCCACAAATATTTTTTGCATGAACAAACAAACAACTTCCAGTCTAGTGTCCGTCAGCTCCTTGACATACATGAAAGCATAATAAAACTTCATGAGCTTATTGTCAATACTGCAAATAATAGTAATGGAAAGTTTTTGTTTATTCCTGGTAAGGATGCAAACACAAACAACTCAAGTGACTGTACATTAGGTTAAAACTGTATCAGCTCTGCTAACATACTGCTATGTCAGAAGGAAAATGACAGTCATTGACTTAACATTTATAATGTGCCAGCAATGCTCATGAGCTCATGAGCTCATTTGCTCTTCAGAACAAACTTACGAGGGCAGCACTGTTAACTGTCTCTATATTACAACAGAGGAAACTGAAGGTAAGGCAAACTAACTGAGCTTAAGGAGTTTGCCCAAGGTCAAAAGTTACTAAGCAACAAAGCAACGATTATGAACTCACACAGTCTTGTGACAGGAGGGTATAGATCTAATCTATGTATTGATTTAATCTGGGTGTAGATCTAATCTATGATGTCTTTTCAAAAAATTTGGGCAGTTATTTTCTAATGATAGCCCCAGAAAGTTTCATTATATTCACAAAGTTACATCCATTGGCACTGGCGATTGAAGTACTTCTCCTTGGACTTGAGTAGCAGAAGCTGGCATGAGGATATTCCCCTTTTGTTTTCTGCTTTATTCTTTGTTCCCCTAAAATAAGGTCTCCAAGTGTCACACAGTCCTTGTTTTATAATCACAGTGGCTATAGCAGCAAGACAGGTAGCTAGCAGAGGTGATGGTACAAGACAGAAAGGAAGACAGACACTGGTTAGTTACCATGTTGGGAATTCAGCATTCAAGTATCCATAAGTATTTTGAATTTTGGTAATCTGACGATGTATTAAAGCTAGAATCCACTATTCCATACTATTTGATTCTACTATTTTTAAAACAGTCAATATTTAACCAAAATATTGGTTAAAACATTTTAACCAATATTCTTTTCGATTATTGTTTCGCCGCTTCTAGAAGACACGTAAAAGGAACATTCTTTCATAACTGTGAAGGCAAAGTCCTTCAACCCACACAAAGACCTGCTCTTTTAGGAAGATTAGGTTTGAGCTTGTTTACAGTTTAGCCATACTGATGATTGCCTTTCAAGTTGAGTAGGTTAGATGAGACATCTGTGGAATTTGTTTGAAGACTGATGGGTGCTCAGATACAAAACTGCTGGATTAAGCAGAGTCAGAGTGGACTGGAATGATAAATACAAATGCAAGCCATGTAGAGGCAGCAACCAGAAAAAAACAAGGTAGTCATGCTAATGAGTATCCTTTTCATAATAATTATCTAAGAGTGTTCTGGGTGACATATACAGGCACTCCGTAGAACTATTACTGTACATTTTTCTTTTTCTTTCTCATTTCCATTCAGTCATTCAAATTAATATCTGAAGTCTATTAGATTTCCCATATATTTCCAATGTCTATACTAGATACCATGTGAAGCATTCTCATGCATTGGTTAAGAGCACAGTTACTTCAACTTTTTGTGCCTTGACTTTCTCTCTTCCATATTGGGAATAATGTTAATTCATGGGGTTACTATGAGAATTAAATTAGTTAATGCACATCAAGTGTACCCAGGGCCTGGCACATATTAGCATTCAATGAATTTTAGCCAGCATTCTGATTATTCCCATGAGGAAAAACAGGCTGGGACCAGCAAAGTCTCTTACCTAAAGAGTGTTCAAATCAAACTGCACCTATAGACATACATACAAGAGTACTTTAACTAAGAAGAAAAAAACAGCATGTGACTAACCACAGACTGGCCTTTAGAGACTCGACAGTTGTCCATAGAGCAAGAGCTGGAGAGAGCTTTGGAAGTGGTATACTCAGAGATGTGACTTCATCCAGGTCTAAGAATATGAGTTCAACCTGGACATTTTACTATCTTCATTATTCAGATCAATATGATTTTAAGAGACTAGAGCAAAGTCTTAGGACTGGCTTGGGGAAGGGTGGGGAGAGGAAGGTGGAAGAACATAAGACAAGTTTAAAGAAGGTAATTGATAGCTCTGTTTGGCCTGTTAAGTTTGAAATATCTGTTAGACATCCTGATAGAAGTATCATATTGTTCAATATGCGAATCTAGAATTCAGGGGAGAAGTCCTGGCTAGAGATAAAAAATTGAAAAACTTGTACAGAGATGTGTTCAAAGACCTGGATTTAAGTGAGATGACCTAATCACCCAGGAGGAGAGTGTAGACAGAGAAGAGATGGGTGATGAGGACAGAATCCTCATTACTACAAAACGGAGGGGTCTGAGGGTGGAAAAGAAACCCTCATTAGAGAGAGCTCAAGAGAAGGAATGGCTATGAAGAGGAAAATGCAAGACTGTCTATGGTGTAAAAGTCTAGAAAAGAAGACCCAGATCTTATGCCAAGTAATATTGTTGGTTACTGGCAGTTAGGATACTTACTGCTACTTTATAGGTACCTTGAAGACAGTAGAAGCCTTAAGTTTCTACCTCTCTTATTTCTGCATCACCAACAGCACTGAATACTTAACTGGGTGGCTCAGTCAATTGAGTGTCCATCTTTGGCTCAGGTCACGATCTCACAGTTCATGAGTTTGAGCCCCACATGGGGCTTGCTGCTGTCAGCACACAGCCTGCTTTGGATCCTGTGTCCCCTTCTCTCTCTGCCCATCCCCCATTCTCACACACACACACACACACACACACACACTCTCTCTCTCTCTCTCTCTCTCACTCTCTCTCTCTGTTTCTTTCTCTCTCAAAAATAAATAAGCATTTTTAAAAAGCAGAGCTAGGGGCACCTGCATAGCTCAGTCAGTTAAGCCTCAGACTTTAGCTCAGGTCATGATCTCACAGTTTGTGAGTTTGAGCCCCATGATGGGCTCTGCACTGACAGTTCAGAGCCTGGAGCCTGCTTTGGATTCTGTGTCTTCCCCTCTCTATGACCCTCCCCTGCTCATACTCTGTCTGTCTCTCTCTCAAAAATAAATAAATGTTAAAAAAAATTTTTTTAAAGCACAGCTAAATATATGGTGAAACATTCCATGAGAACTCACTAATTCATTGTGGACTGATTATACATACAGGTAACACAATCAAAACCAGATCTACCTTGATAGCAGAGATAATAAATTTCTGTTTTTACTGATTTGTAGTTCTACTGAATTGTAGATCTACAGGTCTACAGAGATCTGTATCTCTGTGTAATCTCATTTGGCTATCTTAATGAACAATTACTAATGATTGACTAGTCATATCACACTCTGATTTAGTGATGCAATATCTATCTGTCCATTCCCCAGATATCTTGACCCTAAGATTTAAATAATCTTATGCAAAAAAATGAGATAGACTTATTGTTGCATTTGATTTGGACAAATAGTTGATTTGAAATCTTTCTTGAGAGTATACATTATATTAAAATCAATTTGAGGCCTTTATGAAATGCACAAAAATATGAATATGCACAGCAATTTCTCTCCACAATTTTACAAATGGAAAAGCAAAGATGGGCCAAACAAAATCTATAATACAAAACAGTAGGCCATGAGTGCTAGAAAGAGTTATAAGAAATGTGCACTTCTATTCATTCATAGTACTTTAAAATTTTAATATACAGAAATATTCAACCCCTTAAAACTTTAGAATCACCTCAACTTTTTCCTAATTCCTTTTGCACACAACAAAGTATCCTGCAGAAATCCTTCAATATACTAAAGAATGAATTCACTTAAAGATGTTAAAACTATAATATCAGACCATCCATTGTATTGAAGGTCAATGACCTGATGTTTACACTTTAATCCTTTACCACAGATAATTTGCAAAACCCAGGCGGACAGCAAATACTTTACAACTCTAATCAACAAAGAGTGAACTATGTTCATTGAAAAGTATACTCTGGGCAAATGAATTACAGAAAGTCCACACACAAAAAGTGACCCTCAGGGAGTAGCCTAGCTTTTGAAAGAAGGAGAAATGCTGAGTCTAGCATTTGTGCTTTCAGTCAGGGAGATCTCAGGAGCAGAGACTCAATAGATGAGTCCCAACATTCTACAATGTGAGTAGCAGCTAATAGCTCTGAAAAGCACCAGTGATAAATACAATAAAACAGTCACTAACTTAAATATGACAGTGATCTAATTTGGGAAAATACTAAGAAATATTCATTATGTCTCACATGTTCTGCTAAGCCCATTTTAATGAGCCAGTAGAGAGACATTTATAAGGGACAAGGTGTTGAAGTAGAACTAGGAGTTATAATATTAGTTTTCTATACCTGGGACGATCACTTTACCTTTTCCAATGTGAATATTTTTTTAATATTGCCATGGGGTGGCCCTGGTATACCCAAAGTAGAAAAATGTCAGAGACATTAAACTTAGTTTGTAGAAGTTCTTTCTCCATCTAATCTGTTGTCAAAAACCCATGATGTACAAAAAGAACATGTAACTCTTACGTCGCCATTTCTACATTTGGAGAGAGAAGTGACCAAGCACACGGACTGTCTGGGTATGACCCTGCCTCTGCCACTTAGTAGCTTTTGCCATTGGACAAGTTACGTAACTTCTTTATGCCTCAGTTTCCTCAGCTGCAAATTGGGGATATGAATTATGTTCAAAAGGATTAAGTGATTTAATATATGTAAAGTGCCTAGAAAGTACCAGGCACATAGCAAGTAACTCAATATATACTGTCTATTATTACTACATCTTTATGTTTGTTATACATTGTAAGCACACAAGTACATGTGTATGTGGATATTATGGTGTCTAAAAACAAAAACCAAGCAAATGGAAATGAAGTGTCCAAAATGTTTAGCAAACAGAATATACTTTAAATGGCAAGAGAGAGAAAGAGGAGAAAATACACAGGCCTACTCACATATATCCTGTTCTTCATTATGGTATGTGCACGGTAACTCTAAGAAATATTTGCAAGGCTAACCTACACACTCTTTATAAGAACCTTTATATTTTCCCTGTTTCAAAGTTTTAGGTTGATACTGTTAAAAGCAGCCAGATAAACAAAAAACCAGACTCTTAAACATAGAGAATGAACTGGGGCTTGCCAAACGGGAAGTTGGTGGAGGGATGAGAAAAATAGATAAAGAAGATTAACTGGTACAAAGTTCCAGATATAGATAAATAAGTCACAGAGATGAAAAGCACAGCATAGCAAATATAGTCAACAATATTGTAACATCATTGCATGACTACTATACTTATCATGGTGAGCATTGGGTAAGGTATAGAATTGTTGAATTAGTACGTTGCACATCTGAAACTTATATAACATTGTGTGTCAACTAAACTTCAAAGGAGCCAAGAGGCACCTGGGTGGTTCAGTTGGTGAGCAGCCCACTTCAGTTCAAGTCATGATCTCCTGGGTTTGAGCCCCAAATTGGGCTCTGTGCTGACGGCTCAGAGCCTGGAGCCTGCTTCAGATTTTCTGTCTCCCTCTCTCCCTCTCTGCCCCTCCCGTGCTTGTGCTCTATCTCTCTCTGCCTCTGTCTCTCTCTCGAAAAATAAATAAACATTAAAAAAATAAGGCAGCCAACAGAAAACAAGACCTTTCAGCCTTAGCAATGTTAAAGATTTAAGAGTCAGGGTGCCTGGGTGGCTCAGTCAGTTGAACGCCCAACCTCGGCTCAGGTCATGATCTCATGGTCTGTGAGTTCGAGCCCCACATCAGGCACAGAGCCTGGAGCCTGCTTCGGATTCTGTGTCTCCCTCTTTCTCTTCCCCTCCCTTCCTTGTGCTCTGTCTCTCACTTCTTCTCAAAAATAAACATTAAAATTTTTTTTTTTAATTTGAGTCAAAATTGTTCAGGGAGGGGAACGATGTGGGAAACAAAGGCAGAAGGAAATGTAGATAAATTAAATTTCCTTATAAACTGCATCTCATTGATATATACTTGAAGCAGGCAGAGTATAACAATTCCCCAGGAACTCCCTACTGTCTTAATGTTAATACTTTGCTAGAGGGAAAGACAACCTTAGCCTGACAATGGTTAGACCTCTAGGATCCTTGAGCCTTCTTTAGCATATGAAAATCTTTTGAAAATTTCCTTGTCTTTACCTCCCCCAGTTCTCAACTAAGTAATCTGTCACTCTTCACAACCCTGGGGCAGTTCTTCCTGCCCTTGGGTCCTAGCCCCATTCTTTACTAAAAATCACCTTTTGCACTGAGAAAAGTAAATAAGATAAGAGAAGCAGCCAAAGTAATCTGGAATCCCTAAGAGGGAAGAATTTTAAAAATCTAGAAAACATTTTTATTTTATTTTTTATTTTATTTTATATATACATGCTAAGTGCCTAGGAAAGTGCCTGACACCTACCAGGATCCTGATATAAGATGAGTGTTAAAACAGTTCTGTCTGCCAGTAACAGGCTGTGCTTGAAGTGAATTACTTCTCTGACTCAGCCCTACAGCAACAAAGGCAAGAGATAATAGTTACTCTGCATTATTTATGAGTTTCCTTAGGTGTTCAGCACCATTTACTTTTTTTTAAAATAAATTAAGGCTTACTGTTAAACAGTCCTACTTTGTCATTCTTCCAATCCTCACAGGAGAGCTCATTTCTCTAGATTCTTACTTTCTATCCTAATGTGACAATTAAGAATACCTCAGGATCACCTTGTTTTATATGATGACTCCCAAAATCTTTGGGGTTGCTACAATCACTGGATATTTACCAAATATTCAGAAACTGAAGATGACCTGTGCCCACAAAATGAAATATCAGTACCTACACAATGGGATAAAACTGATCTGCAAATTTTCTTCCTTTGTCCAAAAAGTACTGATTTTTAAATTCATAAGTAGTTAGGCTACTCTGTTCTGAAGGAGGGATGTTAAAAGATGAAAAGCAGAGACAGAGTTCCTTTTGATGTTGGCTTCTAAAACTTAAGCTCTTAGAGGACCTGAAAGTATCCCTGAGGTAGACAAAATGTTTGGGACAAATACTTGAGGAAGAACAAACGACATGGGAAGACACAGGAAATAACCCATCAGGCTGGGGAAAAGAGACATGGAGGGATGTAAAGAAAATGATCCCTGGAGGCTCAAAAGAAAGGCTTGCCTGAGAGAGTTTTTTTCTTGAAAAGCAGAGGAAAGGCAAAGGAAAAATTAGTATCTTGGTGGGGAGGGGGGCTGTGTTCTCTTTCAGGGAGGGCTTTGGGAGAGCCCAAGACCCCAGAAAAAAAATGACTGTGTGATGGGTCTTAAGCAATTCTAAACTGATGAAGCTAATACTTTTTCCACTGTAGTAGGTTCAAATTTGAAATGAATTTGACTTACAAAAAATTAAGGAAAGTTACATTCTTAAACAGCTAATTACTTAACAAAACACACACATAGACACATATGTGCACATAAACACACATTTACATGTATTTGAGTAAATTAAAACTAGTTTTGCAGGGCACCTGGGTGGCTCAGTCAGTTAAGCCTCTTTCTTACTCTTGATTTCAGCTCAGTTTATGATCTCTCAATTGGTGAGATTGAACCCTGAGTCAGGCTCTGTGCTGGCAGTGCAGAGCCTGCTTGGGATTCTCTCTCCCTCTCTCTCTGTGCCCCTCCCCCACATGCAAGGGGCATACGCATTAGCTCACTGTCTCTTTAAAAAAAAAAAAAACTTAAAAATATCTAATTTTGCTTGGAAAGTGATCTATGTCCCTTCCCAATTTTTAGCAAACTCCAAGGTTTTCACAAATGCATGGTATGTGTAAGAACCCAAGAACCACATATAATGAAAAAAATCATTTAAATAATTATTCAGGTTCATTTTTTCTATTGTTTATAAATCATGTAATTTTATGAAAATAAATAATATTCAAACATTTTCAGAAGAAACCAGATATAAGTACCATTTTCAAAAGCCCCTTCATTTTGATTACATTGTCAATATCTTGAAATCAACATTTTCTAATACATAGTCACAAAATTACATTTATTTACACATATTCAATGACATCACTTAAAATGTTTTAATAGTTCCTACTAGTTATTATCTTTAAACAATGAGAGTCAATTACTGATTCAATCTGGGAATCTTAATTTGCTACATTTTTCTGTTTTTATTTTACTAAGTATATTTATAGAATTTAATCATATACCCTAGTTAAGACTTGTAGAGAAATCTTTAGCTCATTTTGAAATATATTAAGGATTCAATGTTTTAGTCAATTATTCCCAAATATATACCAAGTGCCTGCAGAATGCCAGGAATTATGCTAAAGATATAAGCAAGGGGCACCCGGGTGGGTCAGTCAGTTAATCATCAGGCTCTTGATTTCACCTCAGATCATGATCTCACAGTTCCTGAGATGGAGCCCCGAGTCAGGCTCTATGCCCGACAGTGTGAAGCCTGCTTAGGATTTGCTCTCGCTCTCGCTCTTGCTCTCGCTCTCTCCCTGTCCCTCCCCCACTGCTTGCACATACCACACTCTCTCTCTCTCAAAATAAAGAAACTTTAAAAAAAAAAAAGAAGCAAAATGCTTTACTCCCAACACACGTTGTTGAAAAAGAGTAAATATTTTCAACATGAAGTTTTTAACATGTTTTCATAAAATCCAGTGTGTAAGTAAAGATTATTGTGACATGAGATTACTCTAGTAGACTTCTGTAATTTGCTAAAATTGTGGGAAATTGGAAATGCTAATGAAATACCACTAATCTGAAAAATCCAGAGGAATAACTGTTCAACTTGTCTTTTTAAATTATGTATCTTTAATGAAGTTAAAATGAAATGTATGCTGATCATCTCCTATTTCATTTCTTTCATGTTAATATGCCATCAGTTTATAGATATAACGTAATAATCTAATAAAAATTTAGTTTAACAATAACTTTTGGGAGAGGAGGAAAGAAGAAAAAAGAAAGCATTAAAACCAAATCAAAATAAATAAAATAAAATAAAAACACAAATCAATTGCAAGAGACTTCCTAATTTTAGATATGTTACAACAATAAAACAAATGCACCTCTTAGCTTAGGAAACTATGGTATTTTAAAAGCCATCTTTTCAAGTTAATATTCTATTTCATTCCAACAGAATTACCTGTACTTCAATTGAATGTAGAGAATATAAATCTAAATGACCCTGTTCTTTGAAAATCAATAGACTTAACTTTCCTCAGGGAAAAATTTAGAAAAACAGGAAGCTTCACTGCTTCAAATAACAAATCAATTTGAACCTATTGATTGCCATCAGAATTTTTCAGCTGACTTTAATACCTAAGAGACCACATACACCCTTTTGTATACTCTATCAATTTTCAATATACATCAAATTCATAGATCACTGTAGTATCCGATATTCTTGTCTCAATGTAAAATAAAAATTTAGAATAAATTGTAGCAAACTTACCCCATATAAGCTTGCTATGCCAACAGAGAAATTATTGAGCTAATAAATTTAAGACATTTTAACAGAATTTAATTCAGCTTGATTCAAATTAACACAAAAATGGTATTCTGGGTGCTGGGAAAAATAAACCAAAAGGTATATGATGCTATTCAAATAATTAAAGAACCAAGTAATAGAAATTGTATAGGGGTGCTTGGGTCACTCAGTCAGTTAAGCATCCAACTCGGGATTTTGGCTCAGGTCATGATCTCTCAGTTTGTGATATCTGCACTGACAGCGTGGGACCTGCTTGGAATTCTCTCTCTGTCCCTCCCCCTCTTGAAAATAAAACAATTAATTAAAAATAAAAAAAGAATTGTGTATCAGACCTAACTCATCAAAGTTCGTCACAATGGCCCTTCCATGTTAAATACCCTTTTAAAAATTGAAATATATGACAGAATGTACAGTAGAGCTTAAAATTACCTCCCTATTTTTGAATTTGCTAATGCCACAGTAATGAGTTACTAGACAGAGCCATGAAAAATAGAAACCCACAAAGCAATATTGAAATACATGTGGGGCTGGCTAGACCTCTTAGGTAACTGATTGGCGCGTAGTTAATACACAACAAAGACTTGTTCAGCAAATAAGAAAGTCAGTGAGTGACTCACTCCACATACCAACATCCTCAATTAAAATGTATGCCTCAGGGCAATTATAAACTTGTATGCACAAAGGACCTTTGGAGTTGCTTGAATAGTTAAAACTGTGAATGTTAAATCTGCAATTTCTAGAAATCTACAATCACAGATATGTATTGATTTAAGAGAATGACATAAAGGTAAGCTCGACTGACTCCAACAAAGAATTAACAGATAACAAAGCTTTAGGGAAAAAACAGTTTTCTGGAAATCCTCCTAATACGTAATGGCTGTCCTTTAAAACAACGCACCTGTTACTGCCTATCTCTTCATGTGTGCTTTAGCCAGAATGGCATAGAAGAGCTCATACGGTAAATTGAATCAAATTGAATTTAGTTAATTCACACTTAAGAGTTTTCATGCAGAAGCAAGCATTGCAACAAAATTACTTTTTTCTAATGTCTTGTCTAGTACAGTGAGAATACTTTTTTATTATAGATTCTTTTCTTGATCTTACTATAGATATACATCGATAAAGTGAATTCCTTATATAAAATGTCTTAGACTGCTACTGCTCTATGCTCAATGTTCTGTGGTTTCCAAAATCCACCAATCCCTCTTGTGTGTTTTTTTAATTTCATTTATTTGATCTTTCTTCAGCATCTGTGGCTTTATGCTGCTCTCTCTAAACAGAGGTTCTCATCTGTGGGCTCACACAACCCAGCAGAAGTACCAGAAAACAAGTCAGAGTTGACCTGGGAGAAGCATCACAAAGCAGGAGGTTTGAAAATCTGAAATTTTGAAATAGCATGTTAACAAAGTTCTCTGTACACAAAAAATTTAAATGTGCAAAAATAGAGCATGTTGAATCTGAGAAAAAAATAAATGTATATCAGGAAACTTAAGCTTTGCTTAGGTTTTCTTATCTTCTTTTTAGCCTTGGGTGAATTGAAGCGCTTAGATCTCAGTTCAGCTTGACAGGTTTTTGTAATCAAATGGGGCTTGAGGGGCTCCTGGGTGGCTCAGTCGGTTAAGCGTCTAACTTTGGCTTAGGTCATGATCGCACGGTTTGTGGTTTGTTGGTTCGAGCCCCGCGTTGGGCTCTGTGCTGACAGCTAGCTCAGAGCCTGGAGCCTGTTTCATATTCTGTATCTCCCTCTCTCTGACCCTCCCCTGCTCACGCTGTCTCTCTTTCTCAGAAATTAAAAAAAAAAAAAAAACATTTAAAGGGGGCTTGAGTAATTTGGATATTTCATAACCTCAGCTAGATTAGGGTGACCATCAGTAACAAAGCTATTTTGGGTTTACCTGCCTAACAGGAGTTTACTTAAAGTGATGTTGGACAAGTAATTCACTTGTTTGAGTTACAATTTCCTCATCTATGAAATAAAGAGGGGGAGCTCAATGATTCAGAAGGTTCTTTCTACAAGTTTGATTTCCCTGAAACTTCCAAAAAAAGATTTTTCTCTCTGTCTAAAAACTAGGAAGTCCCTAAGAGTCTAGCCTGGGAAGCATCAGGCAAGGGAAATGATCTTTCACTCCTAAAAACAAAAAAACAAAAAACAAAAACAAACAAACAAAAACTACTTAAAGAGTACTTATGATGAGGGGCACGTGGGTGTCTCAGTTTAGCATCCAACTTCAATTCAGGTCATGATTTCATGGCTCACATGTTCAAGCCCTACATGGGGCTCTGTGCTGACAGCTTAGAGACTATTTCAGATCTTCTATCTCTCTTTCTCTCTCTGACTCTCCCTTGCTCACACACACTGTCTCTCTCAAAAATAAACATTTTAAAAAAGTACTTATGATGAAACAAGACAAATGAACATGGTGGGTGGGGAAAGAGACACAAACCAAGAAACAGACTCTCAACTATACAGAAAAACTAATGGTTGCTGGAGGGGAGGTGGGTGGTGGGATGGGTTAAACAGTGATGGATATTAAGGAGAGCATTTGTGATGAGCACGAGGTGTTGTTAAGTGATGAATCACTAAATTCTACACCTGAAACTAGCATTACTAGTGTATGGTAACTAGCTAGAATTTAAATAAACTTGGGGGGAAAAAGTACTATGATGGACCAGCCCCTGTTCTAGGCATTGTACACATATGCACGAACTTAATCCTCACAACTGAGGCAGGTACTATTATTATGTCCATTTACCAGATGAGGAACTGGAAGTATCAGGTTAAGTAGTCTAGCTTGTTCAAGGATGTATGCTAGTAAGTTGTGGGGTCAGGATGCAAACCCAGACAGTTGGCTTCAGGAATCAGTTCTCTTAACCACTCCACTCTGCTGCATGTCTAAGATTTACAGAGCCCACACATGTGATCTATATGGTTAATGCCTAGATGCATAGATTTCTTCCAGATTTCCTACATATTAACCAAGGTCATAGGGCAGGACTGATTATATGTGTGTTGTCAGAGCTCTAGAAAGAAATGTGTCAAAACTCCTGATGTTTTAACTATGGTTAACCATAACCTATCCTTGTAAAAATATTAGAACCCTGAAATTCCATTCAACATTATAATGATATTTCCATTTATATTTTGAAAATGGAAGCCCCATGAAGAATTCAGCAATCTTGGCCATCCTTCTTATTATAGTCTGAATTTCATCAGAATCTCCACCCTGACTTTTAAAGGCCTTCAGTGGATCTGTCTTCACTCTTTATTATAAAACGACTCTTACTCGTTTTCATTTATTTATTTTTATTTGTTTTTAATGTTTATTTGAGAGAGAGAGAGACAGAGTGTGAGCAGGGGAGGGGCAGAAAGAGAGGGAGTCACAGAATCTGAAGCAGGCTCCAGGCTCTGAGCTATCAGCACAGAGCCCAACACTGGGCTTGAGTTCATGAACCATGAGATCATGACCTGAGCTGAAGTCTATGTTTAACCAACTGAGCCACCCAGGCATCCCTTGACTGCAGGCTCCTTGAGAATTGAAATGTTATCTGTCTCAATTGTCACTCTATCCCCAGTGTGCAGGATACTGGACATTTAAGAAGTATTTATTAAATGAGTGTGTAGATCTTTAACAAGTTTTTGTTGAATTAATAATATAAAACATAAAATTGTTTTCAATTTTCATAATATATTTTATTCAATGTATATATCTAAAGTTTTAGCATGTTAGGAGTTACCTCTTAATCTCCTTCATCTATTTCTTCCCCTCCCTCAACCCCCTCCCCTTTGGGGACAACCAGTTTGTTCTCTGTATTTATTTTTTTATTTAATGTCATTTATTTTTAAGAGAGAAAGACAGAGACAGAGCGAGTGGGGGAGGGTCAGAGAGAGAGGGAGATACAGAATCTTAAGCAGGCTCCAGGCTCTGAGCTGTCATCACAGAGCCCAAGGCGGGGCTCAAACTCATGAACCAGGAGATCATGACTTGAATCAAAGTCAGACACTTAACTGACTGAGCCACCATACATATCTTTATGTTTTACATTACTTAATACCAGTTGCCAAAGGACAATGTCCCAAAGAAGGGTTTGTTTCTCCCACCAGTCTGGACATTGATATACTCTCAGGGTTGTGAGTGCAGATCCTTATATAATTCTTTCAAAAAATTGCACAATTTTGGATAGGAACAAGACAATATGGTAGTACTTCAATAAGAGCATACACCCAACCACTTATTTCTCATCCTTATGGTATTAACAGCTAGTTGTGATGTTTTTGGAATTAGATCATGGCTAATGTGATTATCTAAATTGATCTCCATGCTCCTTTTATAGATTAAAATTATTTTTTAAACAAAAGTAGCCAATGTCTTCTTCTCCCTCTCCTTATGATAAAATAAATACATTTAATGGAGACCATTATTACTTCTGATATTATACTGATCAGTTTACTGTTTTCACAACCAAATTATATGACCCATAAGTATGGCAAATTGTTACTTGAATTTTCTGAGACAAATTAATTTTTTATTTAATTTTATTCTGTTCAATATTGTCTTCACTTGAAAGCACAACTGAATATGGTTTAATTTAATACATTTTAAAGCTTGTTATTTAAACTCACAAATAAAAACGATGGGGCACCAGTCAGTTAGGCATCTGACTTCAGCTCAAGTCATGCTCTCATGGTTCATGGATTGGGCTTTGTGCTGACAGTTCAGAGACTAGAGCCTGCTTTGGATTCTGTGTCTCCCTCTCTCTCCGCTCCTCTTCCACTCACACTCTTCTCTCTCTCTAAAAAAAAAAAAAATTAAAAAATTTTTAACTTAAAAAATTAAAAAAATAAATTCACAAATAAAAGTGAAATTATTTGTTAGACCCTGAGTATATATTTTTAGTTCAAAANGATCCACATAATTTAATTAAATATTTTTTAATTAAATAGTCTTTTATTTCAGCACCTTATAATCATAATAATGCTGCACACCAATGCAACATAATTTCTTGTATAATTTTAAATATAATTCTTCCAAAAACACTGGGAGACAATGAGAATAGTCCAGAGAGAAGAACAAACTTGTCTAAAATTAAAATGCAAATAAATGGTAGAGCCAGGACAAAACACTAGGTTCTTCTAGTTGGGGTCTAGTAGTTTTCTATTATCCTAGTTTTCATTTAAATACTTAAAATAGATAATCTATGAAACAATAGTGTTGGGGAGGAAATTTTTTTCTCTACTTTTCAAAGATTGTTCTGGTTCATCTAATAATTAAACTGACACGAGACCAACTAACAAGAGAAAATAAAATTTAATTTCATATGTATTGGACCCAACATACATGAAAGACTCAACAACACAAAAGTAAAATGAGGTATATATGTATCCTGAACTAAAGAATGGAATACTGTCCTGGGCCTTCAAAGGGGATGAAGGCAATTCACAGGGTAATAAGTAGAGAGATGTTTGGTAATTATACATTTGCCCTGCCATACAGATGGGTCACTCATATAAAATTTATTTTCAGTAATAACTCTTGTTCTTGGAAAGGTCTCCAATTTAGATTCTTCTAGGTAGTTAATAAATGGGCAAAAGTTTCTCTTGAGCCCACAGGGTCTTAACTGCATACAGCTCAAAATAGTTCACATGCTAGCATCATACATTTTGGGGATTCTTGTTCTGAGCCCCTTCAGTAGAAAGATTTACCAATTACTACCCGAATATCCAAGAAGTATATATGCTAAATATATGTCTAATAAAACATTTTAAGAGCAGCATTTGTCAAAAAAATTTATTTTTGTGTCATGTGACAGAATAAAATCTGGTTTTGTTATGCATTGTAGAGTAGAAAGGAAACTTTGTTCTTTTAGAAACTGAAAGCCTATCACATTAAAACTGGGAAAGAGGAAACCTGAATGAGCTTTAGGACATGCTCACTGAGTAAATAAATGTGCTTACACGCTAAGCATTTATTAAATGAGTTTTGGTGAAATTCAACCCAAACCAATTATTGTTGGTATGTTTTCATTGAAAGATCAGTCTTAGTTAACCAATGCACAAAAGGGCTCTTCAGTTAAAAGTGAGATACCTGGTTTATAGACTAAAATCAAGTTCTGTTTCTCTTTCAGCAACTAAGAAACTAAACCTGAGAAAACCTAAACTTGAGTTCAGCAATTAAATTGCAAGCCTAATCCTATTGTTTGCACACAAGCTGTTAAAGACCCCTATTACTTGTTATAGGCCACCTGACACGGAATTGAATAAATTGAATGAAAATTAAACTCTAAAAAGAATAATTTCAAATGGCGGGGCAAGGGAAAAAGCAAACACAAAATATAGTCACCCAGCTGAAAGAACCAAATAATCTATAGTGGAATAGGATTACCTGAATCTTGAGGTAAACATTAATGATTACATTGTGGATGATGGGCCTCAGATTAATAAATGTGTACTTTCACTGAAAGAGAGTCAAGGTTATCACTGCTTCTCTGAACAAATTCTAAAGCCCACGCATGGTAACCTTTGAAATTTTAACAGAACATCACCAGTCTTGCACTGATTGCTTCAGTTTACATGCCACTGGTCATAGAACTTTGAACTGGCCATCTTTGTTTGGAAAACTTGTAGATACTGTATCTCTTTAAGTTAAACAAACCCTTGGACATACACACATGCTGTTTAATGAGCGTTGTCCCCTACAAATGGAAAATTTCACTGGTAAAGGTTTGGCTATTAGTACAAACCAAACCTTATACCCCCAAACTGAAAAAGTATTCAAACCTCCTGTCTTTCTCTCACCTGCACTTGATATGAAAAGACATCTCTACCTTTCTGTTTTATTTTTCAAGGGAAGGATTTGTATTATCTGGAGTTACACCTATTTAAAATTAATATTAAAATATCTTACTGTGATATCATAAATACCATAAAACTTGCTTCTTTCTGCTTTAAAATATCTTCTATTCAATACAGAGGAGTTTCCAAGCAACTTTCTGGTAGCGTAATTCTATTTTTCTATTGAATTTCATGAAAAATCATTGACAAATGTTTACAGGGGAAAAAAGAACCCCTTGATAAACTAAAGCTACATTTAATTCTATAGTAAATAAAGTCTGGATTATTTAATTAAATGAAAGAAATTAATTTCCCATAAACATTGCCAATAATGTTCAGAATATTAATAATATTATTAGCCTGTAATTACATTTCAGAATAAAAATACCAGAGAGAAAATATACAGCCATGTTAAACTTTAACAGTATTCATTTGGGGCACCCGGGTGGCTCAGTCGGTTGAGTGTCCAACTTCGGCTCAGGTCATGATCTCGCGGTGCGTGGGTTCCAGCCCCACGTTGGGTTCTGTGCTGGCAGCTCAGAGCCTGGAGCCTGTTTTGGATTCTGTGTCTCCCTCTCTCTCTACCCCTCCTCCATTCATGTTCTGTCTCAAAAATAAAAAAATAAATAAATAAATGAAAACTATAAAAATTTTAAAAACACAGTATTCATTTATATTTTGTTCTTTTACTGAGGTTTTAAAGACATTTGCTTTTTGCTTTTTGTGTAGGCTTTGTACTACTTCAGACTAAGCTAGAAGATGGAGGTTAGAATAAATTCAAGTATTTACAATGCAAATTTTAACCTTTTCCAAACCCTAGCATAATATAGTGTCTAGTCTTGGTGCAAATTCAATGAACTACTTTTATTGCCTTTTCATTTCCTAAACTTTTATCTCAATCATGAACAAAGAGATGATATAAAAGCTGAGATCCAACCTATGCATCCATTTGCTATGGAGCAAGTTATATGACTAGCCCATAACGTGACAGTACCATAAATTCAGTGAGAAGTCCTTCCTTCTATACCTCAATCCAATATAGGCATTTTTAAAATGTGTGCAGGAGCACCTGGTTGGCTCAGTTGGTTGAGCATCTGATTTCAGCTCATCTCAGTGTTCATGGATTTGAGCCCTGCATTGCTTGCTGTTATCAGCACAGGGCCAGCTTCAAACTGTCTGTCCCACTCTCTCTCTCTCTGCCCCTCCCCTGCTTGTGCGTGTGCTCTCTCTCTCTCTCAAAAATAAATAAACATTTTTTTAAAAAACTCACATGTGTTCAAATGCATATATTTTCATGTTGTCTATAGGAAAGAGTATTTTTTAAGCATTTTAATTTGCACACCATTGGGTGAGGCTCCCCTTATCCAGTTTACTACAGGATAGTCAGTCCCAATAATCATACATTTAGCCTAATTCATACATTTGTGTCACATCTGCCCAGTCTTGGTAGACAGTTGATATTCAAACTCTTGTGTTAAACCTACTGGTTTTCCATCAGAGCAAAGAAAACTTCAGGAAGATTCTCTTTTATCTTGACAGCTAAGAAGAAATTGATTGTTTAAAAATCTGGAAACATTTATAATATTTTAAGCCTCCCAATTAAAAAAACAAAGCAGGGTTCCTGGGTCGCTCAGTCGGTTAAGTGTCCAACTCTTGGTTTCAGCTCAGGCCATGATCCCACAGTTCATGAGTTCGAGCCCAACATCAGGCTCTGCACTGACAGCTTGGAGTCTGCTTGAGATCTCTCTCTCTCTCTCTCTCTCTCTCTCTCTCTGTCTCTATCTCTCTCTCTCTCTCACTCTCTCGCTCTCTCACTCTCTTGCTCGCTCTCTTTCTCTCTCTCCCTCTCTTTGCTCCTCCCCTTTGCTGTCTCTGCCTTTCTCAAAAATAAATAAACTTAAAAGAAAACATTAAGGAAAAAAAGCTATAGCCACAGCCAACAAGGGGACTGTCAGGGAGCCTGGAGCTCTGCAAGCCTCACTCCTGCTCTGGACCGGATCCTGGTAGTGCCAGATTCCTGTACAGCAGCAGAAGCAGGCTTCCCTAAAGGTAACAGATTAGCAAAATGGGAAGTCCTGTCAGGCACATAAATCAACACATAGTGTTCAGTTTTTAACAGGAATTTTCAGCTCAAGATGTGTTAAGGTCCTACCAAAAGAAAAGTGTATCATAGCCATGGTCCCTGCAGGCACAACTACTTGCTAATGACAGCTGTATGACAACTACTCATTCCCTCTGCAACTCCCTTCAAGTGATTTCTATCTCCACCACTACTCTAAGACTGCATCTCACTGCAAGTGTTCAACTCCAGTAGGAAATATTTGCTACCTATTTCATGCATATGAAAGGACTCAGTGGTATTTGATTTGCCTCTTTTGTATTGAGCCCCATGAAATAACATTTTTCTAGTTCCTCATTTTCTTCTTGAACCAATTGTTCTCCTCCTTAAACACTTACAGCTCTCCCTTTTATTTTCCAACCAAGGGCTTCCTTGTCTTCTATTGAATCAGTCAGAAATCGTTTAGTTCTTTCTTCTCTTGGTCTCTTGTTCACTCATTTCTTTTTGGCTGTAGTAATGTATTACTGGGTACACATACTTCAAACCACAAGCAATCCTGCACATCCTCCTCCCCTCAAATATCTTCCCAGAATGTCATGTGTTATCGTTACTCTCCTTCTGCTCAAAAATTGTATGGACTCTCCTTTGCCTATAAAATAAAATTCAAATTAATCATGTGCTGACCCCTGTGCTTCATACACAAAGAAAAGCAGCATTTCTTCAGCCTAGAAATGAGAGTCTTTCAGAATCTGTTTGACTCAACCAACTTGGGATAAAAAATGCAGTGTCTTTTAAGACAGTGAAAAGCCAACGGATTGGTGAAATACAACAGGACAAAAGGAGAAGATTGTACACAACGAACTGGAGGGTCAGGTTTCAATTAGGGGAACAAAGTATTAAAAAAGAGATAAGAAATGGGCTTGGGATAAAAATGTTGGGAATCCAAACGTGCTTAATACATAAAAAGGGGTAGATAAGAGGAAACACTGAACGGCATGAGATGAAAAAAGAAAAAGGAAAAGAAATGGCATACACTAGATAAAGGTAAAAGAAGTAATATGCGTAAAGGTCTCTGTGTCAACGGTGATCCACAAGCAATTCACAGCGACACGGAGAGGAAGACCTTGAAATGAAAGCATGCAATTATTTCAGAAGCAAATGTTAAGGAACAAAGCCAATTTACTGAAGGCAAGAAGACAGAAACAAGATAAATAGACATCAACATGAAATACATATACCTATTTAGAAAGGATGATATTTTTTGAAATATTTTCTTTTTAGTTTCCCTGTTCTTGGGGAGAATTAAAATGGTTATAGCAGGAATGCAAAAAGAAAGCAGTGTTAATATTCATGTATCATTATTAGATTTTATTTTTTTTTATTTTTATTTATTTCTAGGAGAGAGAGAGAGAGACAGCGTGAGCAGGGGAGGGTCAGAGAGAGAGGGAGATACAGACTCTGAAACAGGCTCCAGGCTCTGAGCTGGCAGTCAGCACAGAGCCCGACGCGGGGCTCGAACCCACGAACCACGAGATCATGACCTAAACGAAAGTCGGACGCTTAACCGACTAAGCCACCCAGGCGCCCCTATCATTATTAGATTTTAAAGTGACACAATAATCTGGAGAGATTTTTGAGAAAATCTCGGAGAAAAGATTTACTTTAATTGTGTTCACATCATATCAAAAGCAAAACTTGAATACTCTCTGCCTACATTGTCTTTCCTTTCTTTTCTTTTACAGGCTTTAGATAGAGAGAACTCTAAATGGGAATAAGGGACTTTCCATTCTTCTGAAGAATAAAATGGAGATACTTTCCAGAGGAAGAATGAGAGGAGCAAAAGAGAAATTCAAAAGGGATGAAATTGAAATGAATACATGGCTAATGTCACTCTGAGACTGTTATCCCCAATAAGGGAAATAATATGAAGATGGAAACTCAGACGAGTTGAGAGGGAAGCCCAAAGCAGTTTCCACTACTTCCCATTTGGAACTCTTAGAAAGAAGACGTCTTTTCAGGGTGTTCACCTGGGCCAATGTGAGGAAGTCCTGGCAGGACAGAAATTAACACAATAGCATAAAGTCAGAGAGTTCTTTTCATGTGATCTACAACCTTGTTTTGTTAATTTATAATTAAATTTTACGTGAATAAATGAGGTATGTGTGGTAATATTATATGCCCAGATCATGGGTAAAACAACCTTATTTGGTGAATTCATCTGTTATTGTATCTGAATGTAGCCAAATACAATCTTCAAAGGCCTTCATCTTAATGTACATAAGTACATTTAGATTTTTTTTGCCATGTGTAGATAGCACTCTGTAGAATCTTTTGGAATAGGACAATAACATTCAGGAATATTAGAGAAAAGACTAAAAAGTAGTCCACAGCAGTAGCTTTTAGAAAACGAAATCCTATTCATTCCTTTAAGTTAGTTCCAAACCAAAAAAGAAATGAAGTACTGAACAGTGACTATCATTCTGATCATCAATACTGACCTTGAACTACCTTGTGAAAAGAACATGCTGTTCTGGGCAGGTGTCAAGAGAGTAGCCCAAACCATTAGGGAGTGACAGTCCCTTTGGCAACAGTTTAATCACTAAGTCCAATGTCACATGGAAAAATAATCTAGAACATTCACAATGTGTCTTATTCCAGAGAACTCACCCACACATGTTTGTCTACTACGTACTCTACCACAAAATTTACTACTCTTACAGATAGCTTATTGACTCTGGTCATGAAATAGTAACCATGGGGTTAGGGGTCACACACTACTTTCAGGTAGAGATCACTCACCTCCACCCTCTACCACCCTTCTCCCAACACCAAAGAGAAAGAAAGAAAGAAAGAAAGAAAGAAAGAAAGAAAGAAAGAAAGAAAGAAAGAAAGAAAGAAAGGGAAGGGAAGGGAAGGGAAGGGAAGGGAAGGGAAGGGAAGGGAAGGGAAGGGAAAGGGAAAGGGAAAGGGAAAGGGAAAGGGAAAGGGAAAGGAAAGGAAAGGAAAGGAAAGGAAAGGAAAGGAAAGGAAAGGAAAGGAAAGGACAAGACAGGAAAAGAAAAGAAACAAACTTGGGACAGGCATCTCTTTTTTCCCCTACTTTTCCCACTCTTATTCTCAATATTTTCTCATCATTCTGACCTAAGCACCATATCTCCTCTCTTTCAAATAGACCTTTGGCATTTACTTCTAGACAAGCTACAAAAATTCCTAACTTTCCTTGTTTTTTTTAATTTGTGTTTCCTATCCTCACTTTCATAGAGAGAATTTCCTCTCTCTGACCCTTTATTTCCTTCTAAGTTTGATATTCAATGGGATTTTAAAATATCTGGCCTTTGAGGAAAATGGATAAATGAGAAATAACCAGTAGCATTTGCCATTCTGAAGCCACTAGATAAATATCACATGTGTGATCCCCACCACCATTTTAAAGAGTTGGTCACAATCTTTCATTTGCCTAAAATCATCAGTGGGATAATAGGACATCTCTTATCAAATTATATTTTTCCAATAATATTCCATGCTAATAATGACTATTCCTGATTTTAAAATGATTGCCCATGTCTAAAGGTAATAGTACATCAATTCAATGGAATATTTGCCCTGTAAAAAGAAGAAAAAACCCTTATAAACACATAATAAATGACATCTAAGGTATATAGTTCAGAAAAAGAATATGTATAATAAAGTAAAATAAGGATAGCTATGTATAGAGCAGTGTATAACATTCTACCATTTAGGTTAAAGGGCGGTGAGTATATTGAGAGGGACATACTTATAAAAACTGACCAGTTCATGATAAAACAATCTGTGGAAGGATTGTAGTAAGAATGGATAAAAGGCTATGCAACAAAATGGTAACCCCGATTCTTTGGAGAGAAACTGGATGACTATGGAAGAGCTATGGAATGGATACTTTTCACTGAATAGTTATTTATGACTTTCTAAAAACTTGACTCATATTAATGCACTCTCCATTCAAAAATAACTGAAATTAAATTGAACAAATATTTAAAACAAGCAAAAATGATTGAAGCTAAAATTAAATAAATATTTAGAACTGATAAATTAATACTAGGAAAGTATAGATGGTGTCTGAAATCACATATTTGAGATACCTTCTCATATAGTTGACCAAAAAAAAAATTCTCATCTCCTACTTCAGAAATAAGTTGCTGGTAAACTTGGTCCACACATTGTCCTTTTTGTTATACTGGTTATAGCAACTGGGGAGAATGAGAAATTTCAGGAGCAGCCTTCAGAAATGACTTCTGGCCTCTGAAGTTTTTAAATTCAACATTAGATCTCCGTCATTGCACGTGATTTTGTTTTTTTACTTTATAAGCACAAAAGGATGGTACAAATGATGTTAAAAAGAGTGAGGAAAAACAAAACAGAAAATTTACCCTTCACTCTAGTTGGAAAGTAGCCATGAAACTATACTGATGGGCACTTTACTGAGCAGCTCTCCTGGATTGTGTGGTTTTCTTAGGAGACACCATCTCTTACTCATCCCTGTATACCCAGTACCTGGAAGAGTAATGTTCAAGTTATGCTCTGGGGTATTCAGATATTTTACAATTACTTGATTTGGCTTATTTCTTTTAAAATATATATAGTTTACCACATACAGAAATATATATATATGGCAGAAAGGAAAATATCCTTAGGTTATAAGTGAAAAAATTTCATGAACCTCAGTTGAGAGATTTGGGTGGAAGGAAGATAGAAATTAATACTTAGAAATGCATGTGCCATGCTCAAGTAAAAGTCAACCAACATTTAGGTATATCTGCCTATTGTATACTTTTCTCAAATCATAATAATCACATGTGCAAAGAAAAGTGAACTTCTAGCAGATAGCACCTTAAGAGTATCATAGTTTTATCACTCACTGTAAATTTGGTTGATCTTTGTCTGACATTCATGATAAATAATGTAAATCATTGTGTTAAATATTGTTGGTGATATAGCTAAGAAGTAAAATTATTGTTATTCCTATTAACCATAGTTATTTTGAAATTGAAAACTATTTTATTTTCCCTTTGATTTACTTTTTTAACCATTACCATTTGCAACTATTTTTCTTTTCCTCCAGCTTTATCAAGGTATAATCAATAAAATGGTAATATATTTTAAGTGGATAATGTGATGAGTATATATATATATGTATATACACACACACACATATACATACACACACATTGTGAAAGATTCCCATAAAAAGTTAATTAGTACATGAATCTTCTCATATAGTTACATTTATTTTTGGTGAGAATGCCTTAGATCTACTCTATTAGTAAATTTAAATTATACAATATAATGTTATCAACTATTATCAGTATTATAGTCTTCATGCCATACAGTAATAGATCCTCAAAACTTATTCATTTTATAACTGAAAGTTTGCACATTTTACCAACCTCTCCTCATTTTCTCATACATACCCCCATGAGCCACTTGCAACCACCATTCTACTCTTTCTGTTTCTTTGAATTCAACTTTTTTTTTTTTAAGGTTCCACTTATAAGTGATATCAGGCAGCATTTGTCTTTCTCTGTCTGGCTTATTTCACGTAACATAATGTCCTCCAGGTTTATCCATTTTACTGTAAATGGTAGGAATTTCTTCTTTTTTTTAAGGCTGAATAATAGTAAATTATATATTTATTATTATTATTCTATATTTATATATATTTTCATTATCCATTCATCCATCAGTGGATACTTATCTGTATCCTGGCTACTGTAAATAATGCGGCAGTGAAGGTAGAAATATAGATATCTCTTCAAGATAATAATTTAATTTTCTTTGGATATATACCCAGAAGTGGGACTGCTGGATCATACGGTAGTTCTATCTTTAATTTCTTGAGAAACATCCACACTTCAGTGATTGCACCACTTTACCTTTCCACCACAGCATACAAGGGTTCCCTTTATGCCACATCCTTGCCGGTATTTATCTCATCTTTTTATAAAAAATTGTTTATTTACTTATTTTAATGTGTGTGTGTGCACACGCGCGAGCAGGGAAGAGCACAGAGGGAGAGGGAGAGAGAGAATCCTAAGCAAGCTCAATGCTTACAGTGCAGAGCCCAACATGGGGTTCAAACTCATGAACTGTGAGATCATGACCTGAGCCGAAATCAATAGTCAGAGACTTACCTGACTTAGCCACCCAGGCCTCTCTATCTCCTCTTTTTTAATAATTGATATTTAACATGTGAGATGATCTATCACTGTGGTTTTTACTTGCTTTCCCCCTGTGATTAGTGGTTTCAAGTGACTTTTCGTGTACCTGTTGATCATTGTTTTCTTGGGAAAATGTGTATCTAGGTCCTTTGTCCATTTTAAACTGAGGTATTTGGGGTGTTTTTTGTTTGCTTTTGATTTGCTTTGGTTTGGTTTTTGTTAATTAGTTGTATGGCTTCTGTATATTTTAGATATTAACCTCTTATAGGGTATGTGCTTTGCAAATATTTCCTCTCATTCTATAGGTTCCCTTTCCTTTTTATTGATAGTTTCCTTTCCTACAAAGAAGCTTTTTAGTTTGATGCAGTCTCATTTGTTTGTTTTTGCTTTTGTTGCCTTTGCTTTTGTTGTCAAATCCAAAACATCATTGTCAAGACAAATGTCAAGAGACTTAACCCCCATGTTTTCTTTTTAGGAGGTTTATTGCTCCAGCCTTTTATTCAAGTCTTTATTCTGACTTGATTTTTGTGTATAGTGTAAGACACGGTTCTAATCTGTTTTTTGTGTATGGCTATCCAACTTTTCCAGCATCACTTATTGAAAAAAAACTGTCCTTTCCCCATTGTATATCCTTAACTCCTTTATTGTAATTGACCATATATATGTGGGTTTATTTCTGGGCTGCCTATTCTGTTATATTGATCTATGTGTTTGTTTTTATACTAATATCATACCGTTTTGATCACAACGTCTTTGTAATACAGTTTAAAATCAGGAAGTGTGATGCCTCCAACTTTGTTCTTCTTATTCAAGATTGCTTTAGCTAGTCTTTTGTGGTTCCATACAAGTTCTAAGATTGCTTTTCTATTTCTGTGAAAAGTGCCATTGAAATCTGGATAGGAACTGCACTGAATCTGCAGATCACTTTAGGTGGCAGCATGGACATTTTAACAATATTAATTCCTCCTGCTTCTGTAGGAGTATGTTTCTGCATACTCCTACAGAAGCATTCTCCCTGTGTGTTCTGCCAACCCCTTCCCTTTTTGTGTGCCTGTCTCTGTGTCCAAATGTCCCCTTTTTATAAGGACACCAATCATGTGGGGTTCGGGCCTATATTAATGACCTCATTCATCTTAATTTGGTTAAATTTGCAAAGACACTATTTCTTACTAAGATCACAGTCTGAGGTGATAGAAGTTGGACTTCAATACATCTTCTTTTGGAGGATACAGTTCAACCTATAACAGCTTTTTGCACCAAATCTCTTAGGTTTTGCTCTCTCCATTTAATGTTAAATCTTTTCTATCCATTTTCCAGATCTCATAATTTTGTTACATATTTCAGTGTTGTTACTCATTTTCCAGTTCTCTTTGTCCTTGTAAGTTTATGTTTTTGCTATATTTTTACTATTTTGATGGGGGAATGGAGATAAGTGTGTGTGCTCAATGTCACATATAACAAGAATATCCAGAATAATCTTTTTGAAACTTGAATCATTATTACATCAGTACTCAGCTCACTCCATCCAAAGACTTCCCTTTAACACTTATCATAAAATCATAAATCCTTGGGGCGCCTGGGTGGCTTAGTTGGTTAAGCGTCCGACTTTCACTTAGGTCATGATCTCGCGGTTCGTGGGTTCGAGCCCTGCATCGGGCTCTGTGCTGACTGCCAACTCAGAGCCTGGAGGCTGTTTCAGAGTCTGTGACTCCCTCTCTCTCTGACCCTCCCCTGCTCATGCTGTCTTTCTCTCTATCCTAGAAATAATTTTTTTTAAAAAAATCCTAAATCCTTATCACAGTCTGCAAAGATCAGCACCAACTTAACCCCCCAAAGGCATCTCCTTCCACTCTCCCTTCACATCCCCCACTCCAGCCAGACAGCTTCCTTGTTATTCTTCAGACTTTCCATGCATGTTTCCACCTCTGGCCCTTTAGATCTGCTCTTTTCTCTTCCTTTAGATACTTTCTGAGTAGTGAGGCTTCTATTCAAAAGTCTCCTCTTCAGAAATAAACTCTCCTGGACTACTGTCTGACTTTGATTTATCCCAAAACAGATTCAGAGTCCAGGAATGGATGCAAAGAATTTACTTGGGAGGTGATCTCTGAAGGCAGAGTGGTGAAATCGGAAAGTAAGACAAGAAAGAGAGGAAAGCTAATGAAGGATGTGGATGGGTAGGTTGCTACCATGGGGACCTGGGACTCAAACTCACTGGAGATTTCTTGTAAGACTGAATGGAGCACACTTCAGAACTGTCACCCTACCCCTCATAGAATGAAGAATGCTTCTGGGGACATTAATAGCTAGACTGCCCTCTTATGCTGTCACAGCAGGTGCTTAAGGATGCAACAAATAATAGGTTCCCCAAAAGCATTGATCATATGAATAAATGGGATGTGTAGAATTTGCTGTAGCCATTGGATAGAATAATAATAGAAAAAAATATATAAAAAGATTATTAAAGTATATTAATGATTTAAAAACTAAAACAAGATATGGAATAGTATAGAGTGTGCTTCTGCTTTTCTTTCCTTTTTTAAGATATATATGTAAAATATATAAAATATTATTTAGAGTACTAATCCATATAACCAAAAGATCTCAAAAGACAGTGGCTTAAAAAAGATACTAATTTTATTTACCTGTAAGTGAAGTCCAGATATAAGCAGTCTGGGTAGGGTAGCCATCCTTGACATGATGCTATCCAGCTTGGAACTCAAGATAATTTCTCCACTCTCTCCATCCTCCAGCTGTGGGAAGAGGGAAAAGAGCTAAAGGGAAGTAGCCTCTTTCTTTTTAAAGCCATACCCAGAAAAGGCATACATCATATTTTATTTACATGCCATTGATTGGAATGTAGTCACTTGGACAAACCCAGTCTCAAGATTGGCTGGAAATGCAGTTGTTATCTAGGGTACCCAGCTATACTTGAGAGTCCATTATAAAGAGAAGGTGGTATCGGTGGACAACTGGCAGTGTCGCTCCCACAGATTATTTATCTTGCATATGAAGTAGAATCCCAGAAGCTAGGTTAGAGACTTGTTTACTTATTTGGAAAACCATTTTGCACAGCTTAGAATAATAGTCATATTTGTATATCACTGTGGTGGTATTAACATTTATTCTCACTACACTCAGATGTGTGATAAAAATATAGCTTTTTTGTTTTCCATAAGTAATCATGAATCCTTTCCCCACTGAGTAGTAGGGAAATGGATAAATTTTTATTTTTGAAGTATAGCATCTGTATTAGTTAAGGTTGCTGTAACAAAATGCCATAGATTGGGTGGCTTTAAGAACATAAATCTATTTTCTCACAATTCTGGAGGCTGAAGATCCTATATCAGGGTTCCAGCATGGTCAGGATCTAGTGAGAATTACCTTTCTGGCTTGCAGATGCCACCTTCTCCCTGTGTTTTCACATAGCAGAAAGAGAAAGAGTGTAAGCTCTGGTCCCACCTTCATGACCTCATCTAAAGCCCATTACCTCTCAAATGTCCCATTTACAAATACAAGCACACTGAATTAGGACCTTGATATATGAATGTCGGCGGGGGACACAATTCAGTCCATCGTAGTATCTTTATCCCTCCTACTTTAAATAGTCTGCTTAATAATGCAGTCTTTTTTGTTTTGTTTTGCTTTGTTTAAATGTCTACTCTTTCAAGTTGTCTCTACCCCTAACATGTTCCCCTCCATGGCATCAAGCTTACGAATACACAGGGCTCAGAGTATTGGGGAAAGTGGAAGGTCTGCATTTGTAATTTAGGTGTGCCCTGCTCCTGAGGTATTGCTGGTAAGAACTCATCTCTGGAACTCATCTCTGGAACTCATCTCTGGACACTTTGCTATCTGTTCCCGAGTCTACACCCTATAGAGAGAGGACACAGAGGGCAGGGTGTGAGGAAGGGTCAGGAGTGTGAAGCATACCCTGTCTATCTATCCTTACTGCTCTGCCTGTGTACTTTGTTAGTGCTGCCCATTGGAGCAGCGCCTTCCTGCAGAGTGGTGGACACTCAACTGACCAGAAGGGTGGATCATAATCCCCTCTGCTGTCAACACCCATGCACCAGAATAAATGTACCCACGCCCTTCCTGAGCTAACACTTCTCCCCTCCAGGATTTCAGCCTGGAAAGAAGAGATCAGGGCATGTGTATCTCATTGCTCTCTTGCCCTCTCTTCTTCTCACAATCTCCTGGGGACAGAATATGCAGATTCAGGCCTTCCTCTTTCCTCAAATCCCTCTTCTGCCCTGGCATAGCAAGCCTCATAGCCTAACCATCATTATTAGAGGCAGTCAAAGTGGGAAGAAACTATGATCTAAGTCCCTCTGATCTGGTTCTTGACATTATTAGGAAATAAGCAATTTGGAAAACTCCTTTTTCTTTCTCCACAAAACTTAGATTTCAAAGCTTTTCAAAGAATTTTTCTTGGCAGGCAAAAGTCGCACTATTATATTTTGTTTTCACTTTTTATTTAAAATTTGCAAAATTACAAAATAGCAGAGAGAATAATAAAATGTATGTGTCACCCAGGTTCAAAAATTATCAACATTTGTGGTGGTGATGTTTCATCTGTAACTGATCTTTTCCCTCTGGATTATTTTATTTTATTTTAATGTTTATTTATTACTGAGACGGAGAGAAACACAGCATGAGTCGGGGAGGGGCAGAGAGAGAGGGAGACACAGAATCTGAAACAGGCTCCAGGCTCTGAGCTGTCAGCACAGAGCCCAACATGGGGCTCGAACCCACGAACTGTGAGATCATGACCTGAGCCGAAGTCAGATGCTCAACTGACTGAGCCACCCAGGCACCCCTCTTCTGGATTATTGTAAAACAAATTCTAGGTATATATTGTTTTTCTTTTCTTTTATATTCCTTCCATGAGTCCAAATTCTACTAAGTACCCAAAAATAACAGTTGGGTGAGTTAGGCTAACTAGGAAGAAAACTTTGAGCATGGAAATGCAAGAGAAAAAAACTTTCCTGGAAAATTACAGAATCACCAAAAGAGTCATGGTTTTCTTTGTTAAATGCTTTACATAAAAAATGCTTCTTATTTCATTTTTACTGGTAAACAAACACTATTTTGTAATTATTGTCTTACTTTGGCCTAACAAGTTTCACTTAAAAGTCTTACATATTTAAAACTTTATCATCCTTTCAGTGACCAATTTGCAATTGAGTCACCATTAAACAAAAAAGCATTTGAAAATTTAACTTTCCCTTTTGAATTTTCTAATTTAAAAGTATAAGGCTCATTAGGTTATGATATTAAGTAAACGAAATCCAGAATGGAAATTATGTGTGTACTCTGGGTATAATTTTATTTTTTAAAAAAACAGATACACATGAGAAGAAAGTGCGTAAATTAGTAAGCAAAATAGACATGTGATTACATATCTTGAATTGAAGCAGAATTTTTCTCCCATTGAAGTTCCAGATATTCTATAATGTAGCTATAGCACTTCTATATAGAAATACTATTTTTAAAATAGAAAAAATATAGATTCTAAGGACTCTTTTGATGTAATTCCCTAATCCCTTTGTTTCTCATTGCACTGGTGTCTTGCCAAACACAAATTATTTCCAATGTTTACCCAGTTACGCAATGTATACCGAGAGCTCCAGGTTGCTTTTTACAACAAAGTTAAGGCAATTTTGTTTCTATTAAACATGCTCCATGAAAATCAAAAAATAATTGAGGCAAATATATTTTGACGGGGAGACCAAACACTTTAGAATACTTAAATCTCTAATGTGCACTCCAGGGTGTGTGGGAAGGCTCTGTACTACCATTTGTAGAGAGAGAGTTCTGCTGAGGATACAGACACTGAGCGGGTAGTTAGGAAACCTGAGCTCTGACCTGTGACTTGCTCCAATTACTCTGCAATTTGATGAAGTTTTCTAACCCATGTGGGCCTCAGTCAGCACCTGTAAAACCAAAAGATTATCACTCTCTGTTACATCAGAGTGCTAGTAGGCTGACAAAGTTAGAGAGTGTTATTATTATTTTAACAGTGTTGGTTGTAAATCACAATCCAAAGGCAACTGAAGATAATCGTGGAATGTGTCCAATTAGCAGCAATGGAAGAGGCCTAATGCAATTCTACAAGCTTAATGTAAATCAGAGTTTGAGAGAAAAACAGCAAGTTTAGTAATGATAGGATAAGAAGAAAATAAGTTGTAAAATACCACAGAGTACTCAAAAGCATGGAATTTTTCAGAAAAAAATTAACTAATTAACCAAAACTGCATATATTAATTAACTACTCCTAAATTTTGTTTGCTTAGAATGTCCCCCTCTTCGCTAAAATGACATCCCTGATGGTGGCTTAAATTGGCATGCTCTGCTATCTTTGTCAATCAGTACATGCATGTGGACACCAGGCCTCTTTGCAAAGTTCTTTGGCCTCTTTTAGGTGCTCAAATCACGTTTGTGGAAAGAAATTGAACGGATTACACAGGTTTTTGACTGCCACTTAGTCTAAAGGCTGCTGCAAAGAAAGCCACCCAGTTCCAGTAGGGGCAAAGTGTTCAGGAGAATCGCCGCTGCTTCCTAAAGACAATTATTTAAATGTCTAATAAAGGAACCCCTGGGTGGCTCAGTCAGTTAAGCGTCAGACTCTTCATTTAGGCTCAGGTCATGGTCTCACAGTTGGTGAGAGCAAATTCCGGATCGGACTTTATGCTGACAGCGTGGAGCCTGTTTGGGGTTATCTCTTTCCCTCTCTCTCTGCCCCTCCCCAACATGCTCTCTCCCTCTTTCTTTCAAAATAAATAAATAAACATTAAAAAAAAAGTCTAATTCATTTTAAGTAGTACAAACATCATAAGGCAAGAAATTTACAAGTAGTATAATTCACATAAAAGAAAAAGAAATAACACTGTGAAAAAGGATCTGTCTCTTGGACTTCCAGGAATCAAAAATCTCTGAAGGTGAGCATAACCCAATATAAAACTACCTTATTTCCCTAATTCCTAGGTACTTTAGAAAGAACTTAAAGGTAAAAATAGCACACATCTAAAAGGAATGTTTGGCATTGCCTTTGTGTATCATTAAGCAACTCAAATTATGTTGTTAGCCAGCTAATATTTCAACCACCTCTGGCTTTCTTGGTCTTTATCCAAATATTTGTTTTTTCACATAATGTCTACTCCATGGCTGTGAGAGCTTTTAAACATTAAGTTCCTCTACCTTTGGACTTCAGGGCATTAATAGTTGATAGGCATTTGTATAATTTTTTAAAATGTTTTTATTTATTTCTGGGAGAGAGACAGCATGAGTAGGGGAGGTTCAAACAGAGAAAGAGACACAGAATCTGAAGCAGGCTCCAGGCTCTGAGCTGGCTGTCAGCACAGAGCCCAACGCGGGGCTCAAACCACGAACTGCGAGATCATAACCGGAGCCAAAGCTGGACGCTTAACCGACTGCACCACCCAGGCACCCCAACATAATGTTTTATATGAGAGTAAAAATATTCCATAGTGCTTGAATATGTATAATATAATAAAACCTAGCATTTACTGAGAAGTCAGCATGTACCAATCACTGACTTTTACAGATACTGTTTCATTTAAGCCCTCACATCAAATAAGGAAGTTGAGGTTTGGAGAAGGTAGATCATTTACCCAAGGCCATGGACCTAGTTAGTGACTAAGTCAGGATTCAAATCCAGATCTGACTTAAGTGCCTGGCTCTTAGCACTCACCATAGCATTAGTGAAAGAGCAGTTTGTTAAATCTTACAGTAAATGCCCTGTTTCAGGAATGCAATGTGTATATTGGGAAAGAGTTGGATAGCATAGTCTTTCCAATTCTTCCATATATAACCTTGATTTTACCTATGTTATAACAAAGGAAGGCGGGGCGGGGTGGGGAGTGACATGAGGGAGGAGTTGGAAAGGAGAAGGAGGGCATTTTGTATTTTTCTCCCTTGGAAAATGAAAGTTAAATTCCCAAAATACATCCTTTGGATCATATTAGTTGGTTCTTAAGGGATTGTCTCTCAGATCCAAACCCATTCTTCTTTTCTCTATTTTGTAAGGCTGGGAGTCTGACTCTGAAATTTTTGTTTCCCCTTTGTAACCAAATTCCTGTTAAAATCTGTCAAAAAGAGTGGTAGAAGAAGATTACAAGCAGGAAGAGAACCAATATATATAAGAAAGAAACAACAGGGATAAAAGCAGAAACTGATGGAATAGGAAACAAAGAAGAAATAGAGAAATTCACTAAACACAAAAAACGGTTCTTTAAAAATATAAATAAAATTTTCCAACCTCTGGCACAAATGATCAAGAAAAAAGAGAGAAAGCCCACCAAAAAATTGAACTAAATAAAGTACACACATCAGGAGTCACAACAGAGATGAAATGGTAATAATAATAATGCCTCCAGGCTTGATGAACCAGGTGATTTAACGCTTACAAATCCACAAAATTCCAACACCCAATGGAAAATGTTCTAGAAATAAAGGGAAAATGTGAGATTATCTGATTATCAGAACATAGGATAGGAAACTACAAACATACAAAATGGAAGAATAGTATAATGAATTATGGAGGAGGCTGGGACTGAGACATCTAAAGAGAGGGCACCACGACAGTTGCTTCTATTTCTGTGTCAGCACAATAAGGTTAGTTCTGGAAATATATAAAGAAGGTGGAAACTAGGGAAGCCTGGGTGGCTCAGTCGGTTAGGCGTCGACTTTGGCTCAGGTGATGATCTCACGATTCATGGGTTCAAGCCTCTCATCAGGCTCTACACTGACAGTGTATTCTCTCTCCCTCTCTCTTTCTGTCCCTTTCCCACTTGTGCACACGCACACACACACACACACACACACACACACACATCACAGTCTCTTTCTCTCTCTCTCTCAAAACAAAAAAAAAGGTGGGAACTGAAACAAATTACAGTTGTCAGGGTAAAATTGCTATAGTGAAACTGACCTGAAGAGCCAGCCTAGCAAGAAAGAGCAAACAAAAATTGGAAAATATCAAAAATAGGGGCGCCTGGGTGGCTCAGTCAGTTAAGCATCCGACTTCAGCTCAGGTCATGATCCCATGGTGTGTGGGTTCGGGTCCCATGTGCTGACAGCTTGGAACCTTCTTTGGATTCTGTGTTTCCCTCTCTCTCTGCCTCTCCCACACTCATGCTCTGTTTCTCTCTGTCTCAATAATAAATAAACATTAAAAATTTAAAAAAAAGAAAATATCAAAAATATATTATTCACAGACAGCATTAGTGAAAGCATATGACACTTGTGTACAATAATGTACAGACTTTCTGAAAGTAATGTGGCAATATGTATCAAGAACCATAAAAATGTTTATGCCATTTGACATAGTAATCCATACTTAGTATTTAACCCAAAGACAGATTCAGAAATGTGCCCAAAAATATATGTTCATAGTGATTCATGACAGTATTAAAATTTAACTACACGCACAGAAATGTTCTATGAAGATAAGGACCTCCTTTTTACCCTGCTTCCTTGATTACCTGCATAATTTTTTTACACCTACATAGAATGTCTTCAGGTTAGCTTCCAATTAAACAATTCTAAAAACACTAAAATTTTCCCTAATAAAATCAGTCAAGTAAAATAAGATCACAATGGTCATTGCACATCACAAGTGCAAGATGATAAAAATAGTACCAGAGATTTGAACTGGACAAATTGCTGATCTCCATTTCAAGCAACCTGATAAAGCATAATTAAGAATGAAAAGGGTAAAATTGGAAAAGAAGCAAGAAAAAAACCTCACAAAACCTCATAGTCACATGATTGACTATAAATCTTTGAAGGGTTAAATAAGAGTTAAATTAATATGGGGAAGAAAAAGAAACTACATAATTTAACTTGACCAAGGAGTTTGCCCAAATCACCCCCTCCAGGAAGCATTTACAGACAACCTGTGATCTGGGGTCATCACTCTGTCTCTGAGCTCCTATTGGCCCTGTGCATTCCCCTAATTCTTCATTGCTTCCAGTACTCCATAAGGTGAAGCTTTGTTTATTTCTCTTATCCGCCACCTGATGGTGACCCTTGAGACTCAACAATTTATGACCCTAACACCTGCTCAGAGAAGGACTTGATAAATGTTGATTGAACTATGGATTGAAAAAATAGGGGAGGAGTGGATACTCTTTCATGAAAGGGGGACAGACCTGTAGAAAAGACAACAAAGTGTAAGGATAAGCTCATATTTCTTTTAGTTTAAAAAATATGAATTGCTACACTTCTCAGTTTATGAACAAGACCCGTGCTGAGTTTCCTGCACTTGCTTCTCCAGATCCATGCTACATTCTCCTCCACCCTGTGATATATGTCACAAGAGGCTAACCTGGGTGAGCTACATCAAGCAAATCTCTTGCCCAACCCCCCCGCCCCCAGGTGCCAGGGGCTTCTGTCAATGGGAAGCCCTGGTGGCAGACTGGGATTGGTCGGAGAATGAGGTGAGGATATTCATTTCCCAGGTTCCCTCCAGGCTCTCACCATGGATTAGCTACATCTCTCTGTGGAAAGCCTCAGCTCTGGTAAGGCAACCCTCTCCCTACAGCTACCCTTCCTGGGTCCCAGTATCTGTTCCCATCCTTTGCTTCTTGAGACCTTGGGGAATATAGTCCCCCCATTTTGCTAACCCTGGAATAGCTTACTTTTCTAAACTCTGCCCATGCTTTTAATGTAGTCCTCTTCTCAAATTGCCTCCTTTCAGGTGCTTTCTGATTCTTGCCAGGATCCTGACCATTCAAAGGCCTTAGTTCACAATTCTGCATAAGCTCTTGAAAAGAGGACAAATTTTATGGTGGACATTAGGGTCCTCTAAGGGGTTTGGGGAGGTTTTTAAATCAAAGATATAATAATGAATATGAAGAGCATATTTTGAGGCAGTGTTAATTAGCAAAAAAGTGTTAACAGAATTACTGTGGGCAAGGGTTAATGCTTTGGGGAATTACTAACATAAACTATTAGAAACTTTAACTGTAGTTAGAAAATAGTGAAAAACAACCTATCAGTTATAATCCATGAAATGCATTATTACCAATACACCATCATAACAAAGATGCATCTTAATCCTGAAATTTTAAAGAACAATAAAATATTAAGAATCACTACACAATAAGTTTCTCCATCATGCTATCAATTTTTAAATCTCACACTCTCAGTGTTTAGAATAGTACCTGTACATAGGAACTGAGAAAGTATTTATTGAATGAAAAAATCAAGAAGAACACTGAAAACAAAACAGAAAATGTCATCTTACACTTGTATATTGCCTTTTGGTCATTACCGAACAATAAAAACATGACAGACCTAAAAACAAACCCAGAAACTAGTAAATGCGCATAAATAAATAAATGAAAATTATTGGTATGTAAATAAGATAAAATTATTGTACCTGTACAATAACATTAGATTCCATTTATTAGGTTTCTATGCTGTGTTAGGTACTTTAGATACGTTAGATATGTTAGCTTCAATCATCACATTCCTGCCCGGCAGAAGCAGCCAAGGAAGGCAACTAAGAGGAAGTGATACCTCTGTGGACTCAGAAAGGAGGAGCAGGAATCATCCATGAAGATGAAAGGACAAAAAAATTTTTAGGTAGAATAATATAATGCATAAAATCAGAGACAAGAAAGCAGGTTGTATTGCAGGAACTTTAGACATTTCAGTAATAAGAAAAGAAAGCATAAAGATTGGAAACAAAGAGGAATTTTATACCAAATGCCACAAGGAGCCATTATTTCTATCTAGAGATGTCATTGTCTAATATTTGCTTTAAGCATGTGTGTGGAGCAGCAGGAAAAGTTGATTGTTAGAAAGATTAAAACGGATAATAAAGATAAATAATAAGTGTACTTTAAAGCACTGTCCAGACACTAGGTCTTACTTTACTTAGGTTGTCACAACCATAGTAAGAAACCCCCTGCCCTCCTGTACCAGCCTACTTTCTCAAGCCCCCCGATGGCTTTGTGCCCGGCTAACTGTTCGGTCTGTCAGGCAGACTCCCAGTGGCATTCAGACCAACCACATCTTTTGAAGTTGTGTGTCCTTTGTCTAAGGTACTGCTCTACAGAACTCAATGGGACAAGGGTGCCACCTCGTGTTGCATCACTGACTGTTCACAATCCCCAACATGCTTTCTTTTCACTTGAGCTACTTGTGGATGTGGCCATTGAAGCCTACCCCCAGGAGTAATTTGGAAAAGAAAATTGTTAACAAATGTTTTCACGAATGCAACAGAAAGGGAACCCAGGACCTTTTCAATACAGTGACGGTGCTAACGCCTGAGCTGTAGTAGATTAGTTGTTACATGCTGGAAAATGCTTAGCCTATGTCCTTTAAGCTCCTGCTATTATTGTTTTTAACAGATGTTTGGTTTAAAGAAAAAACACTTATATTTAAAACTGCAGTGGGAATTATAATCTAAGAACTGAACTAGTTTAAGTAAAAACCTTCCCTGCTCTGTCTCATAAAGGCCCATACTCAATAATGAGTTCTGAGAAGGGATTCCAAGAAGTTTTTTGAAAGTACATTCCTTGATGTCTGCGAAAGAGGCTGCAAGCCTTTGCAGGCAGGCCAACTATTTAAACTATTTTAAAAGAACTATTGGAGAAAGAAGTTTCCTTAAATTCCTGGAGAAGGGTCATGCGTGGATTCTTTTTGCCTCCTCCTCCCCTCACATCTTCACAGGCAGCTTTGCTTTATTTTTCTCCCCTTCTAGCTTCATTTTCTTCCATATCTGAAAAAAAAATATGAGCTCCCAATACCTGGGAGCTTATTGCTATTTCTTAATCTATTTGTAAGCCAATATATTACTATTGTACACACAGGATGAACCTGTAATACAAATTAGCATTGTCTAAGAAAACAAAATCTAACTTTACTGAACACTTTCCATGTATTAACTCATTTAATCCTCACCAAAGTCCACTAATGTAGGTATTACTATTCCCATTTTAAAATGGAAAATTGAAGCCAAGAGGGGATCATGTAAATTCACACATCTAGGAAGTGGTACAGTCAGTTCAAATCCATAAACATTATGCCCATAGCCATTATGATTTATTGACTCTAAATATAAAACCTCAAATCACAAGGATATACTAGTACCAGTGACCTCATAAGTACAACCAAAAGATGATTAAATTAGGGGCACCTGGGTGGCTAAGTCAGTTAAAGTGTCTGACTATTGGTTTCAGCTCAGGTCATGATCTCATGGTTCGTGAGATCAAGCCTTCCTGTGTCGGTTTCTGCACTGAGAGTGCAGAGGCTGCATGGGATTCTCTCTCCCCCCTGTCTCTGCCCCTCTTCTGTTATCTCTTCCAAAATAAATAACATTAAAAAAGAAGATAATCAAATTATGTGTAAATGTCAACATATATAAATTTGGAAATGAGATGACCATTCAAAACTTACTGGAAATCTGCAGTAATCAAGATAATGTGATACTGGCATAAGGATAGACATAAAAATTAATGCAATAAAATTGAAAATTCAGAAATACACCCATATATCTATGGTCAACAGATTTTAGGCAAAAGGGCCACAACTATTCAGTGGAGAATAGTCTTATCAACACATGGTGCTATGACAACTAAATAGCAACATGTAAAACAATAAGGTTGGACCCTTACCTCCCATCATGAACAAAAATTTACTCAAAACATATCAAAGACCTAAATGTAAGAGCAAAAACTATTAAACTTTTAGAAGAAAACAGAGAAAAATCTTTGTGATCTTGTATTAAACAATGATTTCTTAGCTATGACATCAAAAACACAAGCAACAAGAGGAAAAAAATAAATAAACTGTATTTCATCAAAATTAAAAACTTTTTTTGGCTCCAAAGGGCACCATCAAGAAAGTGAAGAGTTGGGACACCTGAGTAGCTCAATAGGTTAAGCATCTGACTAAGTTTCAGCCCACGTCATGATCTCATGGTTCATAAGTTTGAACCCTGCATCAGGCTCTGTGCTGACATTGCACAGCCTGCTTGGGATCTTTCCCTCTCTCTCTCTCTCTCTCTCTCTCATCCTCCCCCCACTCATGCTGTCTCTGTCTCTCTCAGAATAAATATGTACATACATACATAAACAAACAAACAAAATTTAAGGAAAACAAAACAAAGGGAAAAAAGTGAAAAGTAACCCACAGAATGGGAGAAAATTTTTGTAAATCTTATATCTGATTTGTATCTAGAACATAAAAAAGGGCTATTATAACTCAATAATAAAGTTAAATAATGCCAATTTTAAAATGAGCAANGTACCCGTTTACATTCCCACCAACAGTGTAGGAGGGTGCCCGTTCCTCCACATCCTCGCCAGCATCTAGAGTTCTCAGATTAAAATGAGCAAAGGATCTTAATAGACAGTTCTCCAAAAAAATATATGTAAGTGAACAGTAAATACATGAAAACCTGCACATCGTTAGTCACCAAAGAAAATGCAAATCAAAACCATAATGAGACGCAATTTCATACCTAGTAGGATAATTATAATAAAAAGATAGATAAAAACCAGTATTATGAATGATGTAGAGAAATTAGAACCTTCAGACATTCCTTATAGAACTGTAAAATATTGCAGTCACTTCAGAGAAGTATGGAAGTTCCTCAAATGGTTAAACATAGAATTGCTACATGATCTACCAGTTCCATTCCTGGGTATGCACCCAAGAGAAATGAAAATATATTCACACAAAAATGTGTGCACAAATGATCATAGCAACATTATATTAAATAGCCAAAAAGTGGGAAAACCCAAATTTCATCAACTGGTGAATAAATAAGCAAAATATGGTATATTCATAGAATGGCATATTTTTTAGTAATAAAAGGAAGTGAAGTGATGATACATGATGCAACATGAATGAACCTTGAAAATATTATGCTGGGTGAAAAAAACAATCACAAAGGAACACATATTGCAGATCACGCTTATAAAAACTGTCAAGAATAGATAAATTGATAGAGACAGTAGATTAACAGCGGCCTCATCTGGGGAAGATGAGGAGATTGAAGGGTGACAGCTAAGGGGATGCAGATGTTTTTTCAGGGTAATGAAAATGTTCCAAAATCAATTACAGTAATGAATTCATAACTCTGAATATACTAAAGACTCTTGAGAAGTATAGTTTAAATGGGTGAATTATACAGCATGTGAATTTATCTCAATAAAATTATAAAAAACAAGTTAGTTGTATGTGATGGCCATCTAGATATATTTTGCCTTGAACACAGAAGCATAGAATCACATACTGATTCAGAGAGAATGTCATGAGTCAAATGTGAATTAAAATATTGCAAGTCTCTAAGCTTCATGGAGCTGCCATTCAGATATGTATTAGAGACATTATTGGTTTCCAAAAACAAGGAAGCTAATGAGCAAACAAAGGAAACGTACATAAAGTAGTAAAACTGCTGCAAAACATTACCTTGATGATATTGAAGATACAAGTTCGTGCAGAAACGTCATTGCTAGAGACAATTAGAGTTTATTTTGAGGTTCCCTTCACTATGAGAGCAAAGACAAAAATGAGTCTATATTCTTGAGCTACAAGAAAGCATTGGTAGGCTTGGAGACTTCTCAGCTTCTTTAATCAATTTTAAAATTACAACAAATAGAAAGTCAAGAAGTTGTATTACTTCAGTAGAACTCTTTGCTCTGGAATCAATATTTGGAAATCATAAGCTGCTAAGGAACACTGTCATTTCGGGTAGACATGTAATATCGTAATGATGAATAATTGCTTTTGAAAACTATTCAGTTTTCCTTGAAAGAACCATTTAAGAATTCAAGGCAGAAATTACAAGGAATGTTCAGAGTAGATATATAGAATATTTATATATAATAGTAGATATAGTTATATAGTACATATAGTGGAATTAAAGGTAAATTCCATACTTATTTATGAATATATATATGTATTTAATGAAGGCAAGAGATAAAAAAAGGACGGGAAGCGCTGGGAAAGATGAGATTTAAGAATGATGGCTGAGGATGCATATATGTATTAAGGTATATACTTGCATATATATTACCTTTATTCATTTTATATTAAAATTTAATTGGAAGTTATTGCTTTTTAAATTTTAAGTATGAACTTATATTCAATTATTAAAGATTTTATAATCTAATAATCTTTTGCTAAATAATGCTTCAGTAACAAAAATCCCAGTCTCTCAGGGGCTCACAACAACAAAGATGTTATTTTACTTCTCAGTTGGGAATTAGCTGTGTGCTCCACATCCTCTCTCCTTCGAGATCCAGGTAGAGAAAGGGCCTCTTTGTGAAGGTTTGTCATTGTTATGGCAGAGGGAAAAGGGAGAGGGCAGAACCTAGGATGGCTGTTAGAGTTTCTGATCAGCAATGGCACACATAACTTCTGCTTTTGTCCCATTGGCCAATGCAGGTTGCCTGGTGATACCTGACATCACTGAGCTGAGTATAATCTTTCCACAGGAAGGGCGCTGCTGGTCACATGGCTGAGCATGACACCACAGGATGGGGAATCATCAACTTTTCACAGTAAGAAGCAGCAAACATGTGAAAATGATAGTCTATCACCACGAATCATAAAATCGGAAGGAAACCTGAGGGATCATCTGTTTCATCACATTCAGTCTCATCTTGGATGAAAAGTGCAAGGCCCAGAAAGGGAAAAGTGATTTCCTTAGTTATGTAACTAGTTAAGGACAAATCTCTGATACTCTCTCCCCATACTAGGATTCACCTTTTTGTTTACATGAACAATCTATAAGTGAAAAAGGAATAGCTGGGTAGACTCACTATGAAGCTACACAATAGAAAAAGCGATGCCAAGAGTAATTAACTTTCAACCAGCAAATTCAAATTTATGCTACTACTGATCAGTATCATTTATATCCAATAGGGTACTTAAATAGAAGAGAAATAGCTTCCATTTATTTTTAGAAACACTACAAGTCAGGACTTAAAAATTATGGAGAAAATGTTATCAATGCAGAATAAACTTTAAAGTGCATTGTGTCACACCATGCTGTGAACAGCACAAAAAATGGAGAAATAGCCTTTCAGTATTTGTAAATTATTATCTGATTCAGTAAATAAGTCCCACATGACTGAAAAACAAGTGAAGTTCTGACATCAGTCTTTGGGTTTTTTTTTTTTTAATCTTACTTGCTAACGTATATGAGCGTATCAACTGACATCATGTTGCAACTACACCTATTCATCAACTGCAACCTCAGAGTGGCTATGGATATAAGAGTTTGGTAAAAGTCAATGAAAGAATTCTGAGAATCAATAGGCTGTACAAAATTCACAATAAAGAACATTATATATTTTATTATTTATAAGCCAGGTGCTATACATTCTTTATGTCAATAAACTTTATAATAAACATGAAAGCAAGCAGTAAGAATACAGAAAGCTTCTGTATCACATTCTCTTTATGGTCCTACATGTAAGTACCTACAACGTGTTAAAGATCTGTTTCTAATTTATATAAAAAAATTTTTTTTACGTGTATTCATTTTGAGAGACAGAGAGAGACAGAGCGAGAGTTGGGGAGGGGCAGAGAGAGAGAAGGAGACAGAATCCGAAGCAGGCTGAGCTGTTAGCACAGAGCCTGAAGCAGGACTGGAACTCATGAATTGTGAGATCATGACTTGAGCCGAAGTTGGACGCTTAACCGACTGAGCCAACCAGGGGCCCCTCTAATTTATATGACAAGTGAAAAAATGTAGTCTCCTTAAGGAGTTAAAAACCCAACAAGGACAGGGTGTCTGAGTGGTTGAGTCGGTTAAGCATCAGGCTCTTGGTTTCAGCTCAGGTCATGATTTCACAGTTCCAGGGTTTGGGCCCTCATGGAGCCATGAGTGGGGTACTAATGGTGCAGAGCCTGCTTAGGATTCTCTTTCCCTCCCTCTGCCTCTCTCCGGCTGTGTGAGTATGCAAGGGCTCTCTCTCTCTCTCTCTCAAAATAAATAAATAAACATAAAAAAATCTAACAGAGGAAATAATTAGCATAAATATAACTACCATGCAAACCAGTATGAGCAGCCAAAAAGAGTAACAAAAGTAATAATGAAGCAATGTTCTAATGTACTTTTACCAGAAACTTCAAATCTAGAATTAGAAATTAGAATTATACACATTCGTAGTCATGAGAAAAGTTTTATTACAAACTAATAATTGGAATTGGTGCCTATCACAGTGTTTTATGCATAGTGAATGATCAACATATGTCTCTTGAATTGTGCTAAAGGTAAATGTGCCAGAACAAAAGAAAAGAAATGAAATAAAATAAATCTGCAAAGCGAGAGAGATTGGCAAAGATAGGGTTTAAGAAGAGGTCTCCTGATGGGCGCCTGGATGGCTCAGATGGTTAGGTATCCAACTCTTGATTTCATCTCAGGTTATGATTTCACAGTTTGGTGAGTTCGAGCCCACAAGGGGACTCTGCACTGAAAGCATGGAGCCTATCTGGGATTCTCCCTCTTTCTCTTCTCCTCCCCCACTTGCACTTTCTCTGTCTCTCTCAAAATAAATAAATAAACTTAAAAAAGAAGAAAAGGCTTACTCATAATTAGGCAGTATAGCAGCAAGAGACATAGAGGAGAGATGATATTCTAATAGGCACACCCATGGTAAGACAGTTGGTAGAACCAATTAATCTGGAAGGGCATAGGTATTTGGCATCCTCAGGAATTCTAGGAACTGGGCTCTAATCTTGAACAGTTTCCTCAAAGGAGCAGGCTTGAGAGATAAAAAGAGATAAATTAACTTGTCTGTCCCCCTATTTCGAGTTACACTGAAAGAGAAATTTCAGGTTTATTTTCAGGGCTTCCAGTTTTATATGCTTCATGACATTTCAGGGGTCTCCCAGACTCTCCCCTTAATATAGTCTCACCTCAGGGGCACCTGGGTGGCTCAGCTGGTTAAGTGTCTGACTCTTGATTTTGCCTCAGGTCATGATATCAGGGTTGTGAGACTGAGCCCCATATGGGACTCCATGCTTAGTATGGAGACTGCTACCTCTCTCTCCCTCTCCCTCTCCCTCTCTTGCTCTTAAAAAAAAAAAAAAGAAAAAGTATATCTATCTATAGATATAGATATAGTCTCACCTCTTACAGATACTCTTAAAACCCACAGATAAAGAATGGATTTAAATGCAGACAGATGGTTGAAATTCAAATTAGCTTCAGATTGAACACAGCCAGACAGCAAATTAAGTGTCAATGATAGATTCTAAGATTTGTCCTGGTTTTGATGGGATGAATAGATAAAGAGAAGAAATCTTGAATGATCTGAAAAAGAGAAAAGACTGCAAAAAGAGAATTCTAGAACAAGACAAAACTCTACATCTTTACATTTTGACCTCAAGAAAAATAATTGTGAGCATTAGGTGTTGTATGTAAGTGATGAATCACTAAATTCTACTTCTGAAGCTAATAGTGCACTATATGTTAACTAGCTGGAATTTAAATAAAAAATTGGAAAACACTATAAGTGAATGAAAAGAAATTGTAGACAGTTATTTTACAACATAATTGCCATGTTAGTATAGTATAGGTTTCATAAAGATTTTTTGGTTTTTACCATTTTTAAGCTGAGAAGTTTCCCTGGGAATTTAATTAAGGTAACAAAATGAGTAGTTGATTTTGTTTCCTTGATTTCCACAACAGAATGACATATTTATTGTTCTATTTTATAATGTGATACATGGAAATAAGATGCCATAATATGTAGAGTCTACTGCATTTAAAAGATTAACATACAGGGGAACCTGGGTGGCTCAATTGGTTGGGCACCCAACTCTTGATTTTGGCTCAGGTCATGATCTCCTGGTTTTTAAGATCGAGCCTGTGTCTGGCTGGGCTCTGACAGTTCAGGGCCTGCCTGGGATTCTCTCTCTCCTTCTCTTTGCCCCTCCCCTACTCATGCTCTCTCTCTCTCTCTTTCTCTCAAAATAAATAAATATACATTTAAAAAATAAATAAAAGATTAACTCACACAAACAACAGAATTTGTTAACTTGTTAAAATAAATAATACAAATGGCCTTAACAATTTAAAAAAAAACAAAAAAGTAAAGTATTATATATTAAAATGCATAGAGTAAACTCAGTGCATCTGGAGGGAAATTTAAAACATTAACTGTATTCGTGGGGGGTGGGAAAAGACGTGAAGGGGAATTAAATTTGTTAAGTAAGTATTCAAATTAGAAGAGAGAGAAAACCCAACAAAATAGCTCCAGGAAGGAGCAATACCCCACACTAAAGGAATAGCAAAGAAACAAAAAGAATAGAAAACCTGAAAGCTAGTTTTGAAAAAGCTAATAAAATAAATAAGTTTTTAGCAATCAAGGGGAAAAGACACAAGAAAGAAGTAACAAAAGCCACTTAGAAATAAGTGAAGAGGGAATCCTTAAAATCATAGAGTAATAGTACACCATTACTTTTTATATATTTTATATTTCAATAGATAGTATTCACATGATTCTACACTCAAAATACTCCTAGTATATATGGTAAAAATTCTCTCTCCCAGCATATTCTCCAACTACTCTGTATCTTTCTCAAAAGCATCTTAACATTTGTCATTTGTTCATGAATGCTTCCAAGGACATTTTATTCATTTACAAATTAATATAAATATGATTTCTCTTACCCCTTATCTCACACACAAAATAAATTAAAGTAGTATGGTTTAAAAGATACTTCAGGACCAAATTTACAGGTATGCTTCCCAAAACCTTAGAGAAACAGGTCATTCCTGTCCTATACAAGTTGTTTTAGATCATAGAAAATAGGGAGAATTACACACTGACACCAATAAGGACTGGTTCATCCAACACCTATTCTACCTCCTTAGAAACCATATAACCATATAAAACATTGCATTTCCCAGACTCTCTCTTGCTTAAATTCCAGATGTGATTCAGTCTCTGCTGTGTAACTTCACCCATATGAAACTTCAGTTTGGAAGAAAATCAGATGGGGAGGGAGTCAGGGTCATGGCATCTACCAGGCTGCAAGTGGATGGTGACAAGTGGATAGTGGTTCCTGAGCCATAGCTACCAGCAGTGTCCTAACCGCCATGAGATTATGACTCATGAGATTATGGCCGGAAGTAATGTGATTCTGGGGCTGGCAATAGGGAAGTCTCTGTATCCCACCTGAAAAGTAACTTCCTAAATCACTAGCTTCCTGATTATGGCAGAGATGGCAGCCTCTTAATTTTTTAATTATTGATTGCATCACTGGCACTATCTACTTGATGACCGAGTTCTACAACATGGATTTGGGTGTAATTCCTGGAAATTCAGATAAAAGTCCCTTTCAGCCCTAGTGATATATCTCTAAGTAGGATAAATCCCTTTTTGTGTAGCAGAGAATCTGTGGTCGTAAATTGACCCCTAACTAATGTACTACTCAATTTACCTTATTTTTATTTTTTTAATGTTTAGTTAGAGAGAGAGAGAGAGAGCAGGGGAGGAGCAGAGAAAGACACAGAGAGAGAGAATCCCAAGCAGGCTCTGCACTGTCAGCACCGAGCCTGACATGGGGTTCGAACCCACAAACTGTGAGATCATGATTTGAGCCAAAACCAAGAGTCAAACGCTTAACTGACTGAGCCACCCAGGCGCTCTGCCACTTTACCTTAAAACTAAAACTGGACAAGAACAATACAAGAATGGAATACCGTATGTAAATGCCATTTATAAATACAGGTGCAAAATCCTAAATAAAAAATTAACAAATTACATTCAGCACTGAACAAATAGAGATAGAGGTGGCCAAGTGAGGTTTATTCCAGGAACTCGAAAATGACTCAGCTCAGAAAACCAATTAATGTGATTCACCACATTAATAGATTAAAGGAATAACATGATTATTTCAATTAATGAAAAAAATGCATTAGCAAAAGTCAATACACATTCATGATTTTTAAAAGTAACAAACCAAAAATAGAAGAAAGTGTGCTTAACTAAGTCATTCTTTAAAACCTTCCACAAACATCATACTTAGTGACAAAAAATGAGAAACATTATTTTTAGAATCATAATACACAGATGCCAACTAAGCCGCTGCTTTTCAAAAATGTAATAAGGCTCTTGGAAAATGAAATTAGAAAAGAAAAATAAAAAGTATAAAAGTTATAAAAAAAGGATTTTATCCATATTCTTCTTTGTTCCCATTGTGTAGCAATAAGTCTATTACCCTTTGTAAACAGCATCAATCACCTCTGCCAACACCCAAACTTCCTTTTTATTTGTCCAGTGGCTTGAATTGCCCAAATGGCCAGTTAGCTCTGTGCACTCTTTTTAACTTTATTTATTTATTCTGAGAGAGAGAAAGAGAGAGCACATGCACAAGTTGGGGAGAGGCAGAGAGAGTGGGAGAGAGAGAATCCCAAGCAGGCTCTATGCTGTCAGCCTGCCTGAAGCAGGGCTCCATCTCCTGAACTACAAGATCATGACCTGAGCCAATATCAAGAGTTGAATGCTAAACCAACTGAGCCACCCAGGCACCCAGGCTCTGTGCACTTTCCATTCAATTAAACTTCATTTATGTTGCCTGATGAAACCATGTATTTTAGCTATTAACACTTCTAAACTATAAAAGCTAGTGTTCTGAAGACAAGATGCAAAATATTTTATAAGTAGGGCATTGAGTATAATGTTGTGAACCACCACTTAAAAAGATTGCTTCTCAAATGTGTGCATTCTAGCTGTGAGAAAAACGGCACCACATACTGGTTGCAGGTTCCAAGCATATAATACATCATACAAGACAACATCCTGACCACTCAAGGTATTGCATTCCCACCTAACACTATAAGTTGGTATTTAGAAGTACATTTTGACAATGTAGGAGGTAAATGGTAAGGGATAAACTATTAACTATGAAATAAATTCCTTGGAGTCAATGCTGTGTGGGATACAGTGACCGTATATAAGACAGAAACTCCATGCAATAGTGGTGCTAACAAAAGCATGGCAGGCAGAGAAATCTGATCTATGTTCTTTCTAGAGACCTGCCCTCCATCTACTCTACTCCAGTTTATGGTATTGTAGCAGAAAGATGCTAGTGGTGGCCCTCATGATCCCCACCTCCTTGTATTCCTGCCCTTCTAAAATTCCCTCCCCTGAGTCTGGGCAGGACTTGTGACTTGGTTCTAAGCAGCATACTATAGCAAAGGTAATGGGATGTCATTCCTGTGATTACTTTATATGGTAGAAGGTGATTGATCTCATTTTTGTGATTACATCATGTTATTAAAGACTCCATCTTAACACAATAAAGCTGGAAATTCTCCTTGCAGGTAGGGCTGGCTACATAATTTGTGGGGCTCAGTACATAAGCAAAATGTGGGACTCCTTATTAAAAAATTGTTTAGAATTTCAAAACTGCTACAGAAGAACATTAAATCAAGTGTGGGGCATTTTAATCACAGGTCATCTGTGACAGCATAGAACACATGCTCATAAAGCCAACTCTACTCTTGGTTTGATGAAATAAGTGCCCATGTTCATGAAGACTGTATATCAAGGAAATGTGGACAGCCTCCGACAACAGTCAGCAAAAAACTAAAGCCCTCAGTCGTATAGCCAACAAACTGAATGAGCTTAGAATTGGAGTCTTTCTCAATTGAGCTTCCCAATGAGAATGCAATCTGTTCAATACCTTGCTTGCAGCTTTGTAAGACCCTGAGCAAAGGACCCAGCTATGTCATAGGCAAATTTATGACCCATGGAAACTGTGAAATAATAAATGTGTGTTGCTATAAGCTGCTAATTTTGTGTTAATTTTTATGGAGCAATAGAAAGCTAGTGGATTTATGACATAAAAGATTCAGAATAAGTTGCTCTGCTGCTGCTGGTAAATTAGGCATTGAGTAATGGTGACCAAATCACCCTAGAGAAGTAAACATTGATGTTGTTAAGTCAATATATAGTCTCTATTCCTATAGGATGGCCATTTTATTCATGAGCCTATTAAAAAAGTAACAACGTGTCTATGGAAAGAGGTTGACCCACAGTTAAAGGAATCATCATTTTGTCCATCCAATTAAGATATTCCTCTATGGTAAGGGTTTTTTGATGAGCATTTATTCAGGACAATACTCTTACGTTTTATGTCCCTTAGTAAGGGTCTATCCATGTATTTTACTTCTCAAACCACTTTGTTTCTAAGATTATAATCTTCTTTCTTCCAGTTCCACTTGCCAATGACCAAGAGTTTTGTGACTGATACCACACCTTTCATAAAATTTGGAAAATGATCTGAAATACTAAAAATTCCACCCATTGGTCCTAAAGGGCAAACCTTGAATGAGGTTGTAAGGCAGTAACAGTTCACTTCTACTTGGCACCAACAAATCATTTAGATGAATCTGTTAATCGGAGTCAAGTATGTGGGTAATAAAGAATTTCCTGTGAGTCCCTAAATGAGGCTGAGGGGAAAATGACAGTGTTGTAGAAGTAGCATAGTCAGAATGTGGGCCATCTGCAACTTACTTGTACCTCTAGACACTCTTAGGTGTGGTTCCATATATATTACTTCTATTAGATGATGGAATACTGCTGGACATGACCAAGTTTTTGGTTATTTTGATTTGATAATATGTTGTCCATCATTGGCAGCTCCAATCAAATAGTTACTTGGTCTCATAGTCAACAATTTACTTAAAAAACATTTTAAAAAAGGGGGAGGGGGCGCCTGGGTGGCTCAGTAGGTTAAACGACTGGCTTTGGCTCAGGTCATGATCTCACGGTTCATGGGTTCAAGCCCCACATCGGGCTCTGTGCTGACAGCCAGGTCAGAGCCTGGAGCCTGTTTCAGATTCTGTGTCTCCCTCTGTCTCTGACCCTCCCCTGCTCACACTGTCTGTCTCTCTCTCTCTCTTAGAAATAAATTAAAAAGCATTAAAAAAACGATTTACTGTCTACCATCTACCATTGTTATAATCATTCCAGTTTGTCTCTATTGATTGAGTGCTTCTAATTAGCTTCTGCCAATCTACAACTTCCTCATTCTCACTGAAATGAGAAGCGTATATAATATGCTGGAATTCTCCCCTTCAATGTATTTCTCAAGGCCTTGGTGAAGGACTTGTTTTCTGGATCCATTTGAGGGATATAGCTAGGAATGAGGAAAGCAGAATGTATATAACAAATTAATCCAACATTTCCACCTCCTAAATCTTTTAATTCTTTTCTCTATTCTTCTTTGTGGTATGTCAATTTCTCTTAATATGAGATATTGTGTATATTTAAGCCAACCAAAAAATAGAACAACTAAAACTGCTCTCAGATGTTTAAGCTAGTACATTGGAAGTCAAATTCCTCATAAGAGTACCTGTATAGGTAAATTCAGTTAAATCTGAGACTATATTCTTCCTTTCTATTAGTCTAGCATGCTCAGACTCCATGATGATATATATTGGTCATATTTCTTTTAGATAATTTTAAACCTATGCCGTAAGTTAAAAATATGAAAATGTCATTTTTTAAACTGTTTAGCATATTTAGAAACACTCCCAGCCTACTATTGATGCTCATCTATATGAATCAGCATTTTTAGTTGGAAACAAAAAATAACCAAGTTCAACTGATTTAAACAACATAGGAAATTATTAAAAGGATTTTGGGTGACTCAATGAATTATTAGGAGGCCTAAACAATTAGAGTCAAGACATCATCAAACAGCAGTTGTTGCTGCCCACAGTGCAAAAACAGTTGGCTCTGGATACTAAATGCCATGAATAGCATGAGTCCTAGTACTGCTACTAACTTCATCTTGCTGCAATGACCTAAATGGCTGTCCAGAGTTTCTCTCATCTGACGCATTGACTCCCAATTCCAAGTACAGAACCCAGATCACACGTCCACAGCCTAGGTACAAGTAAAGCTAAGAAAGCAAGTACCTGACATTTCAGTGTTTATTGTGGAAAGTACACTCTGCCTCCCATCATATTCATAAAATCGGAAGTTCCAAAGGATAGGAAGGCAATTACTCTATGGGCAGTCAAAATGAATGATAAATGTCAACTATGATTAAAATCATGTGTAGAATAGTATAAAATCATGTGATGTAAAACCATGTGTACTATATGATCCCCAAATTCTGCTGCTAGAGTTTCTAAAGAAATTCTCATGCATTCCCAAGAAAGAAACAATGATGTTTCTTTGAAACAGTGTATATAATAACAAAAATGTGAAAAGAACTCAAAGGCCATTAGAATTAGATCAACAGGTTGTGATATGTTAATTTCATGTCATGGCCTTTTTTGTTGTTGTTGTTCAGGTATTGAGAAACTACTGGGGTGCCTGGGTGGCTCAGCTGGTTGGGCATCCAACTTTGGCTCAGGTCATGATCTCACGGTTCGTGGGTTAGAGCTCCACATCAGGCTCTGTGCTGACCACCAGCTCAGAGCTGCTTCAGACTCTGTGTCTCCCTCTCTCTCTGACCCTCCCCTGCTCATGGTCTCTCTCTCTCTCTCTCTCTCTCTCTCTCTCTCTCAGAAATAAATAAATAACATTTTAAAAACTTAAAAAAGAAACTACTGCATTAGAGATAATGCTAAACCCTGTGGACAGACACTGGGGTGGATGAGGAGATGTTTCCAAATATGAATTTTTAACAAAACTACTTTTGGGACTGTCCCAATGGAGTGGGAAGATAGACACATAAGCATATCACCAGGACACATGTAATATATCAAAGACTCAAATGGATCATCTACATGGTATGATAATGGTATAGTGAGAAAAATATAACTGCTTGCATAAGTGGGAGAAACATCACAGAGAGAAAAATATGTAAGTGCTGCCTCAAAATGTCTACAAGAGTATGAAATAAATGAGGAGAGATGCATTCCAGGCAGTACAAATTTTATTGCAAAGTCACTAAAGTTTGTTATATATAGCACAGTTCTACATACACAAATCAATCAGTGTCATACACCACATTCACAAAATGGAAGATAAAAACCTGTGTCATCATCTCTTTAGATGAAGAAAAAGCATTTGACAAAATTCAACATCTATTCCTGATTTAAATGAATGAAGTAGGTATAGAGGCAATGTACCTCAGCAAAATAAGGCCATAAATGACATGCCATAGCTAAAATCATATTCAGGTGAAAAACTGAAAGCTTTACCTTTAAGATCAGGAACAAGGTAAGTATGCCAATTTTCACCATTCTTATTCAACATAGTACTAGAAGTCCTAGCCAGAGAAGTTAGACACACATACACACACCCAATCGAAATAAAAGACATCCATTTTGAAAACAAAGAAGTATAACTGTCTCTATTTGCAGATGACATGTTATTATATGTCAAAAACCCTAAGGACTTTAAGAAAAACTATTAGAACTAATAAATTCAATAGAATTGAAGGACACTTAATCAGTATACAAAATCAGTCACTTTTCTATACACTAACAATGAACTATCAGAAAAAGAAACTGAGAAAATTCCATTTACAATTGTGTCAAAAAGAATAAAGTACTTATGAATAAATTTAATAAGTAAAAGGCCTATATACTGAAAGCTATAAGATACTGATAAAAGATACTGAACAAGACTCAAATAAAAAGATATTATATGTTCATGGATTGAAAGAATTAATATTTTTTAAATGTCTATACTACCAAAGAAATCTGTAGATTCAATCTAATTCCTCTCAAACTTCCAATGGCATTTTTTCACAGAAATAGAAAAAAACAATCTCAAGGTTTGTATAGAACCACAAACTACCCTGAATAGCCAAAGCAATCCTGAACAAAAAGAACAAAGCTAGAGGCATCACACTTCCTGATTTTAAACTATATTACAAAACTGTAGCAATCAACATAGGGTATTGGCATAAAAACAGACACATAGATTAATGAAACAGAACAGAGAACTGGAAATAAACCCACATATATACAGTCAATTAATTTACAACAAATGGGCTAAGGATACACAATAGGGAAAGGAAAGTCTCCTCAATAAATAGTGTTGGGACAACTGAAGAGACATATGCAAAAGAATGAAACTGTATATCCTCTTATGCTGTACATAAAAATTAAGTCAAAATAGATTAAAGACTTGAAATAAGACTTGAAACCATTAAATTCCGAGATGTAAATATAAAGGGTAAACTCCTTGGCATTGGTCTTAGCAACGACTTTTTTTAACACCAAAAGTAAATACAGCAATAGAAAATAAATAAATAAGACTACATCAAACTAAAAAAGCTTCTGCAGAGCAAATGAAACCATCAACAAAATGAAAAGACAACTGACCGAAAGGAAAAAAAGTTTATAAATGATATATCTGATAAGGGGTTAGTATCCAAAATATATAAAGAACTTCCACAACTCAATAGCAAAAAGCAAAACCCCAATTTAAAAATGAGCAGAGGAACTGAGTAAACATTTTTCCAAAGAAGACATACAGATGGCCAACAGGCACATACATGAAAAGATGTTCAACATCACTAACCATCAGGGAAATGCAAATCAAAACCACAATGAGATACCACCTCACACCTGTTAGAATGGTATCATCAAAAAGCCAAGAAAGTGTTGGAAAGGAAGGAAAAAAAGAGAACACTTAATCAGTGTTGGTGGAAATATAAATTGGTGTAGCAAAAAATGGTATGAAGTTCCTTAAGAAATTAAAAATGAAAGTACCATATGATCCAGCAATTTCACTTCTAGGTATATATTCAGAAGAAATAAAACAGGTTATTGAAGAGATATCTGCACTCCCATGTTCATTGTGGCATTATTCACAATAGCCAAGAAGTGGAAATTTAAACTGTCCATCAATGAATGAGTAAGAAAAAATGTGTTGCATTTGTTCATGTATTATATTTACGTATATATATAAACACACATTTATACATACATACCATACCAAGTAATACACAATGTATATAATTATGTATATATAAAAATAATATATACATATATGTGTGTACATATATGCATAAGTGTATATATATATATATGCTATGGAATATCATTCAGCCATGAGAAAGAAAGAAATTCTGCCATTTGTGATAACACAGATGGACCCTGAGAACATCATGCTAAGTGAGATAAGCCTGACAGAGCAAAACAAACACTGTGTGGAATTACTTATAAATAAATCCCCCAAAACTCATATAAACAGAGTAGAAAAGTGGTTGCTTGCGGCTGGGGGCATGGGGCAAATGAGGAGAAATTGGTACACACTTCCAGCAGTAAGATGAATAAGGTCTGAGGATCCGATGTAAAACATCATGACTCTAGTTGGTAACACTGCATTGTATAACTGAAATTTACCAAGATCAAAAAGAATGAAATCCTGTCATTTGCAACTGCGTGGATGGAACCAGAGGGTGTAATGTTAAGTGAAATAAATCAGTCAGAGAAAGACAAATATATGACTTTCCTCATATGAGGAACTTAAGACACAAAACAGATGAACCTAAGGGAAGGGAAATAAAAATAACACAAAAACAGGGAGGTGGACAAAACATAAGAGATTCTTAAATACGGAGAACAATCAGAGGGTTACTGGAGGAGTTGTGGGGGGGGGGTGCTAAATGGGTATGCAGCATTAAAGAATCTACTCATGAAATCATTGTTGCACTATATGCTAACTAACTTGGATATAAATTTTAAAAATAAATTAAATAAGAAATTTGGAAAAAAAAGAAATTTTCCAAGAGAGTAGAGCTTAAATGTTCTAAAAATAAATAAATAAGATGCTGGATGTGATAATTAACTAGATGGAAAGAATCCTTTCACAATCTATACATTTATCAAATCATTACAGTATACATTTTAAATATCTTACTATTTTATTTTTTAGTTATGCTTCAATAAAGCTGATATTTTCAAAAATAAAAAATAAAGTAACAATGAAGTTGAATTTCTTTTCTACCCTAAACTTTTTAAAGTTTTTTAAGCTTTTGAAAATGTTGCCATCTAGTGGTGTCAAACTTTTTTTAAAAATTAGTAATTAGTAAATCATTCAACTATGTTTCCTAGATAGAGTTTCCTTAGCATTTTTCAAAGAAATGTTAAGCTTGTGCCTCTGCTTTAAGAGAAAGTACTCTAGATTCAGGATACTGGGTTTTAGAATTTGGCTCCTGAGTGATCACAGGCAAGTTGCTTAATCTCTCTGTAAATGCATATAATAATAGTACCTACTTCCCAGGATTGCTAAAGAGAATTAATGAGAAAATCCTTATAAAGCTGTTTAGCACAGGGGTGCCTGAGTGGCTCAGTCAGTTCAGTGTCTGACTTTGGCTCAGGTCATGATCTCACTGTTCTTGAGTTAGAACCCCACGTTGGGCTCTGTGATGACAGCGCAGAGCCTATAGCCTGCTTCAGATTCTGTGTCTTTCTCTTTCTGCCCCTCCCCTGCTCTCACTCTGTCTCTTTCTATCTCTCTCTCAAAAATAAACATTAAAAAAAAATAAAGTTGTTTAGCACAACATTTGGCCTCATAGTATACACTTGAGAAGTAGTGATTGTTATATTGCTCAATGGGGAAAGGGTTGCAATCTTTCAGAGGCATTGAAGTTTGAATGAGACAGCACTTAGAACTATGGGACTTTATACTGTCAGTTCTGATCAGAGTATTCTGCTTCTTTCTTGGAGTAGTAGAAACATTGTATTGGTATGTGGCTGCTGTGTAGATGGCAGGTATTAATGACTAGTATTATCTAATTTTGAAAGATCCCTGAATCAGCTATGATTGTGATTTACTGTTAAACTGTTTATAATTTACCCCTGATTCGGTCTGTTAGCTATTCTTAAGAAAATGTAAATCTTTCTAGGAAAGCACGAATTGAAGTAAAAGAAAGACAGCTTCACTAGTCAGTGAAAAAAATTGAGATTCATAGAAGATGCAGTCAGCCCTAAAACTGCCTGTCAAGAAGGCAAGGCAGATGGAAATGGTCCTCTCTGTTTATGACATCCGTTGAGCTCCAGTATTGCTATGATTTATTTTATTCTTCAAGACAGTCCTTGAATCTTATTTTAACTTGATTTCACCTGACCAGTGAAGCATAAATAGTATGATTTTAAAAGTACATTTGACAGAAATGTCTCCTGAGAGCTCCAAACATATGATGACAAAATATTAGTCAGATGACACCACTATTGAGAATTTACAGTTAAGCATCTAGCAATATTCATAATTTTAGTTAGTGGACTGGAGTCAGTCTGGAGGGGAAAATATACCATAAGACTCTGTCATGAATGCCCCTTCTCCAATATTTTTATAAAAAAACTTGGATGAATAAAGCATGCTTTGTTTAAGTTGCAGAAAATTCTGGATCGACTGATGTGACAGATGCCTGTAAGATGGTCCCAAGGATTCCTACCTCTTGGTATTCACACTTTCATGCAATCCCCTCTCCTTGTGTGTAAACTGGTCCCAATGACTCATTTCTAATAAATGTAACAGAGCAAAAGTGATGGTAGTCACTTCTAAAATTAGATTACAAAAAGATGATGGCTTCCATTTTGCATGTTCTTTCTTGTTCTCTTGCTAACTTGTTGTGATGGAATCTAGCTACCTTATGGAGAGGTCCATGTGGCAAGGAACTGAGAGACACCTCTGGCCAACAGCTAGTGAGGAGCTGAAACAGTCCAATAGCCCATGAGGAACTGAGTTCTGCCCATAACCACATGAGTGAGCTCAGAACCAGGTCCTCTCTAAATTGAGGCTTCAGATGGGACTACAGCCCCAGACAACACCTGTGTCCTGGTAAGGGACTTTGACTCAGAGGAACCCAGATAAGCCAACCCACAGAAACAGTGAGATAATAATGTTTATATTTTTAGCCACTAAGTGAGCTGATTTGTAACACAGCAATACAACCAAGACAATTCATCAGGGGTCAGCAAACTACAGCCTGTGGTCAAAGCTAGTCTGAGGTCTGCCATTGTATGGCCTTTTAGCTAAGAATGTTCTTTACATTCAAAAGATTCCTTACTTCCTTTTCTCTCTTTCTCTCTTATTTTCTTTCTTTCTTTCTCTCTTTCAACATGTAACCAAGACCTCGGGCCCACAAAGCCTAAAATATTCACAATCTAGATTTTACAGATATAGATAAAGCTTGACAACCCCTGCAGTAAATAATATGACTGATAACAGAATCAAGATTCAGAATGATTATCTTAACTGACTAGAATAACGAAGTGGAGTAAATGAGATAAAATTTGGCAGTAGTTCACACAAAGTTCTGCCCTTAAATTCACAATTCAATCTCAGAAACACAGGATAGTGACCATATGAAAAGAACTAGAGGATTTTAGTAGGTAAATATAAAATGGATGCTTAAAAATGATTAATATAGGGGTACCTAGGTGGCTCAGTCAGTTAAGCACCTGACTTCAGCTCAGGTCATGATCTCAAAGTATGTGGGTTTGAGCCCTACATCAGGCTCTGTGATGACAGCTCAGAGCCTGGAGTCTGCTTCAGATTCTGTGTCTCCTTCTCTCTCTGCCCCTCCCCTGCTTGCTCTCTGTCTGTCCAAAAAAATAAATAAACATTTAAAAAATGTTTTTAAATAGTTAATGTAATCCAATACTGCATTGACATAAATATAAATCCAGTTCATAGAGAAATATAACCTCAAGACTACATTAGTCAGAACACTTGCAGACCATTTCAATAGAGATCATTTAAATTAAAAACTATTTAGAGACAATGAAAAAGGCTTTTGTATTTATTTTTATAGAAAAGGCTTTTAAATTTATTTCTTTAAATAATTACAAGATACAACTTTTTAAACCAACATGATAGAGGAGTCACTAGTATCCAAAATTATGTATTTTATCTGTATTAATCTCTCTCCATATTTTTTACTTGATTCTTCCTTTGATGTCTACTTGTATTGTATAACATGTTTATATTTGGCTTCCTGCTTTCTTTCTGTGTATTTCAAAAGGAGTAAAGGGGAAGGGAAAGACATCTAAGAATATACCTGAGTTTGTGGAAGACAGTTAGCATATTTAAGAGTATTGTATTTTATGCTGAGGATGTGGAGAAAAAAGGAAACCTCACGCGCTCTTGGTGGGGAAGTAAGTTGGTGCAGCCACTGTGGAAAACACTATGGAGGTTCCTCAAAAAATTGAAAATAGAAATACTATACAATCCAATTGTACTATTGGATGTTTTCCCAAAGAGAACAAAAACACTTTCCGAAAAGATGTATGCACCCTTATGTTTACTGCAGCATTATTTAGAAGAGCTAAAATATGGAAGCAGCTTAAGTGTCTATGACTACACTAATGGATAAGGAAAATGTGGTGCGCACGCGCACACACACACACATACACACACACACACACACACACAGGAATATTATACAGCCATAAAAAGGATGAGATCATGCCATTTGAGACAACATGGATGAACTTGGAGGCTATTATGCTAAATGAAATAAGTCAGATTGAGAAGACAAATACTACATGATTCCACTCATAGGTGGAATATAAAAAACAAACAAATGAATAAACAAACAAAAAGCAGAATCACCTATAAATATAGGAAATAAACTGACAGTTGCCAAAGGGAAAAAGAGTGGGTGGTTGGGCAAAATGGGTGCACAGGAGAGGAAAATACAGGCTTCTCGTTATGAAACAAATAAGTCTTAAGAATAAAAGGCACAGCATAAGGAATATAGTCAATGGTATTGTAATAGTGATACAATGAGACAGATGCTAACTTCACCTGTGGTGAGCATAGCATAATGTATAAACTTGCCAAACCACTAAGTTGTACACCTGAAACTAATATAATATTTTGTGTCAACTACATTCACATTTTTAATAAAAAAAGAATTGTATTTTATAGCCTCTCAAAATTGAGCCTATATCTGTCTCTCTGTGTTTGCATAGGCTGTACACATCTGTGCTTACAAAAGTATCCCGGAGTTTTGAGGTAAAAGTCATTTTTAGAATAAAATGCACCCAGAAACCAACAAACAAAAAGATCATTTTAAACTAACTCTAAATTCACATTTATACATGCCAAGATGAGAAGTATAGAGACTAAACAAATAGGTTTCAGCTTACTTGAATAGAAAGTGTTTTAAGTCTGACTGGACATACTATGTATGGGAAAGACTCAATGGGCTCCATTCTTTCTGAATTTACAATAAAATCTGCTCTCTCCTTGCTTTTCTACAGAGCTACCGCAGTTTATTTTAACTTTATAGTCCATGATTCCTTGTTGTTTACTCTTACCCGTGAGAAATTGTTCTGAATGCAGTAAGCAGTGACTGACTCACATAGAGTCAGCTTCCACAACAGCCAGACGGAGGGCAGTCAGGAGAACGCGTGATAAAAATAGCCTTTGATGCTGAACCCTGGAAAGCAGACAGTGGAAGCACTAACAAAGTCCCTCTTGGGAAGATTATTTCTCCCTCAGAATGAGTGAAAACTGACTGCTATTTTCATACTCTAGAGGGAGGTGCAGATTTACACTAAGCTGACTCAGTGGTGAAAAGAGAACAGAGAGATTAAAGGAAAAGAATTAACACGCAAAGGAAAGAATTGGACAAGTGATAACATTTCTGCTTCTTTCTAATCACTGTTTGAATGAAATTACTTAAATATGGAAGGTTAAAATTTTAATTTCAAACCTACATTTGGGTAAGGCTTACATTTGACTTTATTTTTTTCTACTAGCCCAGTACTGGTAGCCCTTAACAATAAACTTCACTTAATATTTAAATCATAGATCACTCAAAAAAGAAAAAAAATACCTTTAACTGGTAAGGATGTAGATGGAAATCACCATATGATAAGCTTCTTAATTATGAGTGTCTGCGTAACAAAATTATTTCTCATAAATTTTAATTTGACTATGAAAAACTAGGAGATATATATATATATATTCTTTTCTACATATGTCCAGAAAATACTCTTTTTGGTATGAGGTATATAATTTTGTGGTTATTGAATCATTTTAAATTTGAATTTTCTGTTACTGTATATCGGCCTTAACAGATTCATTTGGTAAATTAGAAATGAAAATGCTTCTAAATTTAGCATTGCTTAATATATATTTATCACTTCATTATTATTAAATATGATATGATTTATATTACTAAATATCATATTGTTATCAATTGTATATCCATACCATGCAGAACTTTTATTTATTTTTTCCTGTTTTTATGATATAAACAAAACAGCAGTAAAGAAAATGAAATATTGGCATGCCCTTCTAATACAGTCACTGTTTCTTTTCCTTTGTTCCCTTATTGTGCCCTTATTCATGCATCATTTAAATTGCTGCTTTCATAGTAGACAAAATGTTATGCCTCACCTTTCTCATTTAAAATTATGTTCAAACTGTTTTTTCTGCTTGCTGCATGGATTCCTAATTATCATCTTAATGTGTAGATTATCAAAGATTTTGTAAAATGAGGTAATCTCCTGTGGAAGGCTGGGTAACTAGTCATGTCCATAACATGCCACTAACATTGGGAAATTTCTCACTGTCCCCTCATTTCACTGGGGCACCCAATTTACTCCCAGTCCCAGAATTAATTGAATACAGGGATATCAATTCATTCTATCAAAACTCAGATGCTAAAATAGCAATTTATTCATTGACAATGAGAATTAAGAAGTAAAGGTACAAGCCTACTTCTTGTGTTTTCTTTGACCTCTCAAGTTCTCTCCCTCTGGGCAAGTTACATAGGAGGTCGCTAGACTAGAAAGGACTACAAACAGAGTCCATAATGCAATTAAGTGCCTGTCCCCACAATAGCTTCAAGCACTTCTAAGCAGTATAATAAAGTCCTAAACAGTACTGTATGGAAGACGTGTTTTGTCTTTAAGACCTCTCCCTTTTTGTTGTTTCCACTGGGGAGCAATCCTATCTTCAACCAACACATTCATTAGAAGCGTCAATAAGTTCATTCTGGTTACAGTTATATTTTTTAGACCTGGGAGCCATTCTCCCTCTTCTGTCTTGATCTATTATGCTTTGATTTTTTTCTGCCTCTTTCTTGCAAAGATATTATTTTTCTTTAATCTTAGTGTCTGAGAATTACCTCACTGAGTATACCCATGTGCCCCAAATATCCCTTCCAAATGACGGGACAGTATTCCATTGAGTTTCTCTATCATTAACCATTTGCAGTTTTCCCTTCCCCATCCTTAGAAGAGTGTGTCATTCTTTTCTTCAGAATTTTTCAGAAGAACAAATTCCTAGGAGTATTAGAAAATCAAGGAGAAGACTATGTAACTTCTTCTATTACTGCCTAATTACTTCACGAAATGGTTTGAGCAACTTATGCCAGCAAAATACAGCAATTTCAAAATAATCTCACAATTAGTCACTTAAATTTTTCTGAAATTTTAGTATGTTAATATCAACAAAAGGATAATATGTTGGTCTTTCAGATTGAATTTTTAATTTCTACTGAAACCGGTCACTTTTGCATGTCTCATTATGAATTTCATCTTGTTAAATCAAATTACATTCTTTTTTCACTTTTTTGAGAGCCCAATATTTAGGTTATCACTTTCTATGAACTGTTTGTATGATACAGATACTGTTTCTGTCAAAAATAGAGGCTAAAATTTCCCAATTTGTTGTTTTAATTTAAAATATCCAGGTACACTGTTCTGTTTTATAAGCCTCTTTCAACTGTGTTCTTGTCACTTATTATATTTTAACCTTCACTTTTTTGAGAAAATCTTCCGCATTCACTTCCCCATTGCTCCTGATTTGTCATATGTTAAAAATTTTTTTAGTGTTTATTTTTGAGAGGGGAGAGAGAGAGAGAGAGAGAGAGAGAGAGAGAGAGAGCAAACATGAGTGGGGGAGGGGCAGAAAGAGATGGAGACACAGAATCTGAAGCAGGCTCCAGCTGTCTGCCCAGAGCCCAGTGCAGGGCTCAAACTCACAAACCACGAGATCATGACCTGGGTGGAAGCTGGACGCCCAACCAACTGAGCCACCCAGTCGCCCTGTCTTATGTTAAAATAAATTATTACATAGAGTTAATATTCCTTTCCAGTGTTGCTTAGGAAATGTATCAACCATGCTTCATAGTTAATAAATTCCTGCAGCCTCTCATTGCACCATATGCTACATAGAGTTGTCCCTGAAGGAAGCAGCGCCATTGCAAACCAATGCCAAAAATAAAAATTTCTTTATGAATTTTGATTGAAGCTCATATTAACAACTGCTATCTGTTCTCTTTGTCCATTATGTTTTAATATGTATGACCTGTCTCTCAGAACTGAAGTAGCACATTCCTGGATTTCAGTTGTTTCAGAGAATTGCTGCCTATCTTTTTGAAGTGCTCTCCACAAAACTCGAAAGTGATTTATTTAGATTGGGTCTTCCTGGGTTTCCTTTTTTGAATGCATATCATATCACAACATATCTATTGTATCACATTACATTATATATTATATAATATGTTTAGTCACTTAAATTCTTTTGCATTTTGGCTTGCATCTCAGTATTCCAAGGGAAACTTAAAACTAATAATTATACATATATTAAAATATGCTAAAGATAATACTCCTCAAAGCACAGTAAATTCTCTCTGTTATTTATATCAACCTAATCAACTCTACAAATTAAAAAATGGATGGAAGGAGGGAAGAAAAGAGGAAGCAAGAGAGAATGAAAATAGAATTCATAATTATAGTCATATAACTTTTTGCAATGTATAAATGAAACATAAATTATGTTTCTTATATTTCTTATATTATTTGTAAATGACTGGTGTTTGCATTTCCAAGATGCAAAGCTCTCTTCCATTCCTGATAATAAATATCACACTTAGACACCCGGCAAGTATAAGGTATTATTTTGTGTATCTTCCAAGGCTTGTATTCCCAAATTCTAAAAACAGGAATGTATAGGTTTAGATATATATTGCCCAGGGCAACAAAAAGGGCCTTTCAGCTATGCAAAGACAAGTCTTTTCCTGTTAGTCTGGTCTTGTCTGTTTCACTAAAACTCATGTCTGTATCTCTAGATTGCCACAATGTTCATCAGTAACATAGTAGTGTATAAGGAAACAGAAAGTGAAAAAATTTAGAAGAACAGAAGACTCTGGATTATTGGTTCTGAACTAATTAAGGCATCTAATAAATTATTATAATAGGGAGATATGGTTACAATTTCTAACTCTTAGTTAGAAAGGGGTTTGGTGGTGGAAACAGGGTGGAGAAAGCAGTGGAATGCTATGATACTTACACTACCCCTGGGTAATCCCCAAGACCATGTTTAAAGTTCCTGGTATTCACCTAAAGTAGTCAAATTACTTCGGAGGAAAATGATTTTTAAGTCTTTACCACCCTCAACAAACATACTTGAAGGTGGAATTTCATACTTAGAGATTACAGCAGTTTTCCAGTTAAGACACTTGGGCCAATGCATGGCTCTGTTTGCGACAACAACAACAAAAAGTATTATTTATCTTATGAGCATGGGACCAAAAGAAAGTATTAAAAGTTATAGAGAGGGGTGCCTGGGTGGCTTATTCAATTAAGCATCCGACTTTTGATTTCAGCTCAAGTCATGATCTCACAGTTCGTGGGTTCGAGCCCCACAATGAGCTCTGCACTGACAGTGTGGAATCTTCTTGGAATTCTCTCTCTCTCTCTCTCTCTCTCTGTTTCTCAAAAGAAAAATTATAGATGGTTTCAGTTGATTTTATTATTTTGGATTTAACATGCATCCTAAAACCTAATTGAAAAAAGAATGTTTTAATAAGAGAAAATTATTCTTTTATATGTCAAAAATCTATACATATAAAGAGCTTTGGTAACAGCCTGTAACTCAAATTCTCAAAAGGATATGACTTGCCCCTAAATATCCTGTAGGAAGTGATTTTTTAAATCTGTTTCTGTTTTTAAAATATAAAATGTTAATAGTCACACCATAAACTATCTGAAAAAGATACTTTGTTAAATGTATATGACCTTCAGTTAAGGGAAACAAAATGTCAGCCTTTAGATTTTATGCACTATTACATAATTTTTTATTAATATTTTCATACTGCCTTTTTCTAAATGTTCTAACTTCAAGTTGAAGGTTGAGGTAGAAGGCACAGAGTAGAAGTTGCACAAACTGTTTCCAAGCTAATCTCCTTTTAAAAAGTGTTTTCAACAGTGAATCCCTATATCCAACCACCTCCAGTCTAAACTACTTTTCAGGATCCTAGAGTTTCCAAAATCTGGACCTAACTTTTCCTACTTTATTCCCAATAATCCTCAGTGTCCTTCTTTTCTTCCAGTTGGGCGTTTTAAATTCATTCATTCAATAAATATTTGTTGAACATTTATCATGTGGCAGGCACCAAACCACAAAGTAGTGGTGGCATGGACTCCAGAATCAGACAGACCATGTTAAAATACAAACTCAAACGCCACCTACTATGAGATTCTTGAACCTCCATTTGCCTGTTTCCTTATCTCTCAAAAGAGGGTAGTATAGTATCATAAGTTTATTGTAAAGATTCAAGGAAATAATACATGTCAAGTGCATAGAACAGTTCTTGGCACATAGTAAGCCCTCAGTAAACATTAGGTGTTAGTGGTGCCTGGGTGGCTCAGCTGGTTGAGTGTCTGACTTTAGCTCAGGTCATGATCTTGTTATGCTCGAATCGTGAGTCCCCAGAGACCTCCAAGGAGCCGGCACCGATGCAAGAACAAAAGGGTCTTTATGACAAGCTCGAGCAGGGGTTCACCTGTCTTCCCGCGCAGCGGCAGCAATGTGGAGCCCCGAACAGTGGCGAGCAGGGTTTTTATGGGGGAAGGGCGGGGGTGTAACCGTGCACACGTTGTACGTTTTGCATCATTATATAAGCACCAATCATAATTGTACAATACCCATAGTAACAGCAAGTAACCGTTTTGACCATTCAGTATCTGCGAGGCGTCTGTTACATTTGGCAGGACCCAATCGTGACCTCTGAGAGTCTTTTAAAATGACCAATTATGAGGTGGGCTCAGAGAATCTACGTGGGGCTTCTGTAAGCGGTGATTGATTGGCAAGTTTGTACAAAGTAACTACCTGCAGTTCCCAGCCCTGACTCGTCTCCAAGACTACAGGAATGTTACACATTTCTTTTGATTGGCAGATCCGAAGGCGGTCCGAGGGTGGCTTCAGCTGAGGCTTTTCCTGGAACTGGGACTCCGTGCAGCCTGAGGTTGTTTCTAATGGAGGACTTAATTTCAGGCTCCTCAATCTCACGGTTCATGAGTTTGAGTCCGGTGTCGGGCTCTGTGCTGACAGCTCAGAACCTGGAGCCTGCTTCAGAATCTGTCTCCCTCTCTCTCAAAAGGAAATATTTTAAAAAGTTAAATATTTTAAATATTCTAAAATAAATATTAAATCTCTCTCCCTCCCCTGCTCTCTCTCTCTCTCACTCTTTCTCTCTCTCAAAAAATAAATATTTTAAAAAATAGGTGTTATTAAAGATGCATAGTGTTGAAGAAAAACAAAACATTTCAACAAAATTGAAAGAGTGCCATTCCAGGAGAAGTACAGGGTGTTATGGCAGGGTCAAACACAAAACAACTACCTTGTCAGGAAGGGTTTTCCAGAAGAAGTGACATTGAAGGTGAGTCCTGAAACATAAGTTGGAGTAAGCAGAAAGGGGTGGTCTAGGCAAGGAGAGCTACATGTGAAAAGGCCCAGGAGGGCATTAATATGGCACTTTAGAGACACTGAGTGAGATTCAGTGGGGGGTAGGGCAGCAGGATCCAGGTCCAGAATCTTTAAGACAATTTCAACTTTATACCAAGAATAATGAGAAGCAATTTTCGGGACTTTAGGAAAAAAGGCAATATGACCATATTTGCATTTGAAAATAAATGGCTGCAGCCTGGAGGATAGACTGGAGGAGAGAAAGAGAGAATAGGGCCAAAGATCAGATAAAAAGTGTAGTCCTTGCTAAGTCTTTCTTTACTGCTTGAGCTCTCATTGATCACAACTGATCACTTTCTTTCTTCTAAACTCCAATAGCACTATTTTTTTTTTTTTTACTGTGACACTATGCCTTTAATTGATAGCCTTACCACAGCATTAGTATCTGAGAGGAGACAGAATGAAAGAAGAAATAGTCATCTGCCTTTCCAAGCACAGAGCCAAGAAAGACTCTCACAACTGAACAGGTGTTGCAGGTTAGATTCCTCCCTGAGATTGAGTTTAGTGTATGGGGAGTATTCATGGGACAAAGCAATACTTGTGGGATCGACATTTGTGGAAGAGAGGAAAAGGAAGCAGGAGTGAGGAGAGGAAGAAGGCAAGCAACAGCTTCAACCAACCCCTTTGGAACCTTTGGAGCTAGAATGCCCTTTCAGATGTCATGGACTTTATACCCCACATCAATCAACTACTGGCTATAGGACTTCCTGTGTGGCTCTCTGTAACTGAGGCAATCCCTGAAAGCTATTCTAGATAGTCTCTTTAGTAGGTGAGGCTCAGTCCTTCATTGAAAAGGGATCCAGATGGTGTATCAGAGTATCACCAATTTGGGATAAGATAGCCTGTACTACTTTTTCAAAGAAACCTGACCAAGCTCATCAAAATCTTCATCAGACTTTATGAAGGACTTTATACCTCCTAGTAGCCATGACCTCCTTCTCAGAATAAAGATGAATTTCCAATGTAGAGAGACAAGTGAAGAGGACTATGGAAGAGAGGAAAAAGAAGAAGCTGTGTTTGTACTGAGCTCCAAATTTAGCTAGAATATTTTGAGAAAATATATCCAGGTATATACGTTGGATAGGCATTTGCTGTTGGAGGGCTATTGTTACCAACTAGCTAGAGATACACAATGCTGTGAACTCCTGGAGTACTTAGACACTGAACTTCAACTAAATCGAATCTAGCATGGCACAACTATTTTATTACCTGATGCTTTCATTCTTGAGGAGATAGATAATTGGTAGTAGAGAGAGAGAGAGAGATGTGACCTATAATGGTGTTCTCAAAATAGGAAGCAGATATTAACTGTGAATGAAGAGTTGGCTGCATGATCCACCTTGCATCTGTGGCTCAAATTCAAAAGTTGAAAAGAAATGTAATCCACTGTTAGAAAATGTCTATGTCCCTTAGAATTCCATAAATGAAATATCTGTGACAATTTCTCAACCTTCTTTGATTCTTTGCTGTGGCCCTTGTACTCTTTAAGAGAAGAGTGAGAAACTCCAATTATTTTTTTAGAGATAGAGAGCATAACAGGGGGAGAGGGCAGAGCAGAGAATTGGAGGAGAGAGAGAGAGAGAGGGAGAGGGAAAGGGAGAGAGAAAATTTCAAGTGGGCTCCACACTCAGCATGGAGCCCAAAGCCGGGACTCAATCCCACAACCCTAGGATCATGACTGGCCAAAATCAAAAGTAGGATGCTTAACTGACTGAGCCACCCAGGCACCCCCAAGAAACCCCAATTTCTGCTAGAAACTATTACAACAATAAATCTGTGCTGGTATGAGAATGTCCATCCCCAAGGCTTTAGACCAATTCAGAGAGAGTATGAAATCTAATCCACATTCAAGAGAACATTATCAGGAAAATGGTCTTCCAGACCCACTTGGAGCAATTTAAGAATTTGGCAACACTCTTCAGCCATTGGGACATTTAGGTAGCTTTTTGATTCCCTGTGATCCAAATATGTCAAAAAATGTAGCCTTGTATGACTGCCTTGGTTTTGTGGCTCTAGCACTACTACCTATCTCATGTCTGAGGAAACTCCAATAAGTATATCTTTGAGAGCTTTGGGTTTGAATGTTTGTGATAGATTTTGTTACAGGAATTTAGTTAATGCCAAAAACTGCAATTCCCAAAATTCTTTTCCCTCTATAGTACAAACTTAGAGTTGACCAAAAGAGGAACTGCATGAGAAGTTTGGAAGGTAAAAGTGAAACAGAAGTCATTACCCTTAGGCATTGCAGTCAGACATGGTGACAAAAAAAACACAGAGTATTAGCAGCTCCCAGCTCGTCCTCCCCTGTATTTGACTCATCTTCCCAGCTGCTTGTTCTGCTGGTCAACTGTGACTCCATGTCCGCTACCAGGTGCTTGACTGTGGACCCATGGAAGCAGTAGCTACATGAAGGCAATAACTTCCCAGAAGCTGCCATTTCCATAGACCTTACCTTCACTTTGGTGTCTGGAAAAACTTGGCTTCTTGATTTTCCCTGCAAGTTTCAACTTGTCCACCAGATAGGTATTGTACTGCTGTGATGAAAGTACTGAATGGTGATGATCTTTCTGGGTTTCTAACTCCTTTCTTCCAGATTTTCATTTCCACAGCTCCTTTCAAATTTAATAAATCCCTTATTCTTATAAATTTTATGATGGCTTTATTATCCTAAAAGAATCTGGAATAATATCTTTTCTAGCCAAGTTAGAGAAATTGGAAAAGATATTAGGGTCTACAAATGATAATTATATTTCAAGAGTGGAAGAGCTTCTTCACTTCTATCTCAGCCATACCCTGCCTTCCATCTCCTCCTCTCATCATAAAGAGAGCCCTCCATCATCTCCATGAATGAATCCCTGCCATTAGGGTCCCTCAGACTCAGATGTATTCTGCCTGTGCACATATTTCTAGAGAAAGCTAACAATGGCAATCATTAATTACACAATATATGAGACTGGTTATGTTTCTTATAAATATTGTCTCTAATGCCTAGATACACTTACTTGAGAGGTCTTAAAACTCTCCTGTGGCTTGATGTCCTTAACAAGAATAGCACAAATAACAAGGTAACTAGGCATATATCAGGTGCAGTATGTCATATTCTTCTTAGGAAAACGAACTCTATATCATGTATATAGCAAGTTCATATATGGCAAGAGGAATCTATAAATTTATTGATACACAAGTTTTTTCATGCTTGAGAGTCTTTGTTCGAAGACTGGCATGGTCCTACGACCATAGTTAGAAGTGAAAAACTTCATCAGTGGGTAAGAAAAGGAAAACACTTGAACAAAGCAGCATCTGAAGGAGCTCCAGAATTACTGGAAATGGGCCTGAAGAATCAGGGTGTTGCCTGCACTAACATGAAGCTCAGACAATGTAACCTGGCTCAATTCATTCAAGATCCTGAACATGACCCATGAGGATGTCTGATAATCCTTTTTCTGACAAAACTTTCTGATATAAACCACTATTTATATGGTTTGCATCTAGAAGCAAAGAAGGCTCAGGATGCTGTGAGAAGAACTATACCTTAATCCCTCAGACTTCATTAAAAAGGGTTTGACCTAGCCCTTCCCTTTCATACAGTTTTAGTACAATTCTTAGTGCTTCCACCACAATGGGACACAAAGTATTTTTTACATTTGATCATATCCTGCTTCAGAGCCTGCTGCCTTGCTGATTAAAAAGGTGTTTCCCCTCGGGGCACCTGAGTGGCTCAGTCAATTAAGTGTCCGACTGTTGATTTTGGCTCAGGTCATGAAATTCATAGGTTTGAACTCAGCATCTGGCTCTGCACTGATGCTTGGGATTCTTTCTCTTCCTCTTTCTTCCCCTTCCGCCTCTCAAAAGTAAACAAATAAACTTTAAAGAAAAGATGTTTCATTTTATAAACTACTTAACAATGTACAGTGAGACCATATACAGTGAATAGTCTTGCATTTCTAGAACTTCCCTCAAATTCTTCAGTGTCTCAGTTCATCCCTTCCTACTCACTATCCACATAGATGGATGTTAAAAAGAGTGACCAACCAGACACAGAAAGAAAACTTCCAAGGCTACATATCAAATAAGCAATATGACTATGTCATCCATCTTACAACAGAGAAATTGGCTTTTAACAATTTTTATATATCCCTTCTTCAATAAATATGGATTTCATGTTCAATGTTTTCTTCTATACCTAGCATCACCGTAACCTTTGTCTCAGTCAATCCCTGGAAGAAATCCATACAACCCAAAGTAGTCATGGCCATATCCTGATGCAAGTCCTCTGTGGTTTTCATATCCACTATTACTTAGGCTGTGTAGCATGTGCGTGTTCAGTTTCTGCAACCAGCATTGTCCTGACCTTTCAACAATCCATTGATTGCCGATTTCTATGTTATGACCACCTAAGTCAAATCCTCCAGCTACTCCCCGTCATCTGTACCCCTCAAAGAATTTCACCAGACCTTTCCACCCAGGCATCCATTATATGGCAAATGGAATTTCTTCCATTCATTCTCTACTTTACCATCATCACCATAACACCTTCCATGCCTTCTTCAGATAAGTTCCTGCCCTTTAATTGAAATCTGGATACCCCTTCAAGATATCAGTTCCCCTAGGCCCCTCTCAAGTGCATGTTTTTGGCAGGTAAATGAGAGAGGTTTTTCCTTATTCTCCTAGTGAGTTAGGAGATAAGATCATATTCTAAAAGTGATCAGGGAAGGGAGGGCAATAATTGGAGGACAATGTCACCCTTCATCTTCAATTCATCAGGAAATCCTATTTGCTCTGATTTCAAAATATATCTTGAATCTAACCACTTCTAGCTACTTCCACTACTAACATATTAGTGTAAGCCAGCATCATGTCTTGCCTTAATCTACTAAATAAGCATTCTGACTGGTCTCCTTACATCTTTTGGCCTCTTCCGCCTAAGCAACTAGGATGACCTTTTCAAAACACGTATCACAGCACTTTCTTGCTTAATACAGTTCAGTGGCATCCCATTGTTCTTTGGGTAAAGACAGAAAGCCTTACAATGGCCCTCTGCGATTGGCCTTTACCTGTTTCCTAGACTCATGTGGCAACATACTATTCATAGCTTTCAGACACAATGGCAGCAATTGCTATCTTTCAACTACTTGAAGCCACAATGATTCCTTTAATCAGAAGGAATTAGGATAGATATACTTTATCTCTTCTTTACCTAGTTAGCTCCTATTTCCCTTTACCATCTCAGATCAACCATAATTTCTCAGGAAAGAACTATTATACTTTCTTATAGTACCATGTACTTCCTTCCTATAACACCATAGTTTCACTTTTCCCTTATTATTTCCATTAATTATTTTAATTAATTATTATTTCCCATTAATTATTATCTTATTTATATTTGATTATGTTGATAGTTACATTATTATATCATATTTATTGATAATTTCCATTAAATAATTTTTGTATTCATGTATAATGTTTTTTCCCCACTTAGCTTATAAGCTGAATAACAGTAGGTACCATGAGTGTTTTTACTCACTGTTGCATTCCCAAGTTCTAACCCAGAGGCTAATACATATATGGTAGGTATTCAATAAGTATCTGTTAAAGAAATGAAAGCTTAAGTTGACATTCTTGAACACTAAGAAAGATAATACAAAGAGCAGACTCTGTAGCTCTTCATAATAGATACATAACACCCATCACTACTTTCTAGATTTCTGACCATAAAGTAGGGGCCTTCTACTTCCACTTTTATTATTCTTTTTTGTTTGTTTGTTTTGTTTTTTGTTTTTTTTTTACAAATAGTTTATTGTCAAATTAGTTTCCACATAACACTCAGTGCTCATCCCCACAAGTGTCCTCCTCCATGCCCCTCCCCCCCTCCCCCCCACGTCCATCAGTCCTCAGTTTTTGTCAGCATTCAAGAGTCTCTCATGGTTTGCCTCTCTCCCTTTCCCCCACCATTTCCGCCCTTCTTCTCCCCCTTGTTCCTCTGTCAAGTTCCTCCTAATCCTCCTATACGTGCAAACATATGATATTTGTCCTTCTCTGCCTGCCACTTTTATTATTCTTGCATCCAAAATTCATTTTCACTAATCTGTATACAGTTGACACTAGAACTCCACTCTGAATCCAACGCTTTGCAACTTACCCAACTGCCAGAGACAAGGAGCCAAAATACACAGGAAGGAATGATCTGGACTTTGCCATTATTATAGCTAGCCTTGGCACTTCATCTGATGGAGACAGTAACTTAGTAAAGAAAAACACTTATGAAGAACCACTGATGTGACTCTGTTATATAAGGCCCAGTGGTTTTGGTTGAGTCACTGCTGCATGACCTGAAATGGCAGTTATGTTTCCTACAGAAACAGGGGTTGAGCCCCCATAGAATAATGAAAGTGAAGTCATTTGAAGTGGGCATGATCATTTGAACATAATTTTGAGAGCAAGCCAAGAATCAGAAAGAGGAAACCAAATACCAAAGTCTAGTTCAAAGGACAGAAGCAGAACTATAATCTGGGAATGGAGCCACAGTCAGAGGCTAGATGGACTATGGAATGAATGGGTGCAGATCAGGAACCAGGGAGTTGTGTACAAAATAATTATGGTGAACAAATCAGAATAGACAAATACCTGGGGCCATGGCCATAAACAACTGATTTAAGACACAGAGGTGGAACACAGCACCCTACCAAAGAGATTTGAGACCTTCTTGGGAAAACCCTAGGAAAATCTTCCCTTCCTTGAGAAGGAAATCCTGGGTGTTTATGCAGGAGGCAGAAGAAAAATCTCTCCAACTAGTTTCCTTTAATTCAGGTCCTTCACATATTCAGTATCTGATCCACACTCAATAACAATTAAGCTTTAGTAACAGAGAAGCTTCTCTGGTAACTAATAGGGAGCTTCAGGTAATATAACACTTTTCACATCTGGAGTGCTAAGTCCTCCGGCTTTATTGCCATCTTGCTTCTTTCTCCCATGTATTCTTGTGTTGACATGAGTTATGACCTCTGATTTGTCTTCTAGCTTTTGGGCTAACATGTATTTCTTGCATTTGATAACACATTCAGTTTTATCAACTTTTTTCTTGGGCAATGCTTTATACTTATTTTTGTCTTATTTTTCTTCCATCTGTTTCAGATAATTAGCTAATTTACTTAATATTTACTGCCTCTGGAGTCCCTTCTTTAGCTTAAATTTGAGTGGCTGATGTCTCCACCTAATCTGCTCTAAACTTTCCCACTCTTAAAGTAGCAAGGATAAGACTTATAGAATATACAACTTAATATGCATTTAATTATTATCTTATAATTATTTGGCCAATTCCTTGTTGTTTCCTGAATATAAGCTTATTTTACTAAGTAAATCCTGACTTTCTTTAGGAATGAGATTGATTTTATACTGACTCTTTGATGCTGAAAATCCTGAGTACTTAATCAACATATTGAGTTTGAAATAATAATAAATTGTAGGTGAAGTACAATAGATATGGCAATGTTTAACCTCATTCAAAGAAGCCTTCCTGAGAAGTTAAGTGCTACCAGATCCCATTGAACACTTCTAAAATCAAATTTAATAAAATACTATAATTTCAAAATTATGCATCTGTTTTTAAAGAATGTATACTTTATCAAATCTTGGAAATTTACAGCTGGAAACACACTCAGAAATTATATGACATAATTCCCTGATATATTAGAGAGTGCCTCCTTAATGTAGATCTCTAAGCCTATGAAGACAATCATTAAAACATAACTTATTGAGAGAAGCCAAAGACAGTTTTCCTGGAAAAAAAATGGCATTCAAGACAAACCAATTTATAGGTATGAGTGAGCCAAGTTAAGGGAGCACACAAAGCATGGGGTAAAGGCCAGGGGAGAAGAGGTAAAGTGTCCGTTGAGTTTGAGCAACTGAAACAAAGAGTAAGAGGAGAGTAAGGGCACAAGATAACGAAGAAGCAGCCAGAATTTGAAAACCTTGTTGAGGTTTATGGACTTTATCCTAAGAACAGTGAGAAGCCATTGACTGGTTTTATGAGTAGCAAAATATGAAAAGATTTGCACTTTTTAAAAAAGTCACTGTGGGGACACCTGGGTGGCTCACTTGGTTAAGCGTCCAACTTTGGCTCTGGTCATGATCTCACGGTCCATGGGTTGGAGCCCTTGTGTTGGGCTCTCTGCCATGAGCTCGGAGCCTGGGGCCTGTTTTGAATTCTGTGTCTCCTCTCTCACTACTCCTCCCCTGCTCACACTCTGTCTGACTCCCTCAAAAATAAGTAAACATTAAAAAAAAATTAAAAAGTCACTGTGAACTTTTACTTCTAGTCCAGATGAATAACCAGGTTTAGATTTACCCTTCTGCTTGAAATAACTAGAAAAAATAGATAACATGTAAGACAATGGTTTTGAAGATATTGGCTATCAGTCAATAGAGGACATTTGTCCCCTGTCAAATAAGAACAAATAAGGTAAGCTATACCATCCCTAGCTTGCTGCCTAGAGAAAGTTTGCAGGCTGCAGTGCAAGAAGATTAAGCCTGGGTTGAGGAAAAGGAGCTGGGAGTCTGAGGAAGCCAAGCAGGCTAGAAGTGGCAGGAATAGTATAGGAAAGAAGAGAAAGCAGGGAGAAGGAATTCTAGGGATCTGCAGAGAGTGCCTCCTGAATATTCAGTTAAGTATTCATTAGCACATGAATGTGGAGAAACTATCTGAAGCTCCAGGAAGAACCACCCAAAAGGATTAGAGGAAGCAGTATTCATAGCTCACACATAGACTAAGATACTGCAAGTTCCCAAGAGCCAAAGTGGAAAGCTTTATATTTTAAAATACATCAGATAGGATACTGAGAAGATTCTTGCCTTAGTGATTGGTAAGATTTCATCATAGACTAAATGTTGTCTGGTCCTATCTAACAGAGTTTAGCAGCACAATTTTCTGAGACCTAGTAACAATAAGCAAATCTTAAAAGCTGCCAGAGGAAAAAGACATATGGTACAAAGGGGACCAAAGATAAAGATGAGAGTAAATTTCTTATCAAAAGTAATTCAAGCTAGAAGATAGTGGTACAACATCCTAAAAGTATTGAAAGAAAAAAAAATCAAACTAGAATTCTTTACCCTGTGAAAATATTTTTCAAAAACAAAAATGAAATAATGACTTTTTCAGACATAAAAGAAAGCTGAAAGAGGGGCGCCTGGGTGGCTTAGTCGGTTAAGCGTCCGACTTTCGCTTAGGTCATGATCTCGTGGTTCGTGGGTTCAAGCCCCGCGTCGGGCTCTGTGCTGACTGCCAGCTCAGAGCCTGGAGCCTGTTTCAGTCTGTGACTCCCTCTCTCTCTGACCCTCCCCTGCTCACGCTGTCTCTCTCTCTCTCCTAGAAATAAATAAAAACATTTAAAAAAATTAAAAAAAAAAAAAAGAAAGCTGAAAGAATTAAGCACCGGCACTATAAGGCATTATAAGGAATGGTAAAGAAAGTCCTTGAAGAAAAAGGAAAACAATGCCAAATGGAACGTAAATCCACAAAAAGGCATGAAGAGCACCACAAACGGTAACCACATGGGTAAATATAAAGACTTTTTCTTGGAGAGTGATGTTAGCAAGATGATGGAGTAGAAGATACCAGTCTTTATCTCCCTACATAAAGCAACAATTAAATAGTAATCCAGGAATGAAAATAGCCCTAGGATACAAAAGCCATGGAAAAAGCCTAAGTGTCCATCAACTGACAATGGATCAAGAAGATGTGGTTTATTTATACAACGGAATACTACATTGCAATGAGAAAGAATGAAATCTGGCCATGTGTAGCAACATGGATGGTCCTTGAGGGTGTTATGCTGAGGGAAATAAGTCAGGCAGAGAAGGACAGATACCATATGTTTGCACATATAGGTGGATTAGGAGGAACTTAATGGAGGACCATGGGGGAGGAGAAGGGGAAAAATAGTTGGGGAGAGGGAGGGAGGCAAACCATGAGAGACTCTTGAATGCTGAGAACAAACTGAGGGCTAATGGGGGTGAGGGAGAGTGGAAGGGGGTGATGGACATGGAGGAGGGCACTTGTTGGGATGAGCATGGGTGTTATATGGAAACCAACTTGACAATAAACTATTTAAGGGGGGAAAAAAAAGAAAATAGCCATAGGAGACCTCAGAGTCAAATTAAAAACCTATAGCAACTTAGTGGACAAAAAAAAAAAAAGAAAGAAAATGGGGAATAACTGTATAAGAGGATCACTAGAGAGACTGGCACAGCTGAGACATCTGGAGGTGGCTAGGAACAGAGAAGAAGGATGGGGGCTATCAGTATCAACCCGACAGTGACAGGTGCCACTGTGATCCCTAATGGCCAGCTCTGTGGAGAACGCTAGGAGACTTTGCTACTGATTATCTCAACAGCCCTTGCAACAACTGCGGACTCTGCAGCTTTTATAGCAGAGGATCAGCAGACTCCAACATCCTGGTCCACATAGAATACTCAAATCTTTTCCACTGGAGTGACCAACAGCCATGGCAGCCAGGGAACCCCAGAAAGAGAGATGCTGCTATACCTCCCTCCCACGAAGAAACTGTTGCCACCCTCCCTCCAACCTCATACTTGCCCTGTACCCAACATAGAAGCAACCAAATGTATAAAGCAAACATTAATAGATATGAAGTGAGAAATAGACTACAATACAAAATAGTAGTGGACTCAATCCCCCATTTTCAACAATGAAAGGACCATCTTGACAGAAAATCAACAAAGAGACATTAGACTTGAGCTACACTTTAGAACTAATAGGCCTAATAGACATACAGAACTTTGTGTCCAATCACAGCAGAGTACACATTTTCTCAAGCACACATGGAACATTCTCCAGGTCTCAATTGTTAAGTCACAAAACAAGTCTTAACACACTTAAGAAGACTGAAATCATATCAAGCTTCTTTTTGTCCACAATGCTATGAAGCAAGAAATCAGTAACAGGAGAAAACTGGAAAATTAACAAACGTGGAAAGTAAACAATACACTCCTGAAGAACCAATGGCTCAAAAATGAAATCAAAAGAGAAATTTAAAAGATCTTAAAGCAAGGGAAAATGGAAATACAGCATAGCAAAACTTTTGGTATGCAGCTAAAACACTTGTAAGAGGGAAGTTTATAGTGACAAATGTCTACATTAAGACAAAAAAGAAAGATCACTAACTAATAACCTTACTCAAGGAACTAGAAAAATAAGCCCAAAGTTAGCCAAAAGAAGGAAATAACAAAGATCAGAGCAGAAATAAATAAAATACAGAGCAATAAAACAATACAAAATATCAACAAAAAAATAAGAGCTGGTTTTTGAAAAGATAAACAAAATTGACAATCCTCTAACTAGACTAAGATAGAGAGAAGACTCAAATAAGTAAAATCATATATGAAAGAAAAGACATTATAACTGATAATCCAGAAATACTAAGGATCACAAGAAACTATTATTAGTAATTATATATCATTTATAGTTAATAATTACATAGCCACAAATTGGGTAACCTAGAAGAAAGGGATAAATTCCTAGAAATAAGCAACCCATGAAGGCTGATTCATGAAGAAATAGAAAATCTTAACAGACAAATTACTAGTAAGGAGATTGAATAAATAATTAAAAATTACCCAGCAAAGAAAAGCCAGGGACCAGATGGTTTCACCAGTGATTTCTACCAAACTTGAAGATGAGGTAACACTCACAAACTCATGTTAACAAGGTCAACATTACTCTGATACCAGAGCCAGATAACAACACTACAAGAAAACTGAAGGTCAATATCCCTGATGAATTTAGATACAAAAATTCTCAACAAAATGCTAGCAAATGAATTCAACAAAATATTAAAAGATCATACACCATGATCAAGTGAGATTAGGTATAGAATGAACATTCCTGAACATAATAAAGGTCATATATAACAAGCCCACAACTAACACCATACCTATCGGTGAAAAGCTGAAATTCATTCCTCTAAGATCAGGCACCCATAAATAAACCCTCATATATATGGTCAAATAATCTTCTATAGAGTCACCAAGAATACACAATTGGGAAAGAATAGTCTCTTCAATAAATGGAGATGGGAAAACCAGATATCTACATTCAAAGAATAAAATTGAACTCTTGCATCATTCAAACTAAACTAAACTAAACTAAACTAAAAACCTCAGTGATTTTTTGGGTGATTCTATCAGTTAAGCATCTGACTCTTGATTTCCCTCAGGTCAGGATATCACAGTTCATGGGTTCAAGCTCCACATCAGGCTCAATGCTGACAGCACAGAATCACTGCTTGAGATTCTCTCTCTCCCTCTCTCTCTGTTCCTCCCTCACTTGCATGCACATTCTCTCTCTCTCTCTCTCAATAAAGAAATAAACTTTAAAAAACTCAAAAAGTATTAAAGACTTCAATGTAAGGTTAGAAACTGTAAAATTTTAAAAAAAATTGTTTTTAATGTTTTATTTATTTCTAGGAGAGAGAGAGAGACAGCGTGAGCAGGGGAGGGTCAGAGAGAGAGGGAGTCACAGACTCTGAAACAGGCTCCAGGCTCTGAGCTGGCAGTCAGCACAGAGCCCGACGCGGGGCTCAAACCCACGAACTGTGAGATCATGACCCAAGTGAAAGTCGGACGCTTAGCCGACTAAGCCACCCAGGCGCCCCTAGAAACTGTAAAATTTTAAAATAAAAGTGAGAGAAACTCCTTGACATTGGTGTTGGCTGTTTTTTTTTTTAATTTGACACCAAAATTAAGGGGAACAGAAACAAAAATAAACAAATAGGATTATATCAAACTAAAAAGTTTCTTCACACAAAGAAAATCAATAAAATAAAAAGGCAACCTATGGATTGGGGGGAAATATTTGCATCTCATATATCTGATATGAGGTTAATATCTAGAATATAGGGGCCCCTGGGTGGCTCAGTCGGTTAAGGTTCTGACTTTAGCTCAGGTCGTGGTCTCATGGTTCATGGGTTCAAGCTCTGCATCAGGCTCTGTGCTGAACATTTGCTCAGAGCCTGGAGTCTGCTTCGGATTCTGTTTCTCCTTCTCTCTCTGCCCCTCCTCCACTTGCACCCTGTCTCACTCTGTCTCTTAAAAATAAATAAATGTATAAAAAATAAAATATATAAGGAACTCACACAACTTGATAGCAAAAAACCCAAATAACCCAATCAAAAAATGGGCAAAGGATCTGAACATTTTTTAAAAAGGAAATATATAAATGGTCATCAGGTATATGTGAAAGTACTCATTGTCACTAGCCATTGGGGAAATGGAAATCAAAATCACAATGATCATCTCATACTTGATGACTACTATCAAAAAGTAGAAAGATGCATAATTTTAGAGTGGATGTGGCAAAAAAAAAAAATCCTTCTATACTGTTGGTCAGAACGCAAACTGATACAGCCATTTTCAAAACAGTATGGAGATTCCATAAAAATAGAACTACTATATGATCTAGAAATCCCATTTCTGGTTATATATTGAAATAAAATCACTATCTTGGAGATATTTGCACTTCCATATTCATTGCAACATGAATCACCACAATCAAGATATGAAAATAGCCTAAATGACTACCACACACACACACATACACACACACACACTGCATACACAATGGAATATTATTTAGCCTTAAAAAAAGAAGGAAACCCTGCATTGCAACATGGATGAACCTGGAGGACATTATGCTAAATGAAATAAGCCAAACACAGAAAGACAAATACTGTATGATCTCACTTATATAAGGAATCCAAAAAAAAATGTGAATTCATAATAACAGAGAGTAGAATAGTGGTTACTAGAGGCTGGGGGTTGAGGGAAAATGGAGATGTTTGTCAGAGGGTACAAACTTTCAGTTATAAGATGAGTACATTCTGGAGACCTAATGTTTAGCATGGTGACTAGAGTTAATAATAATGTTATTACATACTTGAAATTGGCTAATAGAGTAGTTCTTAAGTGTTCTCACCACACACAAAAAGATAATTATGTGAAGTATTGAATATGTTACTTAGAGCTTGATTGTGGTAATCATTTTACAATGTAAACATTATCAAAACATATTGTGTCTTTTCCTTCCTGGCTGCTTGAAGCTCTGCTACCATCGTGAACAACACAGCAACCATTCCAACCAGGAAGTCTGTGACCACAATTTGTTGCTTCAGTGGAAACAAATGGTCATTGATGTTCTTCACCATGGAAAGGCAACTGTCAAGTGCCTAAGACAGAAATTTGGGAGAAACTAGCCAAAATGTACAAGACCACACAGATCTGATCTTTGGATTTGGATTCGGAGCCCATTTTGGTGGTGGCAAGACTACTGGCTTTTGCATGATTTAGGATTCCATGGATTATATAAAGATAAATGAACTTTAACGTCGACTTGGAAGACATGGCCTTATGAGAAGGAAAAAGACCTCAAGAAAACAGCAAAAGGAATGCAAGAACAGAATGAGGAAAGTCAGGGAGACTGCAAAAGCCAATGTTGGTGCTGGGAAAAAGTGAGCTACAGACTGGAAAGTAGGAGTGAAGATTCTGCAGTAGCCTTACCTGTGGTGACTGCAGATTTTTCATGAGAGGATTCATAGACTGAGAACTATGAAAAATTCATCGTACACCTTAAACATATTAAAGTTTTGTCAATCCTGTCTCAATAAAGCTAGAAAAAAGAAAATAAAAGATTTTTTCTATTTAAATATCTTCAAAATATAACTGACTCCTTAAAGAAACAAACAAAAAATAATGTATTGTGGAATTTGTAAAATACATAGAAGTAAAATATAAGGCAACAATTGTAAGAAGGCCAGGAAGGGAAAACAGAATTATACTGTTGCATGGTTTTTACACTACACATTAAAAAATACAATATCATTTGAAAGTTGAATGTGATAAGTTAAAGGCATGTAATATAAACTTTAAATAAACAACTGAAACTCTATATATCTTTATTGTGAATAATAAGGAGTTCTAGCTAATTAGCTAATGAAGTTAATAAAATGGAGTAAAAATTGTACAATTGCTCTAAAAGAAAGCAGAAAAAGAAGAAAATGGGAACAAAGAACAGATGGGACAAATAGAAAAAATAGCAAGACAATATCAATCCAAAGATGTCAATAATCACATTATATATAAATGGCCTAAACACTCTCATTTAAAAATAAGAGATTGTCGAGGCACCTGGGTGGCACAGTCAGTTAAACATCTGACTTCAGCTAAGGGCATGATTTCACAGTTTGTGAGTTTGAGCCCCGTGTCAGGCTCTGTGCTGATAGCTCAGAGCCTGGAGCCTGCTCAGGATTCTGTGTCTCCCTCTCTTTCTGCCCCTCCTCTGCTCACGCTCTGTCTCTCAAAAATAAACATTATAAAAAAATGTTTTTTAATAAAAATGAGAGATTGTAAAATTTGATAAAACACAAGACCCAACCATCTTAACATATAGGTTAAAAGTAAAAGAGTGGGAAAAAAACTCACACATCCATGCTAACACTAACCAAAAGAAAGCTGAGGTGGTCATATAAATACCAGATAAAATAGATTTCAGAATGAATAATATTATCAGAGTTAAAGGATGACATAAAATGGACAAATTCCTTGAAATACACAAACTACACACAACTCCTTCAAGAAGAAATAGATAACCTAAAGAATTCTGTAGCTATTAAAGGATTTGAATTTCTAGTTAAAAACCTTCTCACAAAGAAAACACTAGGCCCACATAGCTTCATTGGCAAATTCTACCAAACAATTAAGCAAGAAATAATACCAATTCTACACAAACTCTTTCAGAAAATTGATGAGGAGGAAATACTTCCCAAATCATGCAGTCAGGACCATGTTACTGGATTTGTGGTAATTTATTCCAATGGCAATAGGAAACAAGTACTCTTGATTTCTGAAAAGATTGTTTTGTGGAGCCTTTATTTTTACTTGAATAAATTTATATTCTTTACACTAATGGAATGAAATAGGGAAGTTGCATATTATTGTATAACATCTAAATTTGATATAACATTCAAAGAATAATTAAAATAGAGAAAATATAGTTGATAAGTTTTATCATAAAATATTGGTAAAGATACTATGAGTGAAAGCAGAAAAAAAGATAGTAACTGAAAACATTTGGGCTGAAATATTTACATATTTAATAAAACAAAATCTAACTTGAGAATATACTCCATTTGGAATAATTTGCTCTGAGTTTGCCAGGTACCTATATTAACCTATAGAGACAGTATGCTCCCAAATAAAAATATTGAGGTCAACAGAGGATGGTCAATTGAGAGCATCAACAATTTTAAATTTATTAACTACAGTGTTAAAATATTAAAATACAATGCTAAAGAAGTTTAGAGATATTTTTATTAAAAATTACAAACATTAATACCATATTAAAATATATTCTTCATAGGAGATAAGGGTGGGGGAAAATGGGGAGATGTTGGTCAAAGGATACAACTTCCCAATTGTAAGAGGAGTAAGTTTTGGTGATAAAATGTATAGCATGTGACTATAATTAAGTATAATGTATTGTATATTTGAAAGTTACTAAAGAGAGTAGGTTTTTATTTTTTAAGTTGGCTTCACACCCAAGGCAGAGTCTGTACTCACAATCCTGAGATCAAGACCTGAGCTGAGATCAAGAGTCAAATGCATAACTGACTGAGCCACTCAGGTGCCCCTAAAGAAAGTAGATTTTAAGTGACATCGCTACAAAAAAAGAAAAAAGTAATAATGTGAGGTGATAGAGGTATTAGTAAACTTTACTGTGGTAATCATTTTGCAATACAGACAGTCCCCAACTTATACTTTTGATATTATACCTTGACTTTATGATGGTATGAAAGCAATACACATTCAGTAGAGACATACTTCAAATTTTGAATTTTGATTTTTTCCCCCAGGTTAGTGTATACAGTACAATACTTTATCATGATGCTGGCAGTGACAGTGTGCCAAAGTTCCTGCAAACCACGTGATCATGTGGGTAAACAACCAATACACTTACAATCATTCTGTGCCAGTACAGCCATTTCTGCTTTCCACTTTTAGTACAGTGTTCAGTAAATTACATGAGATATTTAACACATTATTATAAAATAAGCTTTATGTTAGAAGATTTTGCCAAACTGTAGGCTTATACTAAATGTTCTGAACACGTTTAAGGCAGGTGAGGTTAAGTAATGGTGTTTGGTAGGTGTATTAAATACATATTCGACTTACAATATTTTCAACCTTGTTTTCAATAAGGGTGGATTTATCTGGACGTAACCCCATCATAAGTTGAGGAGAATCTGTATATACGCGTATCAAATCATCATGTTTTATACCTTAAACTTAACACAGTGTTGTATGTCAATTATATTTCAGTGAAGCTGGAAATATATTCTTCAGAGTAAAAAAATATATACATGGTATGAGACACAGATGTGGTCAATAAACAGATTAAAATGCATAAATATGTCTAGAATAATTATCGATTGTTATTTTTAATATACTGATAATCAGTATTGAGCAGCTTGTTTTTAGTTTATTGTATCCAGATTTGGTTTTGAAAATGGCCTTTAAACAGTCCATCAATATAATAAAACTAATTCGTCTGTTAATACATGTTTTGAATATTATGTAATCTTAATTGTTTAATGATCTATTTCATTCTTGAAAGTGTCTACATCTGGACAATGAATTATATAGTCCCTCCAGGCATAAGGTCTAATAGTGACTTATGCCATTCCACTGCCACCCCTTTGTTCTCAGACCTATGTGTTCTGTTACTAGAAGAAGCCATATTTGAATCTTGAAAGACAGTATTTCCTAGCTTGTTCCATGCATCATAAATGAGTTCTTCAATATGCCATTCCACCATTCTATAGTCATTGCTTTATCGTTCAGTAATCACACAGGTTTATAAGCCATGTAAAGCCAGTGATCACATAGTAGTTATTCTTTGTCTTAGTTCATTTACAGCAAAATTCATTCTTTGTTCAGATTCAGTGTTGTATGAGGTTCCCTAATGTTGAATAAGGCATTCTGATATTTAATTTTTTTTTTAATGTATGTATGTTTGTTTGGTTATTTATGAAAGAAAGAGAGAGACAGAGTATGAGCAGGGGAGGACAGAGAGAGAAGGAAACACAGAATTAGAAGCAGGCTCCAGACTCTGAACTGTCCACACAGAGCCTGATGTGGGGCTTGAACTCATGAACCTTGAGATCATGACTGACCTGAAGTTGGATGCTGTACCAGCTGAGCCACCCAGGCACCCCAAGGCATTCTGACATTTTATAAGTAACATTGCTAGAAAAAGTATGGCAGACAAGAAAGACAAATATAGCTGCACAATAGTGATCCATTCTATGAGGACAAATCAATGCTATCCCCGTGATGAAAGAAGTATAAAAAAATTAACCTGACACCAGATGAAGATGATTGGTCCCCCTGGTAGATGATGTTTCAAGTGTTCAGCATTGGCTTTCTACTGCTGGAAGGTTGGGCTCTCAACTTTAGCAACAGACAGATCAGTCTTGCAGCAGAGAAGTCCATGTTTGAGATCATAAACAAATTCACTCTCTGCCATCATGATAATTTTTGTTCAGGAAAACATTTAACAAGTACTGCCTAACTGGAGAAAGATGATAACTAACTGGTATCCACAAAGGAGGTCATACTGGTTACCTAATTGATAAACCTCCCTTGTAGAGATGGTCTCTTTTGTTTTTATTGTTGTTGGCATTTACCTGAGATAAAAGTATTCCCACATGTTACCACAGGAGTTCAATCTGCATATCACTTCTCCAAATTTACTTATCCCTCAATCTTTCAGTCTTGTTCCTATGTCCCTGTCTGTCAAGTCCTACTATTAACCATTGGCCATAAATAGGCATAGGACATTGCTTGTACAAAGGAAGCAAATCAGAAAATGAGATACACTGATCAGAGTTCTTCCCCCTTGGAGGACTTTCTATTCCTGTGTATTCTGTGAAATACACAGGAGTGTATTTCAGTCACTTCTGAGTGACTGTAATGTTACAGCATTCTACTTCTGGCAGGGCCATTTTCCAGAACTGTCTGCAAACCAGGCTTGAATTTTTTCTTCCTAAGTCAACTGGTAATAGAGAATTTCCCATGTAGTTACAAATGTGGATTGACAGAATGGTAGCAATATAGAAAAAGTAGGTACTTGGTAATGCAAACCACCTACTTCGTCATGAAACATACTGGTAGCTTCAGGACTAGCTTTGTTCCAATCTTCCATATGTCAGCTCCAGTTGATTTTGGAGTGATTCTGGTTGTATTCACCTCTATGGCTTATTAGGTTACATAAAATCCAGTTTGTGATGGTCACCCAAGACCTCAAGGCCTTAAATTCTCATGGTAAGGTGTTAAGTCTCTACCAAGGCTCACAGAGCAACTCAGGGTTTGTTTGCAAATAGTTAATTATATGGCATAGATCCAAATCTTTGGGGACCTAAATTGTGATTCTGCTACTGGGGCTTGCCACAGGCTCCAAATAGCATCTTGATTTGTTATAGACTCTTAATCATTGGTCATACTCCAGACTAGACCAGCTAGAAAGTTCTCGTGCTTCTGACGACCTTTCAAAGTTGGTAACTGTAATTAAAGAGATTTAATTTTGGAGTAGCATATCCAAATGTAGTACATGCTACTTTAAAAAATCCAGAGGCTCATGAAGTAGTGCATCTCTCTGTTACTGATATGGGTAAAAGGTGCAGAACTTTTCCGTTGTACTGGAGAAATATCTTAAGATGTTCAAGACTGGCTAATCCCCAAAAGTTTCAGTGAGGTCATAGTTACCTGGATTTTCATCGGAGTTCATCTTACATTCTCTGAAATCTAGTCACTAAGTCCAGTGAGCACATCATCACATTAAAGTCGTTGGCCAGTGTGATGTTATATAGGATTATGAAATGGTAAAATGGCAAAGGTGTCTGCAGAGTGGATTCTAAACCAGAGCTGGAGAGCTAAAATAAATCAATGAAAATAGATTTGTGTTCCTACAAGGTAAAAAACAAGCACCTTCTGAAGATCTCTTCTTATTGAGATAGAAAAAAAAAAGTGCCCAATTAGTAGCCATATTCTAACTGCTAGAGGTTTATTGATTTGCTTTATTCAAGAAAATATATTAGGGATAGCTGCTGCTACTAAAGTCACTATCTGATTATATTTACAGTAATCCACTGTTATTCTCCAAGATTTTCTGTTTTTTCCTAGGCCAACGGGGGTAGATAAATGTGAATAGAAAGGAATCATTGGCACTACATCTTTCAAGTCTTTTATGGTAGCAAAAATTCTGTAATTTTCCCAGGAATGCAGCTTTACTACTTTTCTTGGGAAGAGTAGTTCCAGAGGTTTCCATTTGGCCTTCCTGCCATAACTGTCCTTATTCTACAGGCTAGGGAGGCAATATTGGTTATTCCTACAATGTCAAATATGTCCATGAAAGAACTGGAGAAATAACAAGAAGGTTGGTATGTGGGCCATCATAAGGCAGACTCAAGCCCAAACTCTATTTATTACCTGACTTCCATAAGCAACCATTCTGATTGGTAGATCATAGTGGCATTTCAAGTCCTGGGGATTTAAATATTCTAAGAGTTAATATCCAGGAAATTCCTGAGTAGTTCCCTTTTCCCCGTGCACAGATACATTTTGATCCACTATTGGTGCATAACAAAGTGCCCCTAAATTCAGTGGTTTATATACTTATTTATTCTTGCTCACATCTGTGGATAGGTTGCTCTAGGTTTGCTTTAATATGTTGGCTAGCATACACAAATGCCATATGTATCTTCAAAAATCCAAAGAGGTCCATTGGTGTTGTTCTTCTCTTTTAGTGTTTAAGTGTGAAAAAGACTTGCTTGGTAGTTCTGCTGATCTTAGTTGGGCGTATTCATATACCTGTAGTTTAGCTGAAGTTAGTTTTGCTTTATGCTGCAGGTTTGATGGTGTGGGTTTGCCTCACTGTCATTTTTTCCTTGCATCAGTGAACTAGATGGGATGTATTCTCATGACAGTGATAGCAGGGTAAGAAGTCAAGTAGATGTGTGCTACTGCTCCCCTGCGCTCAGAATTGGCACACTGTTACTTCCATCTATAGGACATTGGCCAAGCAAGTCATATTGCTGAGAGGGTAGGAAAAAAACACTTTGGCTATGGTAAGGACACAGCAAGAATATGGATGGAGATAGTGGTAAAGAAATGGGGTTAAGTATTAGTGAATTTGTCCATGAGTTCATTATAGAATGTAAGGAGAAAGATTTATACCATGTACCTGTGATACACATATGTTCCTCATGTGACCCCTTCCTGGGATTCTTAGGTCTAGAGATAAGGTGAGAAATGTCAATTTTTAATGTTTTAAGTTACATCAGGACTACCATTTCTTAAACAATTCTTACAAGGCAGGTGTACTGGTAACAAATTCCCTCAATTTTTGTCTAAGAAATTCTTTTTTTTCCCTTTCACTTCTGAAGGATAATTTTGCAGGGTATAGAATTCTAGATTGGTGGGTTTTTTTTCCCTCCATGTTTTACATATTTCACTCTACTCTTTTCTTTTTAAAAATGATTTTATTTTTTTATTTAAAAAAATTTAATGTTTAATTTTTGAGAGAGAGAGAGAGAGAGAGAGAGAGAGACTGTGAGGGGGGAGGGGCAGAGACAGACACACACAGAAATTGAAACAGGCTACAGGCTCTGAGCTGTCAGCACAGAGCCTGATGAAGGTCTTGAACTCACAGATCATGAGATCATGACTTTAGCTGAAGTTAGATACTTAACCAAATGAGCCATCCAGGGATCCCTAAATGATTTTATTTTAAAGTAATCTCTACACCCAACATGTGGGCTCGAACCCATAATCCTGAGATCAAGAGCTGCCTGCTCCATCAACTGAGCCAGCCAGGCATCCCTCACTCTCTTTTTGCTTGCACAGTTTCTAAGGAGAAGGTGAACATAATTCTTATCTTTGCTCCCCTATAGGTAAGATATTTATTTCATTTGCTTCTTTCAAGACTTTTTCTTCATTTTTTATTTTCTTAGGTTTGAATATGATATGCCTAAGCACAGTTTTTTCTTGCATTTATCCTGCTTGTGTTCTCTGAGCTTTCTGGATCTGTAGCTTGGTGTCTGACATTAATTTGGGGGAACTCAGTCATTATTGCTTCAAATATTACTTCTGTTGCTCTTCTCTCTTTTTTTTCTCCTAGTATTCCCATTATATACATTTTCCACCTTTTGTAATTATCCCACAGTTCTTGGATATGCTGTTCTGTCGTGGAGTTTTTTCAGCTTTTTTTCTCTGGTTTTCAGTTTTGGAAGTTTCTATTGTCATTTCCTCAGGTTCACCAGTTCTTTCTTCAACTGAGTCTGGCCAAATTATGAATCCAACAACAGCATTCCTTATTTCTGTTAGCATTTCTTTTTATATTCCTTCTTAGAACTTTCATCTTTCTGCTTATATTATCTATCTGTTGTTGCACATTATCTATTTTTGCCATTAAATCCTTTAGCATATTAATTATATGTTTTTATTAAAATTCTTGGCCTAATAATTCCAACATTCCTATTATATCTGACTCTGGTTTTGATGACTGTTCAGTCTCTTCAAAATATTTTTGGCTTGTAGTAAGCCTTGCAGGTTTTCACTGAAATGTGGACACAATGTACTGGGTAAAAGGAATTGTAACAAATAGGCCTTTAGTAATGCAGGATAGGATGTGGGGGAAGGGATAGTGTTCTATAGTCCTATGATTACGTCTGTCTTTGGTGAGTTTGTGCCACTGTGACTGTCAATGGTGCTCCCCTTCTCAATCCACCTCAGGTGGGACATGATGGCCAGAGTACACTGGCATTAGGTTAGGCTCTGATAAAACCCCAGAGGGTTAGGGTTTGGTAAAATACTTTCTTCTGAGGACAGGCCTTGTTAGGAAGAACATAATGATGTGGAGTATTTCAAAATAGTTAATTTGAAAGTATTCAGTAATATCAAATTTTCCTCCAGTATTCACTGTGAGGACCTGGTAGGGCTCCTGGAGGTAAAGCTCAACAGAGCATGGGCACCCTTTATGATTGGAACCCCCTGAAGTTTTACACTCTCAGCCTTGTCCACATGAAGCTTCTAGCAATTTGCCAATTACAGTTCAGATTTTCCTAGCCCAACACTGGTTACTGTGGACTTCTGCTTATGTAAGTTGTGATTCTCTGCCCATCTGTCTGTCTCTCCAACTGAGGGGCAGTGATTTGCCCTGTGACCTCACTTCTCTGACAGACCTAAGAAAAGTTGTTGGTTTTTCAGTTTCTTCAGCTTTTTTTGTTGTTGTTGGCATGGAGTGGACATTTCTAAGCTACTTACATGCCAGACCTCATGCTACTTACATGCCATAGGAACTTTTGCCCATTTTTAAAACTTACTGTTACATGTGAAAATATGAAAGATTAGTTATAATTTACCTTATTTTCTGGGTTAAGTTATATGATATAAAATACTTGCATATTTGAGGATTCAAGGTCATTGGGAGAATCCCTTATATGCCAAATGTTTATTATACTATTTTCTGCATTAAACTATATGCATTTTCTTGCATTCATAAACTGCACTTTTTAATGAGCTATACCCAGTGCTCTACATAGTGTATATCACATAGTAGTTAATAAATGTCTGTAGAATAATCAATAAATGTATGAATGAAAAGTTCCTTTGGAGACTCTGTAGTATTATCAGATCACTTTCTAATGAGCCCAGTTTGCCCTGAGAAAGATACAAGCCACAAATTGTTCTAACTTTTAATATTTCTGCTAGTTATTAATACACTTGCTTGCTCTAAATCTGAAATCTGAAAATGCTTCTTTGATGTTCAATTTGAAAGTAAAAACTCAGAAACTCACACATCTCTATGTAGGAGATGTTTTATGTAACAAACACTTTAAGTTCTCCAAACCAACAAGGACAAAAATTATCAAACTAACAAACATAAAATGGAGAAAAAAATTAAATGTGTGTAGCTTATTTGTTTAATAACCAAAGTTAGTGCACATTATTTAGTTGTAGATTATCCTTGGCATATTTTAAGTCTTAAAACTGGCTTTCTCTTGCTATAAAGGAATCTTTATGTTTTTCCATTCCTATATTTCCTTCTTTAACACCTAGAAATACATACAAAAAGCAATACAATTTTAATTTTAACCTAAATAAACTTTAAGATATGAGACATATATTTTTAAAAAAAGTTTAATGTTTATTTTTTGAGAGAGAGGAGCAGAAAGAGAGGGAGACATAGAATCCTAAGCAGGGCTCAGACTCAGAGCCTAATGTGGGGCTTGAACCCATAAACCATGAGATCATGACCTGAGCCAAAGCTAGATGCTGAACCAACTGAGCCACCCCAGGCACCCCTATGAGACACAGTTTTAAAGGAAAATCTAACATAAGATATATATTCATTACCCAACAACATTTAATTAAATTTGAATTATGTAGCAACAGTGTTCTACTAAATTCATTGGTAGTTAATTATTATTTCTGCTAGACTGTCATCCTTCTAGCTCTCAGCTTAATAATTTCTTACTTGGCTCTGCTTCTGGAGCAGTAGACTAAGAAAATTGTAAGTTCTAAAAAAGAGTGATCAGAGGGTGAAAGAGATCTCAAAATCATGTCGTATGAGGAGTAAATGAAAAGAAGGAAAGAGAAAACAGGGTCACTGGATGGATAGCAATTAAAGGGAGGCAGATTTCATCTCAACATCTGTCTCAGATTTCTTAGCATAGTCCAGGAGACCCTGAATAATTTGGCTTCTGTTAACTTCTCCAGCCTCATCCTGCAAAACTTGTTCTACTTTTTGTGTTTCAGCTCTTTTGACACAATCTAATACCTCCCTTTTCAGGACTTTTGTACATATACTTCTTTGGCTAGCAATAGTCTCTAATTTTTTGCCTAAGTAGTTTCTACTATAGATCTCAGCTCAAGCATTATTTTCTCAAGAAAACTATACCCTCAAACAAAAGTCCCTAGGTCAGTTTTCCCTTTAGCAGTTATTTCATTTGCATGTCTCTCACACTAGACTATATGTGTCAACGGATAAAGGACCATGTTTGTGTTGTTCACCATTTTCTTGCCATCACAGTGACTGTGCATAGTAGGTAGGCAACAGATACTAGGTGGATGAATGATAACTCAGTCTTATGTTGGGTGAATTGTCCATTTTCAACTTAAATTCCAAAATATTTTTTAAAAAACCACCAGAAAATAGCAACAACATAATAAAAACAGGTAGGTGACAAAAATGAAGGAGTAACACTGGATATTAGGAATCTGTAGAAACAATGGGGAATTGAATAAAGCATGTGTTGTGTAAAGGCATTCAAAATTCAAACAACTTTGAAATGCTGTGATGACAAAATATAGCATGTCCATGTAACAGCTTTGGTTACAGATCACCATTTTGCAGTGCTTATATTTAAATGATATATCCAGGGGCACCTGGGTGACTTAGTTGGTTAAACATTGGACTCTTGATCTCAGCTCACTCAGGTCTTGATCTCAGGGTTGTGAGTTCAAGCTCCATGGTGGGGTCCATGCTGGGTATGGGGCCTACTTAAAAATAAATAAAATGAAATGAAATAAATGATATATTCATTTTATATTCAATATAAATAATATTATAGAGAATACTTAATAGCATGAAAATTGCTCATATATTGTTTTTAAAAAGCATGCTTTTCAAAAATGTTCTGCAATGAACATGTATTGCTTTTGTATTCAGAAATAAATTGTTTTTACAAAGAAATAATTCAGGTGGCAATGTGGAGGATAAAATGGAATAGACTAGGACCAGAGACAGAGAAATTAATAGACTATTGAAATAGTATGGGTGAAAGCTGGTAGGAGCCAAATTAAAGCAGTAGCTGTGAGGACAAAGAAAGTAATTAGATATGAGGACATAGAATGAATAGGATATGGTAATCTTAGATCTGTTTAGGTTGGAGATAAAGGTTAAGGAAACAGTACCTAAAACACAGTAATTCCACTAGTAACCTTGAATCTATATGGGCTGGAGATAAGGGTTATGAATTCATTAGCCTTAAACAAGGTAATTGAAATGAGATTCCATACGGAGAGAATATAATATAGAAATAGAGCAATGGCCTGAATCATGGGGAAACTCTTAACATCTAAAAGCCAGATGGAAGAAGAAAGACCTATAAAGAAGATTAAGTAGGATTGCTTAGAGAGATAAATCAACTAGGAAGTTGTCATGGAAATTAAAGGAAGTGGTTTCCAAGTAGGGATTGGCTAAAGATGCTAGTAGAGAAAGCATCTTGCGTGCTTCTGATGTTTGTTTCCTGTGATAGGAACTCAACTAGGTACAATGTCTTTATACTTGGGGAGATTGAGTGACTTAAATGATTAGTGATTAGTGAATTTGTGAAGAATGTCTAATTTAGCTTTGTCCTTCAACCTACAAGGACAAGGTTGTCCACGGAGACTGTCATCCGATCCTCCATGCCGTCCTTGTGAAGCGTTGCTAGGAACTGAAGGTATAAATTGGCCTAATTCTGGGGATAAGTTGGAGGCCTATTTGGTTTTCATACTAAGCATATCAGTCAACTTGATCTTATCAGTAATAAAGTGATATTTTGGCCCTCATTTCTATCCTTTGCTTTATTTCTCAAATTGTTCAGAACCTAAGCGAGAAGAAGGGAATTATTTTATTGAGACTCCTCAGAAAATGCAACAGGTGATATCAAATTCCACAAAAGTCTGGTAAAGTAGGGGCTGAAAAGAGGCTAATGACTTTGGCAGTTAGGAAGTAATCATAAATCATTACTTTTCTTAATAAAGTCAGTTTCTCCAAAGAAGACAACTGAGGGAATGTCTCCATGATGGTGTTGGTGGGGCAATATAACTACTGCTCCAATCCTTTTTCTGTAAATTTCTCTAAGAATGGGATGGTACTACCCAGGAAACGACATTAATCAGGGCTATTTTAGTTGCAAATGAATAAAACCTACCTTAAAATAGCTTAAATGAGGGTGGCAAGGGAAGGTGAGAGGAAAGGCAGAACTTAGTGGCCACTTAATTGACAACAGACCTAACCCTGGATTTCAGATATCATTTGGACTCTACTCTCTATTGCTCTTACCTGCCTTCTTCTGTCTTTACTGTATGGCAAGGTAGGCTCCATGTTATGTCAGCATCTCTAGCCTCAGTAAAATTTTTATAGATAACTGGAAAGATTGGCTTGGTTCATGTGTCTATTTTTATGACAGGGGTAAAAACAGTCATATAATTGACAGCTTTATCATGTAGAAGAAAGGCGCTTCCTGAAAAGATGGACATACAAAAAGTGATGGAGTATTCTCCACATTGAACCCATTGGTTATCTACCATCTATGCTTATGCTTCTTTCAGTACATGTAATCTCAAAAATGTCCGAGTCTAAGACAATGCCATTATTCCATGGACAACTGAAATGCTTTCTTGGGAACATCCCAAAGTCTCATCCAATTGTCACATCTTGCTTGAAAGCCTAGAGCTCTGATGTGCATTTCTTTTGGTCAGGTCTGGATGTAGCTCTTTGTGGTACAACATGATAAAGATAATTTTATTAGTGGTATAAACTTAACAAGCTGAGTTAATGGTACCCTTAATTAGCTAGTGGATGAGCTAGCTTGGTTAAGGTCAGTTGAGACAGTAGTCTTTTGTTTGCTCTCTGAAAGGCGCTCCCTTATCCCTTACACAAAAGAAGGTATCGAAATTATTGGAATGAGGCCTAAAACTCAAAATTCAACAGGCTGTTGCTTGCTACAACCTGTAAGTATTGCCAAACCTCCTCTAGGGTTAAGGAACCTTATTATTGTGCACCTCAGCTAGACTCATTGGTTTCACATTAAAAAAATTTTTTTTTAAATGTTTTATTCATTTCTGAGAGAGAAAGAGACAGCGTGAGCAGGGGAGGGTCAGAGAGAGAGGGAGTTATAGAATCTGAAACAAGCTCTGGGCTAGCTGTCAGCACAGACCCCAACATGGGGCTGAAACCCATGAACTGTGAGATCATGACCGGAGCCAAAGTCAGATGCTTAACTGACTGAGCCACCCAGGCGCCCCTGGTTTCATATTTTAGACTGTGTCATTTGTTGACACTGGTACTAGTACTAATCAGAAATAAAAACACGAACCTTGCCATTTTGAGATATTTTACTCTCTTCTAGTTTAACAGTCTGTTTTGAATTTCACATCAATTTTTTATTCAAATTCAGGGGATTCGGTTTAAGGTATTATTATGAGACTGTCCTCATCCCTCCTCTAAGATTTTATCTGCTTTCTAGAGATAAGTTCTTTACCATCATGGCTTTGGCAGAGGGGAATATGGTTTGCTTGGTTTCTAAATTTGTTGCTGAAAGGTTCATTGTTGATACAATTTATAATCTACTCTCTCAAAGTGTTTGCTTTTCTTCTGCCCTTACCTCTAAATGTATGGATATTAGTGTCTTCTCAGTAGGATCTTCTATCCAATCAATCCATGGATTCATATCATAGCTTCTGCCATGAGTTTCCATCACCCTGCCCTGCAAGCCGTTAGGCTCACTGTGAACCAAGTTTACATACCTCTTAAGAAATTCTGTATCTCCGTTTCAGTCTACTGTCATCAAGAAAGATGCAGGAGGAGCCTGGGTGGCTCAGTCAGTTGAGCGTCCGACTTCGGCTCAGGTCATGATCTCACGGTTCGTGGGTTCAAGCCCTGTGTCTGGCTCTGTGCTGACAGCTCAGAGCCTGGAGCCTCCTTCGGATTCTGTCTCCTTCTCTCTGTGACCCACCTCTCTCCCTCTCTCAGAAATAAATAAAACATTAAAAAAAATTAAAAAAAAAAAAAGAAAGATGCAGGAATGTGAGTGGTTATCAATGCTGCCTGGTCCACTCTGCTTAAACAGAACATTCTGCACTTCTACTTGATTGTAGTTGCCTGTGTTAGGCAAATTTCCTGGTGGGTAGCAGGGCACAAGCCACAGGTTGTTTTTGAATTCTGAAATCTTCTTGGCAGTATCTGTCCCTTACCATTTGGTGTTTTAACCCTGAGGGGAGAGCCAGGAAATACATGTCTCAAATTACGGGCTCTTTTACCCTCTTGTAACACCCCTGAGGCTGTCTTTATTTCCTTTTTAGGCAAGTTCACTTCACATGGTGACCAAAGGTCATAGGTAATTAAGTTTTTGTCTAATTCCAGTGTGAGGTGCTTCTTAATATTAGTTAGCAAAAATGGTGAGGCTGTTTCTGATTGGCTTCATTTTGTTAATCTGCCCGTTCCTGAATCAATCATTATGACTAAAAGGGTACTTAAAAATTTTTTTAATTTGTTTTATTTCTGAGAGAGAGGGACAGTGTGAGCAGGGGAGGGTCAGAGAGAGACAGAGAGATACAGAATCTGAAACAAGCTCCAGGCTCTGGCTAGCTGTCAGCACAGAGCCTGACGCGGGGCTTGAACCCAAGAACCACGAGATCATGACCTGAGCCAAAGTTGGATGCTTAACCGACTGAGCCACCCAGGCGCCCCTAAAAAGGGTACTTTTGCTGGCCTGATTCATGGGTACACCCCTGTGGTATGAGAATTAGATCTAGGTAATGGATAGTTACACCTGGAGGAAAGGATAGGTCTATATTAGTTAGGATAAATTCAAATCCGTGCTTTAACCCAAAAGAATATATATAAATTCTAATACAATTGAGTCCATCCACCTTGTGCCTTGGCCATCTTCAACACATGGCTTCTAATACAAATGTGTTCATCTGCCTCAAGTTGGTGGGTAATGGGAGATCTTGGACTTCTCATATGTTATTTTTTTGGACCAGAGCTGCAACAGGAGCACATCACTTCTACTCACATTCTGGTTAGAACCAAATTGGCACACCTAATTGGTAAGCCTACTTGCAAGGGAGGCTAGGAAATATATGTGTGTCCAGAAAAAGAATCTAGTGTCTGTAAGAGTCCACTATTCCAGTCACTAAATATCTATTTTATTTCTCTTTCCACACAGAGAACACATCCTACCCCAATGAGACAACCTAAAGTTCTGTTCAGTTACTAGATCAGGCCTGAAGTCTAGGTTTTTAGGTGATGTGCAGGCCTCTTTATTAGATCTAAGTGTAACACATGAACTAAAAGGGTAAGTTATCTCTAATATTACTCCATATTCCAGCAAACCCAATGTACAGTGGTAGATCAGAGACAGGTAACTAAACTATGCTCTCATTAGGAAAAGAGAAATAAGTGGGGGCACCTGGATGGCTCAGTTGATTAAGCGTCTGACTTTGGCTCAGGTCATGATCTCACGGTTAATGAGTTTGAACCCGGTGTTAGGCTCTGTGCTAACAGCACAGAGCCTAGAGCCCTCGAATTCTGTGTCTCCCTTTGTTTCTGTCCCTGCCTCCTCGACTTGTGCTCTCTCTGTTTCAAAAACAGACATTAACAAAAATAAAATAAATTAAGAAAAGGAAAAGAGAAAGATGTGAGACACTAGGAAATGTGGATACATAACAGTGATGAAATACTGTGCAGGCATTTTGTGATCCACCTTCCCTGAAGTTTCTTGATGAAACTTCAATCTTTGGGAGAAAGTCCCTTGTCCTTTGTCTTTTGTATAGCCCCTGATGACAGACTCTGATATGTTGTCCATTATTCTCAATGGCCACATCCTAGATCTGTACTGGATGCTGTAAGGCATTTATGTCCTATTTCCTTATGCAAGCTTGGGGTTGAATAGTTGCCTCACTGTTTTAACACTCGAACAACATTTGAGCGAGGTTAATGATATGATGGATGATATGATTAGTAATAAAATTCCTTCAAAAATTTAGTCTTGTGATCTACTTGCTTCCAGTGCCCACATCCAAAGTTTTGTTGTTTTTGCTAGAGAGAGCATGAGCAGGGGAGAAGGGCAGAGAGAGAGAATCTTAAGTAAGCTCCACACCCAGCGTGGAGCCCCACCCAGGGCTTGATCTCACAACTGTGAGATCATGACCTTAGCCAAAATCAAGAGATGGACGCTTAACCAACAGAGCCACCCAGGTGCCCTTCCTTTTTTTTAAGTTTATTTATTTAAGTAATCTCTACACCCAACTTGGGGCTTGAGCTCATGACCCTGAGGTCAAGAGTCACATTCTCTTCTGGGCCAGCCAGGCACCTTGACCCCAAGTTCTTTCTTACACAATTCTCAAACCTGATTGACTTCTTTCCTTCCTTGCGCCCATGTCTGTTTTTCTAGAACTTCATCCCAGCCACCTTCAGGCTATCTAAAATAATGGCCTTTGATGGAAACACCAAAGCCTCGATATGATCTTTGCTCCTGTACTGTACTCAAGGCTTCCTCCATTTCATTTCTTACCATTCAAAGTCTCGAAAGTCAGCTTTTCCAATCCTTTTCAAGTATTATGCATTTTCATTTTGGCAATTCTTACCTTGAGCTTATCTTTTTAGTAAAATTTGCTAAAAGCAAATGTAAAATTCAAAATTACCATTACTTTTATTCTTTTGAACTATTTCCTCTGGAGCCAGTCTCAGTAGATAGGTGATATGCTTTTCAATTATGTTGTCATTATAAAACCTGGGTCTCCTTCTTCCAGTCTCCTAAATCAGTTTCTCTGACATCTGCTACCTCACCACTAAACCAATGCAACATATTTTAGATTACTGTCCTAGCAGTACCCCACTTCTGGCACCAATTTCTGGGTTAGTTATGGTCATTCTAGCTCCTATAACATAAATTCTCAAATCTGTTTTTTCTCATAGGAAGTCCAAAAGAGTTTTTCTAATTTGGAGGTGGCAGTCTTCCAACTAGTGACTTAGCTACTCATGTTTTTCTCTTCTGGCACTGGCATCTCCAACATATAGTTTTCAGGGTTATGATACTCACTAGCTACAAGCTGATGGAGAAAGAGTAAGGGAGGATGGGAGGAACTTTATTAAGTTTGGAAATGTGTGCATCACTTCAATTCGCATTTCTTTGGCTAAAATTCAACTACATGACCTCAACTAACTTCAAAGGAAATTGGGAAAATCAGTCTAGCTGTATGTCCAGGAGAAGAAATTTTTTATGAATGGCTAGTCAAATCTTTGCCACAGATTCAAAAAAAAAAAAAAAAATCCTAGATAAAAATAACAGAAAGTCACTCCAGGGGTTGTATTCTAATAGGTTTGACTGCATCCTAATAGTCCCAACAAGATACTCATTTCACTACTATGTAAAAGAGCAAGAATTCATTTTCTTCCAAGCAATGGGACTAAAAGTATTTTTGATAGTGTGCTAGGTATAGAAGTTAGATTGCAAAGGGTTAATGAGTTAAATTCAGATAACAGACATTGAAAGTAGAATCCTCTTTAAAGCCTAATTGTGAAGGAAAGGAAACAGAATGTAACCAGAAATGTGGAGGTTTGAAGACTGAAAAGGTAATAAATGGAAGAGAAAGACTGAAACTAGAATGCAGATGGATAATTCATCTTATCTAAGAGCTGGAAATGTCTCATTCCTCTGATACTGGAGAAAAGAAAAGTTCTGGAAGTATCTAAGTTTACGGCATTTAGAAAATTGAAGGGGTTGATATTTAACAGCATCAACATTTCGACATTCGAAGTAAAGTCATGTAATGAAATGTGGCGAGGACTGAAATACTGCAAAAAGTACTCTGGTGGGAAGGGAAAAGAAGGTGCTGATGGATTTAAAGGGTAGGAAGGAGTAATCCAGCTGAGGTTAGAACCTAGACCTGCAGTGGTTAAGATACACAACATAGTATTATGTTCTGCACAGGACCTCAGCAACCACTGTAGGAGAGGAACAGGCAGATAGCTGGCTTAGTGTGTATATTTACTAAAGCACCTATCCCACCATAAAGTCCCTGGAAGCAGAGACTTTGATTTCAAAAACTATGCACACAGTAGGAACATGATGAATTTTTGTTTGAATGAATTGATTCAGTCATTGCCAATTCTGCCATAGTACTCTGTAGAGTACTGGCAACTGCCCACATTTCATATGGTATGCCAATGCTAAAAAGGAAAAAAAAATGCTAAAAAAAATTCAGGCACACTCAATTAAACTTAGCAGTCTTAAAATGGCAACTATGTCAGCTGAGACATAATTTTTATCCTGTGCCAGTACATCTGCCTTTGACGTTTGCTTCATTTTTCTTATGCCACGGTGCTCTTATTGGACCAGAAAGGGATAATTCTGAGTTCAATAAGCCACGCTATTATTTCAAAAGTCCTGGAAGTTTTCATACACCTACAAATGAACTCAAAACCCCCTGAACAACATTCTAAGAGACGCATAGACAGAGACGATTATTTATGATGCTCACTTCACAGATAAAAGCTGAATCGGTGAGGGGTGGAAGATCTAAATCTGGGTCCTTCAGTGAATCGTCTGCAAAGTCCGGCACGGAACGTGCTTCCTTTTCCCGTCTTTTCCCCTTGGGAAACTTTAAAGTTGTCGTAATCTCAGACATCACCTAATCGAACTCCTTCATCTCACACAACTGTAAACTCAGATTCAGGAAGTCTATACCTTAAGACTGAGGAAAAGAGGGCTCTTTCCTCTACACGACGCCATCTCTCAAAGATCCAAAGCCCTAATCACGATTTGGCGGTGGCAAAAACGGCCAGGAATAAAACTACGTACGACAGTCGAGAAAGAGGCCCCACCTCCCGGATCTGGCGGTCCCAGCCTCCAGCAAGCAAAGGGTCTGGACGGCGCTTCCGCACCGGCGTCCCCCCGGCCCGGGGCCGCTCCCTCCGGCAGGCCCGCCCGCCCCACGCGCTGCAGCACGGCCAGCCAGCCCGGGCCCGGAATCCGGCCCTCGGAATCTCACTTTCGTCTTTGGGCCACCCGCGCGCCACCGCTCCGGCGACGGCTGATGGCGTCACCTGCACTTCCGCCTGCGGCTGCGTTCTAGTCACAAGCGAGGAAGGAAGAAGGGAGGTCTGAAGGGCTGTATGTGTGAGGGAAATAGCGAGGAAAGAGAAGAAATCCGGGCGCTCGCAGGCGCTACGACTGTAACCGCGGGCCTCTTCTGTCCCCGCCGTCCCTCCATCGGAAGTCGCCCTAGGCACACTTCCCTCGCTTCCTCCTGGCCTCCCCTTCTCTGGGTCTCCCGACACCCGGGTCTCTCTTTACGCCTCACCACTCCCCCCCTCCCCTTTGCTCCCTCACACTCCCTCCCTCCCTCTCCCTCCCTCCCATCGTCAGGCTCCCCGCCCTTAGTATCGCGAGACGAGGTGAGAGCTGGCGGAGCGGCGGCGGCGGCGGCGGCAGTAGAGGTGACCGAGGCGGTGGCGGCGGAGGCGGCACCGAGCGCTGTGTCG
>NW_027527930.1:5210325-5210548 GCF_008692635.1 Crocuta crocuta | reverse complement strand
GAGTGTGCGACCTACTCCTGAAGAAGAAGCCGCCGCAGCAGCAACACCACAAGGCCAAGCGTAACCGGACTTGCCGACCCCCCAGCAGCAGCGAAAGCAGCAGCGACAGCGACAACAGCGGCGGCGGCGGAGGCGGCGGCGGCGGCGGCGGAGGCGGCGGCGGCACCAGCAGCAACAACAGCGAGGAAGAAGAGGACGACGACGACGAGGAAGAAGAGGCATC
>NW_027527930.1:5176711-5210309 GCF_008692635.1 Crocuta crocuta | reverse complement strand
AGTGGCCTGCTTTCAAAGGAAGGAGGGAGGATGGGGCAGTAAAGGGTAGGGGCCGAAGGTGGGAGGGGACTCGCGGTGGGACAGATTCCTGTGGGTCGATCTATCGCCGCGGCCAGGCTTTCCACTGCCCTCTTTCTTTCCCCGGCCTAAATCGTGAGGTGTGTGGGTGTGGGGGAGGGTAGCTGACACGTGGGGGTGGGAGGACCACAGAGCCCACAGAGTTGGTGAACAGCAGGTTATCCCGGGATGGTTCACAGGGTTAAGGATGGAGGGACTTGATTAGATTCCGTGTTTGCACGCCCGGCGGGGTCCGCCTGGGGTCGGCAGGGCCCTGTTATTCCCGGGGCGGGGGCGGGACCGAAGCGGGAGGGGTGAGATAATAGGTAGCTGAGTCTCGTGGGGAATGACTGGGAGGTTGGTAGATTTCTCCCAGTTGCCAGGTGGAAGAGAGAGCGGTTTTGAGGAAAGGTGAGGTTGTAAGGGGCTCAGAGCTAAGTATTTGTGTATGTGAGAGACACGTGAGAAGCTGTACTTTTCCATACCGTTCTGCTGCAGGGTTTGTTTGTTTTTTTTCCCTCCCTCAGAACTATTGTGGCTGTTGAAATAGCTTTCAGTTCTCTGCTCTCTCAAGGATTTTGTGAACCGATCTTATATCCGTATACATTTATATACAGCTGGGCGGCTGCAAAAGATATTTGAGTCTTACATGGACATGCATACACATCTTCAGAGGCTTCCTTAGCGAGGAGGAATTAAGCCAGGCTCTGTGGTTTTCCAGATCTCATGGGGCAGCTAAAGAGTGCTTTGGAAAGCCAGTCTTGGTTGTGGTGAGTTGGAATAGGAAGGCCTCTCGGTTTGTCCTAGTGATCTGGTTTCATAACTGTTTTATAATTTTTCTTGGGTCCACAGACAGGCGGCGTTGCAGGACCTTATTCTTCAAAGGCCATATAACCCAAAAGCTCAGTGAAACATACCATACTGACAACAAACTAAGAGCCAGCCTTACTAGTTATCAGCCCTTTTGTAACTCTCCTGTCTACTCCCTGACACGGAAGCTAGAAAATCTTGATTCAGAGAAAGAAGTTGGAATATAAGGCAGCAGAAGGAAACCTGCCTTAAAGGCTGATTTTAAAGCCAGTGTAAGAGAACAACTGAATTATCTAGAAGTAGCCCTTGCCATTTATTCTCTTCCACAAACAGAGCTCATCTTGGAGCAAGGCTTGTTTTTTGAAAATTCCATTATTGGATCTTGAGTTCTGTTCAAATAGAGAAATTCCTTTTAAAGAGTTTGAGACTTATCTATTGGAAGACCGGATTCTCTTTTACCTCAGACTGGGTGAAGTTATATAGGTAGAGATGGAATAGTTCAAGTATGCCAAAAAGATGAACACTCCTTGCTATTCTCTATCCTATTGAATTCTAAGCATAGGTTTGTATTGACAGATTTTGTATTGATTTTGGTTGGAACCTCTCAATATAGTGTGTTGCTTGCGCTGCATTTGAAACAGCAGAGAGAAGGGTGTGACAGGATTCTTATTTTCAGCAAAATCTATTATTGTAGTTAGAATCATTTCCTTGTATAATTCTTTGCAGAGATGAGAAACATTATAGAGATAATCTAGTTCAGCCCTTTTATTTTAAAAATAAGGAAAACAAGGCTTAGAAGAAACTGATTGTGATGGATAGGAGCAAAAGTAGAAAATCAAAGTTTTCTAGTTGTTTAGAACAGTAAACTTTTAATGACAGTGTATTTCCTTGCATTCCCCCTCCTGATATCTTTTCAAAAAATAGGCAGTGAATTGCAAGGTGACACAAGCATGCAGCTGAGGTCAGAATGCCAATATTTTACTGAGATTTTAAATTCTCCCACAAAATATCAACAAGTTAACTGTAGTATTTATGGTAATAGTCTGCTGTAAACTTCACATACGTAGGTCATTTTGGTTATTGGAATTTAGCCTAATAAGCAGAACTTTTAGTAAGTTCATAGGTGTGTTAATTTTGTGAGGCAAGTTTATTTTCCTCAGAAAATGGAAATGATATATTTTGACTTTCATCAACTAGGGGAGTTTCTTTGTTTTTAATATGCTTTATTTTGTTCTGTGCACAGTGGTGTAAACAACAGGTTTGTCATTTGTTAGGAAGATGAGTCAGGAGAAATAAGTGTAAGAAAGTGCAGCCATTAAGAAAACATCTGTGTAGGTACATGATGAGGGATGAGCAGACAGAAAGGAGTACAGTATGTCTTTGTACCTGCCTCCATCCTTGACCAAAATAAAGAAAGAAAGAAACCTCATAGTCACTGTACACTATAAGCTAATTGGGTGAGTTGTGCAGTGTTTTTCATTTCATTGTCATTTTATTGACATATCAGCAGAAGTTTAACTTTCTAGAGCTAGGAAATCTTGTGGCTATTTCTCATTGTATTTAAGTCCATTTTCTAATTCATTCTGTTACTGGCTACAAAATAAAATGTGGATAATGTGATCCTTGAAGTTATCCTTCTAATAAAAATTATCAAAAGGTTAAGAAGAAATATAGAAGGTTATAGTTTTTGTATATAATTTTGGTTTCAGGTATTTAACCTGAAAGGATGATAATTAACAACAACAACAATAACAAATATATATATATACATATATATATATTTGCAATGAAGAAATGTTAGCTGGACATTCTCTATATCAGCTGAAAGAGAAAAGTTTGAAGGAAATGAGATTCCATTTAAAGAATAAGGAGCTTTATTTGAATGTTAAAGAACTAGATTCTTAATTATTTTTTTTTAACTTTTTAATGTTTATTCATTTTTTGAAAGAGAGACACACACACACACACACACACACACACACACAGGGAATGGGGGAGGGGCAGAGACAGTGGGAGACACAGAATCTGAAGCAGGCTCCGGGCTCTGAGCTGTCAGCACAAAGCTGGACATGGGGCTTGAACTCACCAACCATGAGCTGAAGTTGGTTGTTTAACTGACTGAGCCACCCAGGTGCCCCACAAGAATCTAATTCTTAGGAAATGTTAGAGTAGGTTATTGAGAATGGGATTTTTCTTCAGTGTTACAGCCTAGGATAATTGTGTTTTAGATAATTTATGTAACTTCATCTATTCCTGAAAACAAAGGATAAGATCAAGAGCTCGCCTCTTCTCTCACCTCCCCCCACCATTTGACTCAAAATCTTAGATTGAAAATTGAAAAATGCATAATACTCTTGGCTTTTAGTGGATGACTGACTAATATGGAAAATACGCAGAAGTATATTTCCTAACATAAAAGTCTTAATGCACTTCTTTTCAAATTAGTGGACTAAATTAAATTGCTTACTCGAATATTACAGGAAAAAAAATGTTGAAATTGCAGGAGTTGATACTCCGGAGATTTTAGAAATAACATTGCATTCTATTGAATGCATTTTTAAATGTAATTGAATATGTGTTTGCTAAAGCAGAATTCAAAGGGGAAAAAATCTTGTTAAAGTTAGGATTCATGTTCAAAAGTAACTTTTATTAGAGAGGCATAAAATGTAAATACAGTAGGAATTGATCAGAATTCCATTTATTTTTGATAGGTAACTTGAGGCTTTAAATTTAAGAGACAAACCTAGTGAAGAAATTTTAGACAAGGGGAACCAGTGAATAAATTAGTACTGACTTACTCACTTTTGAAAGGATTTGCAAGACTAGGGAGAATTTGTTTGTAGATATGGAAGAGGTAGGGTTGAGAATGAGAAAAAGAAAAATTATTTCAGTAGATTATGTTCCTTCAGGTTCACTTCCAGATCTTTTGTTGTTTTTTAATGGAAAAATGCCACCTCACTTCCTTTAATGGTAGAATCCCAGATGAGTCCAGAGAAGCTTACTTGTTACCGCGTCTCATCTTAGTTGATGAAGCAGTATTTGTAAACTAGATGTTAAGATCTTTGAAGAAATAGTTATGTCATAATTATCTTGTTTCCTAGTTTGCCTAAGTACTAGGCAAACATATTCAGTGAATAGCTAGTACTTAGGGAGGATCCAGAATTCATTTAGGAAACCAGGAGGAGTTTCTTCCTCTCTTCTTGGATCCGGGACTGCCAAATAGTTGAAGTTTGGATTTCAACATCTTTCAGTTGCTAATTTACTTCTCTTACTGCTGGTGCTCTTTCATAGGTATTAGGAGGAAAGCCATTTAAGCCAATTTATTTTAATTGTTGAATACCTGATAACTACCTTAAGCCTCCTAGATATATTTACATTTTAAAAACATAATAAGATGCTATTACTTATTCAGCGCCTCCTGTGTGTCAAGTCTAACATACTGGTTAAGAGCATGCACTAGAGCTTAGAGTCAAATATGATCCATCACTCAATAGCTTTGTGATCTTGGGCAAGTTACTTAAACTCTCTGAACCTCAGTTTCTTCCTTTGTAAATGGTGAGAATGTAGATCCTACTTTATAGCATTGTTATGAGAATTAAATGAGATAATACAGGTATCATGTTTTCTCATTTTATTTTCACCATATCCCTATGGAATAGGTGTCCTCATATTTCTTTCGTTATTCATTAAATGCTTAGCGTTCCTGCTATGTGCTGGGCATTTTGCTATACCTGGTAAGTAATGTTTAACAAAACTGTGTTAAGACACGTTGGTTTTAAAGTGCACCAGTGATTAATGAGAGAAAGAGTAAATGGTTAAATGTATATGCTAAATGAAGTGGGTGAGTTTCAGAAGTATACACATCTTGGGAGGTGGTATTCATAATTTTAGAGACAAAGATACTGGCTTAGAAAGGTTTTAGGTAGCTTCATCAGGGTCACACAGCTAATAAGTAGCAGAGCAGGACTTAACCTGTGTTTTGGATTCAAAGCCTGGTCACTCATTCATTCATTCACATGTTCTCTTACGCTGTATGATTGAGTGCAGCATCTTGAAATTTGTCATTTCAGATAGTGAAAACAAATTCAGGTAGTGTAGGGGAAGATCATTTTAGACAGTAGGGCAACCACTGAAGACAGGTTGACTACTCCAAGCTTTTCTTTCCTTTTCTTGTTCTTATTTTCTTGTTTCCTTCTCCTTTTCTTATTCAAGTCATTGAAAAAGAAGAAATAGAAAACTATAGATAAGTATATTCATATTCCCACTATCTAGAATTAACTATTAACAAAATGAAACTTTATACTGAAAACTGCCCTCACTACAGGCAATCTCTTGGCTTCTCCTTCCTCTCAAGATTTTTACTTTTCAAGGTTATTTCCAAAAGCTAAAAAAAAATATATTTTAAATAGGAGTTGTTAACTTGGGATCTGGACAGGCTGTGAATGCCTGAAATTAAACCCAAGGTTTTGTTGAAGTTGCTTGTGTTTTATTCTTTCTCCCCTACCTTCGTAGTGTGTGCGTAAAACTTTTATTAAGTACTCAGAGAGGCCTGTGACTGCCTTCTCCCTCCCACCCACCTTGTTAGTTTGAAACATTCTCACTGCAATAATAGCATTTATGTGCCTGCTTATGACCAAGGTAATGTAACACAGATGACCTATTTGTGTTGTGAAGTCCAAGACTTATTTGTTCTTTCTGGTAAACTAGCCCTATGCTTACTCTTATTTTAAATCCTCATATTTTGCCTTTTGATTGTTTAATTGATGAAGTAGTTTTCATCTGGTCTGCTATGGACTGTCAGATTTGAAGATGGAAATCTCGCGTTCCACATCCTTATATCTCCTGCTGCATTGTAGCATGTATGTTATATAAGTCTTAGTGTCTTACCTCTGTTAGTCTTTCATGAAGTCAGATCTCTGAAGTAAAAATAAATAAGTAATTAATGAATAAATATTTCTTTTTTAGCCACTTACTCTGAAAATATTTGGGATCATCAGAGCAGTACATTTGACTTCCCTAAATTTGCTAGCCTCTTTGCTAGATTGCTTCTACTGGTATCCTGTAATACTATCCAGTTGACTAGGGAATCAATTTTTAGGCAGTGTATATGGATTTATGACAGTTGTTTATTCTACATTCTTATTAAGATGATTTAATGGGTTAGGAAATGTACATGTAATGAATTTTCATGTGATTTTTTTTCCATACTTGATCATAGATGAAAAAAATTTCGCTTTATAGTAGTTATGTGGGTTAGTACCTGCTGATATTACTTATGTTTTTATTAGGACCAACAGAGGGCACCAACATCCATGGTAATCTATGCCAAATATAACTCCCTTTCACTTTCACCTTTTGAAAAAAAAAATAGGGAATTAAAGGTGAAGGGTGGATATGAATACCTGTCTAGTCCCCGGAATCTTACCTGTCTGATAGTTATGCCTATCTGCTTGCTACCCAGAAGCAAAATACCCTTCCTGACTTAGGGTCTTTAATTTCTTAATATATACATTTTTGTCTTTAAAAACTTTTCTTACCCAGTCAAGAGGCAAAGTGGAATTGTGGAGTGACATAGGTATTATTTTATCATGATTTATAATTTAGATTTTAATTATTAAAAAGGGACATGGATTTTCTTTTTCCCCTAAATGCTCTGAAACTCAAAGTTAATATAGATCTAATTATTGAAAGCGCAACGTAAGTTGCCTTCTGCTATCTTATAAAACTCTATAAACATCACCTTGATCTTCAAAAAGTTGACCTAAGGGGTGCCTGTCAGTTCAGTCAGTTGAACGTCCAGCTCTTGATTTCAGCTCAGGTCATGATCCTAGGGTCGGATCGAGGCCCTTGTCCCGCTCTGTACTGAGCGTGGAGCCTGCTTGGGATTTTCTTTCTTCCTTTCTCTCTCTCTCTCTCTGTATCTCTGTCCCTCCTCTGCATGTGTGTGTGTACTCTCTTTCTCTTGCTCTCTCTCCCCCAAATGAAAAAAGAATTTTTTTAAGTTTATTTCTGGGTGAGACTAGACATAAAAGAGGGTCAGTTACAAAAATATGTGAAGATCATAGTACTTTAAGAATTCCTTTTGGAGCCAATTTTATTTAGTATGTTTATAAACAATTTTGATAATATGATGAAATCCCTCTCCAGGTGTATAGATAGATCATAGTGAATTGTGTGTGATGGGCAATAATATTGTTGATAATAGGTTAAGATGTTAAATAAGTTTTTATGAGACATGGGTAAAAATTATGCTCTTTTTGGGTAAATAATCTGAAGCAAAGCATGCTTTTTCAGTAAAAGTTCAGCATAGTATTCAACAAGATGAATTAAGGTATTGGAGAATCATAACTACTGTTTTAAATAATTCTATGATACATCTGCACAAAACAGGTTATGTGTATTTCTGCTGGCTATATCATGAAAATGTTGTCTAAAACTACAGAATAGTGTAATAGTTTAAAAATAATTGGATGGGGCGCCTGGGTGGCTCAGTCGGTTAAGCCTCTGATTTGGGCTCAGGTCATGATCTCACAATTTGTGGGTTCGAGCCTCGCATCGGGCTCTGTGCTGACAGCTAGTTCAGAGCCTGGAGCCTGTTTCGGATTCTGTATCTCCCTCTCTCTCTGACCCTCCTCTGCCCTCTCTGTCTCTCTGTCTCTCTGTCTCTCTCTCTCTCTCTCTCTCTCTCTTTCAGAAATAAATAAAACATTAAAAAAAATGATTGGAAGGTTAGGAATGGAATCCATGATAAAGGAGGACTGCAGATTATACTTAATTATATTCTAACTGCTGGTTACTTAATGTTCAGATTAATTAATTACTAAATCTTGAGTTGTGGCAAAAAATGCGAGGTGCATTAGATAATATTTCAATTTTGAAAATAAGTAGTCTCATTTCTTATTTCTTGAGCTTATTTAAAAGTACACACTAAACGTTATAAGTGTATGAAACTAGTATACCTATGCATCTCCAGCAGGGCATATTCTGCTCCTGTGCTACCACTGGGTCTCATTTAACGTTTCATTTTTTTTTTTTTTCGGTTCCCCTTGCCTTCCCCAAAAAGAAAGGAACAAAAAATGAAATAAAAGGGAAGAAATAACATGTCCTAAAATTAATTTGTGGTCTGGGTTTTTCCTCTTGAATTTTTTTTTTTTTTTAATGTTTATTTCAGAGAGAGAGAAAGAAAACAAATAGGGGAGGAGCAGACAGAGTGGGATAGAGGATTTGAGGTGGGCTCTGTGCTGACGGTGGAGAGGCTGATGTAGGGCTTGAACCCATGAACCATGAGATCATAACCTGAGCCAAAGTTGGATGCCTAACCATCTGAGCCCCCCAGGTTCCCCATGTATTGTCTTTTAATTAAAGAACCTTTGAGAAATATCTCAGAGAGGTCTGTAGAAAAATTGGTTTCGTCAATTTTGAATTTAGAATAAACATTAATATAGAGTTCTTTTCCCTCTTTCCTGTAACTCTAAATTTGAAGCCTGAGAAGATAAGGAAGTCTTCTTGTTGTGTTATACCAGGTGTATTTCCAGTTCAGTCTTTGACCTCATAGTCTCTTAAGTTCTCTGTGCAATGTTTCCTTCTTATTTTTTAAAATTTGAAGTTAATAACAGAAATAGTCCTGTTACACAACCTCTAGTATAGTTCTTAGTAGTTCAAGATGCATTATAAGAGTTAATTCTTTTACTTGACAAACATTTATTATCTTCTATATGTGGCTGTTTTCAGTATATAATAATCTCAACCATTTTCCTCTCAGTGAATGTTAAAAAGTTAACTATATTTAAGATAATAACTGTATATGTTGATCAGTTTGATTTTATTCATGTTGTAGGTTAGTAAAACTTAAATTTACATACATGAAAACTTAGCACAGTGATGGAATTTTTTAAAAGTTTCTTGGGAAATATCACTATTATTACACTCTTATAAATTATAAGTTTAAGAAGCATTATTGGGAACTAGCAAAATCAGGGATTATGAGGAATTTGAAGAAACTGACACATTATTCTTAGCTTCATAATATTTAAATCATATTGAGATAAAATTAATAATAAAATAATGTGAAGGTGATTTCAATCCTGTGTAATTATTTGGGAATCTGTTAGTTTTCAGTACAACTGTATGTCTTTAGAATTGGTCTCATTATAGGGATCGTTTTATTTCTGTTTTGAATACAAGTTGGGTAAACTAGGGGTGCCTTGGTGGCTCAGTCACTTAAGTGTATGACTTCAGCTCAGGTTATAATCTTGAGGTTCATGAGTTCAAGCCCCACATTAGCTCTCTGCTGTCGGCACAGAGCCCATCCTCTGCCCCCCTTCCCCGCCCATCAACCCCTGCTCACTCTTTCTCTCTCAAAAATAAATAAACATTAAAAAAATAGTTGGGTAGACTTTACATCCTTTATTAGTGCCTCTTGGAATACTCAGTAATTTTAGGTTCTGATTTTTCTTTTTTTCAGATGAAGTCTGTATGTACTGTTTTTCTAGAATGTCCTTGATAATTAAATTACACCAAAGACTGACCCATTCTAATTTACCTTGAGATTTTGTAGTAAGAAAAGAGGTTATAAAGATATACTTGTTGTTAATGCAGGTATAAATATGTTAAAATATGAGAAATTTGAGTTACTGAACAGTTTAGAATACAGTGTTAAATATCTTCTAAATTAGATTTTAAATATGGTGTTTCTATAGTTAAACATTAATTAGTTAAATGTATACACGTGTAGAAACATACATATTTGTAGAAAATTTGACAAAATCAAAAAACATCTAAAGAATACAAAAATCACCTATAATTCTGCTTTTCAGAATTAATCATTATTTAAATTTTCCCCCCCTTGGTGTATGTTAATCAAATTATCTGTCACACAGAGCAAAACTGTCATTTAGAAATTTTGTCTGCTAAAAGTTTCATTGATGCAGATACTTAAAATGTCAGTTGAATAGATAAATCTTCAGATAATGGTTACATACCTATATAAATATAGAAACTAATTGAGTGCATTCATACTTCTAAAAAGTCTCCTAACACGTTAAGGTTTTTATCTCCTTCTTCCTTAGAGTAAATGCTGCTAACAGCTTGGTATATATCAAATGTTCTAGTTTCTTTTTTGGTGAGAGTGGATGAATGGCTGTGGGGTGGGGAAAAGGGTATGTGTGTCTAATAGAGTACATTAGGGTTTGCCTAATTGTTCTCACTGATTTATGAATGTTCCATAGTATGAATGTTCATGACTTATTTGCAAGTTTATATTAGTAGACATTTTGATTGTTTTCAGTATGTTGCTTATTACATGTATAACGCTGAAGTGACCATCCTTTTACAGTTTTTTTTAAATACAAAAATATTTGTTTAGGATAGATTCCTGGAAAGAATTACTAGGCCAAAGGTTATGCATATGTTAAATTTAATTAATACTCCCAAGTTTTACAGAGCCCGATGCAGGGCTCAAACCCATGAACTATGAGATCATGACCTAAGCTGAAGTCAGATGCTTAGCTGACTGAGCCACCTAGGCATCCTTATTCAGTTTTCTTTAAGTCAGTACCGTATGACATTATCTTCGGAAAGGATCTCTTTTAGTCATAATTTTTTGAAATCTACTCATTCTCTTACTGGCCTGTCTTCTAGGCCTGTTCCTTTCTCTGTTACTGGGCTAACAGAGGGCATATGAAATAATAGGGCTTGAATGGTGTATTAGTCAGGGTTTAACCAGAGAAGCAGAACAAATAGGAGATTTATATATGATAGAGACCTAGACATATGTTAAAAGATTTATTACAGGGAATTGGATTACACAATTCTGGGAGCTGTTTAAGTCTGAAATTTGTAAAGTAGGCCTTTAGGAAGGGAAGATCTCAAGCAGGCTAGAACCCAGGGTCATATGCTGACACTGCTTTCCCAAGGCAGTTAGGAAATGAAGATCCAGGGAAGGGAGAGCAGCTGCTGTAGACTCAGCTGCTATTCAAAGTCTCATTTGCCAGGAAGAACCCAATCTCTTTAAACACCTTACCTAGTAGTTCATGCTCAGTAAGGATGATCACCCTAGCTTAAAGTCACCCGATTAGGGACTTTAATTACATCTACAAATCCCTCCACAGCAATACCTAGATTAGTGTTTGAATACTTGAAAGTATTTACAAAATGGCTGCTGCCTTTCCTTCCTCTTAGTATAGCCTAACCAAGTTGACACATCTAAAAACCATCACATATTGCTTCTTGGTCTTTTGACTAAGATCAAGTGGAAAAAACCATCACAGATGGGAAAGCAACACTCTTCACCTGTTCTTTGCTACTATGTGGCAAAGAACCTTTGAGGTCACCAAGTTCTGTCCTTTTATTTGGAGCACAAAAGTAGCTGCCTTTCCTGATCTGAGAGGCCTAGATTTATTGGACTCAGTGCTTCACTCAGTGGCACTGTTTTTATGTTTATCTCTGCTCACAGACTCCCTTATTCATGGTTGAGCTGATCTTGCCTGTTTAAACAGCCAACACCCACCAATATTCTGAGTTTTTCTAACTGCTTTTCTTGGAGCTATACACACTTGGTAGTCCTGTAATAATGTGCCCTCCCCATTATTGCAGGCAAGAGTTTTACTAAATGGTTTGTCACTGCATAACAGAGATTGTTAGTTTTCCAGACTGACATGCTTCCTTGCTATCCTCTGAGTCTTATCAGAGTTTTTAAGAATTTGTTATGGCAGCACTCTATTTCTAATTTACTGTATCGATTAAAATATAAGATAGGTTGTTGGAACAAAGAGACTCCAAAACACATGTGTTCAAGCAAGATAGATTATGTGATACTCTAGGGAAGTCCTTCAGGTTGTGTGCATAGGTCCAAGTGTTTCCTGTTTTGTTACACTATTCCTTAAATGTGCTGCCCATTATGATAGCTGCTACCAGTACGGCTCTCAGTACTTGAAATACGGCTAATACAATAGGGACTGGATTTTTAGGTTTTGTTTTGTTTTAATTTAAATAGTCACATGTGGCTAGTGGCTACCATATTGGAGATTGCAGATATGGAACATTTCCATCATTATATAAAGTTTTGTTGGACAGCTCTGCCTTAGGGAGTTGACTTCATCTACAAAGTCTAATCTGGCTCACTAACATCACATTCATGTTCCAGCTTGTTATGGGCTGAATTGTGTCCCTCCAAAATTCATGTTGAAACCCTGACGCCCATTGTTGTTGAGAATGTAAACTGGTATAGCCATTGTTACCTATATGGAGGTTCCTGAAAAAAATTAAAAATACAATTACCCCACAGTCCAATAATTACACTGCTGGGTGTTTGTCCCCAAGATACAAAAACACTAATCCAAAGGAATGTATGCATCTGTATGTTTATTGAAGCATTATTTACAATAGCCAAACTATGGAAGCAGCCCAGGTGTCCATCAATAGATGAGTGGATAAAGAAGATGTGAGAGGTGTGTGTGTGTGTGTGTGTGTGTGTGTGTATGTGTGTGTGTGTGTGAGAGAGAGAGAGAGAGAGAGAGAGAGATACACAATATTATTCAGCCTTAAAAGAATGAAATCCTGCTATTTGCAACAATATGGATAGAACTAAAGAGCATAATACTAAGCAAAAATTGTCAGAGAAAGACAAATACCATATGATCTCACTTATATATGGAATTTAAAAAACAAAACAAACAAGCAATGGAAAAAGAGAGAGAGACAAACAAACAGACTCTTAACTATAGAGTACAAACTGATAGTTATCAGAGGGGAGGTGGATGGGGGAATGGGTACAATAGGAAATGGGAATTAAAGAGTACATTTACCATGATGAAAAAAAAAAACAAAATGATAGATTTAAAAAAAAAAGGAAACCCTAACCCCTAGTATCTAAGAATGTGACTGTGTATAGAGGTGATGCCTTAAAAAAGGGAATTAAAGTTAAATCAGGCGTTATGGGTGGGCCCTAATCAAATCTGACAGGTGTCTTTATAGGAAGAGGAAATTTGGACACAAAGAGACACCAGAAATGTATGCACACAGAAAAAAGGTCATGTGAAGACATAGCAAAAAGGTAGCTATTGACAAGCAAAGAAGAGTGACCTCCAAAGAAACCAAACCTGCTGACACCTCAGTCTTGGACTTCTAGCCTAAAGAACTGGGAGAAAATAAACTTTTGTTGTTTAAGTCATTCAGTCTGGTATTTCATAAGACAGCCCTGGAAAACTAATGTATAGCACATGAAATACAAGAAACAGGCAAACACAAATTTTTTAATGAGTTGGCTAAGAAATTACAAAATTACCTTCTGACCAGAACTTAGTTGTATGTCCATACCTAGGACCTACATCTTGCTGTATGGCCATCATACCCATATATAACCTGTGGACAACTGTTTTACTAAAAGAAGAGGAGTGTGGATATTGGAGGATAAGTAATGTCTTACACCAATATAATTCTAAGATCCTTAGGTCTAGCGATACAAGAAAAAAGTCACTCCTGGCTCCTGAAATAATCTTGTTGGCCTAGCTTGGGTCATTCCTGAACCATTGATAAGGAAAAAGATGCTTTGTTCAGGCCTAGGTCATGTCTTTCTGCCCTTCTAGGAGATAGACTAGGAGAGGTCATTTTCCCCTGAGTCTCACAGAATGGTTTCCCAAAAAGTGTTCCTCTTGCCAAAATGGTGAAGTGGCTGAGTGGGAAGGGAAAGGTTACTGGACACCAGACTCCCAAGGTATATCTGGAAACTTAAACGCCTTGGCTTATATAAGATTTTGTATGGCTGATTCTTCTTACTGTTCTAGCCTCATTTTATATCTGTGTCAGTTCATTCAGAATTGTCTTTATTTTTAATTTGAGAGCAAGAGAGTGAGAGCTCGCATGAATGGGGGAGAAGGGCGGGGGGCGGGGAGAGAGAATGAGAATCTCAAGCAGTCTCCATGCTCAGCATGTAGCCCCACAAGAAAAGGACTCTCAACCAAGCTTGAGCCACCAAAGTGCCCCATAGTTCATTCACTATCTTCTAGTTCCACTAGCCTGTTTTTAGAGCATGGAGACTTTGTCACTTAGGGTCCTTTTTACTCTTTTTCTCGGATATTCTTCCCCTGGTTTTTGTCTCTTTTAGGTTTTAGCTTAGGTGTACTTTCCAGTTCAGGCTTGTTCGAAGAAACTTTTCCTCCCTACCTCTCTCCTCTTCCCCACCCTCCCTTTCAGTTTTCTACCTGTAGCTGTTACTGGGGTAAGAAATGAGAGGTCCTCTTGGCCTTTGGCCAGGCTTTATTAGTATTAAATACTTGACTTCTCTGTCTCTTACCACTTAGAAAGGGATTTGTGGGTGGTGGAGTGGAGTAGGAGAATTTGAGTGTTTAACATTCCCAGATTAATGATAGCTGTTTTTTTTTTTTTAAATATCTATAAAGGGGGAAGTACAAGTGGGGGATGGGTAGAGAGAGGGAGGAAGAGAGAGAGAGAGAGAGAGAGAGAGAGAGAGAGAGAAAATCTCAAGCAGATTCCACCCTTAGCATAGAGCTCAACGTGGGGCTTGATCTTACGATCCTGAGATCATGACGTGAGCTGAAATCAAGAGTCAGATGTTTAACTGACTTGACCCACCCAGGCACCCCAGTAATAGCTGTTTTTTTTTTACTCCTGTGTCCGTATCAGTTTTAGTTATTTGGTTGGACCTTTTGAAATTGTTCTTTTTCTTCATTGAAAGTCATCAAATACCTGTGATTTTGAATGGCTCAACCTATTATTTTAGAATGCTTTGATGTCATAGAAGGTAGTTTTCACTCATTGACCTGTCGACTTCTAGATAGTGTGCATTTAACTTGTCAGACGATTTTGTAAACTGACATAAAATATGTCCATTGAGATTTTAATTGGAATTACATTGAAATATGAATTAATTTAAGGAGAAATACATGTATAACACTGAGCATTTCCATCCAGAAACATGGCGTGCCTCTTTCTTCAGGCTGTCTTTAATAAAATTGTATAGTTTTCATATAGGTTTTGTACATTATGGGGGGATTTATTCCAGATTATTTTGTAGTTCTTGTTACCATTATGAATGATATTTTTTCTTCCATTACACTTTGTAATTAGTTATTGTTGGAGAATAGGAACCTATTGATTTTCATATTTTGATCTTGTATGTATGGCCACTAAACTGAATTTTTCTATTAAGTCAGTTATTCTGTTGAATTTTCTGACTAAATTGTTATATTGACTTTAATAAATGATTGTCTTTTGTTTTTTCTTTTTCAGTACTTATACTTCTTGTTTGTTTTACTTCTTATTGCATCAGTTTTGAACATTCCCAAAATGTTGAATAAAAGTGGTAACAGAGGCAGTCGTTATCTAGAGAATGCTAATAGGAGTGCTGCTGTGTCACTATTAAGTATAATGCAAATATTCTTTGTTAATTTAATATACTAAACTAAAGTAACTCTTTCTCCTAGCTCACAAAGTTTATCAGAAATGCATACTAAATTTTATCAGATGCATTTTTGGCATCTATTGAAATGAGCGTATCTTCCCCCTCTCCTCCAATCTATTCATATAATGAATCACAATAATATATTTCTTAATATTAAACAGTTTGGAATATTTAGTATGATGTATTTTTTTTTGACACAGTGTTAGATTTGATGTCATTAACATTTCAATTTGTATTTTGTGAGATTATCCATTTCATATTAGATTTGGGAGAAACTATACATTCCTTTCTTCAGTCCTGTAAAGACAGATTTGTGCTTGATAGAAGCTATTTATGTATCCTTTATTTTTTTAATCTTAGTAGTTGTGGTTTTTCCCATGCTTTTTTTAATGTTTATTTTGAGAGAGAGTGTGTGCATAAGTCGGGGAGGGGCAGAGAGAGTGGAGAGTGAGAATCCCAACAGGCTCCAGGCTCAGTACAGAGCCTGATGCAGGACTCAATCTCATGGCCACGAGATCACAACCTGAGCTGATTATCAAGAGTCAGACCCTTAGGGGGCACCCAGGCACCCCTAGATGTTGTGTTTTTAATAGTATTTGCCACTTAGATGTCAAAAAGGAGTTCAATTAAGTGCTTCATTTGATCTCTTTTTAGCTTGTTAATTTTTAGAAATGGCTTAAATAATTTAATGCATACTTCTTAATTTTTTCATAATTGCAAAAAATTTAATTGTGGCAAACAACAAAATTTTACCATTTTAACCATTTAAGTGTACAGTTCAGTAGTGCTAAGTATATTCACATTGTTGTGCAACAGATCTCTAGAAGTTTTTCATTCTTGCAAAACTGAAACTCTGTACCCATTAACTCCCCTTGCCCTCTCGCCCCATCTGGTAACTACCATTCTACTTTCTGTTTCTGTGAAATGGGCTACTTTAGATGCCTCATATAAATGGAATCACATAGTATTATTTTTTGCGACTGACTTAAATTTCGCATAGCATAATGTCCTTAAGATTCTTCCATATTATAGTATATGACAGATTTCCTTCCTTTTTAATAAGGACTGAATAATCCATTGTATGTATATACAATGTATATACATTGTATGTATATGTTTTTCCATTCATCCATTGATGAACGTTTGGGTTATTTCCACCTTTTGCCTATTGTACCTTTTGTTTTTTAAAGTTAACTCAATAATTTTAAATTTAAATTGTCTGGTGGAGGGAGATAAGAACTTAATCTTATATTTCTAAATGGTTAATCAGTCGAATTAGCTATTTCAGTCTGTCTTTCCCACTCTTTGAAGTACTAACTTTATTTCATGTATTTGGATAATAGACTGGATTATATCTGCTCATTATATACATCTTTATGCACTGCATTTGTATGATCTGAAGGCCCAAGTACTAAAATTAGTTGTTTGTACTAAACAGTTTCCTGTGTTAGTTGACACGTAGCTAACATATGCAGGGTTTTTTGGTTAACAAAGTTCATTTTCCATGTTTTACCTTTAATGTAGTCTGTGGTCTTTTGAAACAGTTGTTTTTCTCCTAACCTCTAAGGCTCTAAGCAGACTTCTTTCTTTCTTCCCTCCCTCCCTTACACATTTCTACCTAAGAAGTAAAGGTGCTTTTATTAAGAAGACAAGAGCAGTGCCAGCATCTATGTAGTATTCTTACTGATTTGTGATGTCATTAGTCTTAATTAGGCTATCTTTGTTTATAATATTTTTTTTAAGTTTATTTATTTTTGAGAGAGAAACATTGTGAATAGGGGAGGGACAGAGAGAAGGAGAAAGAGAATTCCAAGAGATGTGGGGTTCAAACCCACAAAACTGTGATCGCTTCTTGGCTTTTTGGCTAAGATCAAGTGTCAGACCCACAAAACTGTGAGATCATGACCTGAGCCAAAACCAAGAGTTGATGTTTTAACCAACTTGAGCCACCTAGGAGCCCTTACTAGGTTGTCTCTGAACTTGAACATCTCTATATATATTTAGGGCAGGGCCTACAAATTCTATGATGTGTTTTAGTTATTTTGTATTATAGTGTTCTTTAGTTTTGTTCCAATGTTTTTAAAGTATATTTCAAATAAACTAGGAATAATTTATAACTAATACAGTTGGTAATTAAGCAATGCCAGAATAGAAGAGCTGCTTATAAGACTCAAAGTAGATAAAAATGTAAGTTCCATTGGCAAGATGACACATGTTTTGAATTAAATGTGTGATAACGTATGCAGCCATGACATTAAATGTGACTGGTCTTTTCAATCTTTCTAATGTTTTTATGTTGGAGGAATCTTAAGGGAGATTGCATTATGTTTTTTTCTATTTTTGTTAAGTCATGTAGTAAAAGTAAACTGTAAAAACTTAAATAGCAGAGGTAGATAAGGTATAATATTTGAAAATCTCCCTTTTATGACACAAGGCGTAAATATTTAGTGAATGTAATTTCATGTTTTTTTTCCTGTGCATCTGCACACATATATTTACATGTGTATTTATGTAAACAAATGTTTGTTTATAAATGTCATCATAAAAATATTTAAATTTTTTAAAAAATTAATAGTTCATCATACTCTTCCTATATAAATACACATATAGTTGATCTTATTTCCGTTAAAGGTTGGAGAATATTCTCTTGTTAGGGATCATGACTTCCCTGGTTTTATACAGTGTTTGTAGTCAGTGTTTTGGTTGTGCCCAGTGTTCTGCTATTACAAATAATACTGCAACGGACTCTTTGATATATTTGCCTTTGTGTATATGTTTCTTTATTTTGGAGGATATATTCCACTGGTGAAAGTGGCAGACAAAAGGTGCATGGGTCTGTTTTTATAATTCCCATTTTATTATGTGTGTCAATACCGTATTTTTAAAGCTATAGTGGTTTAGGACGTTTTGGGATATGCGAGGTCAAATATTAGCTTTCAAGCCCTATTAATATCTGTTCTCTCTGGGTGTTGCTCTTTGTTGACTGCTTTATCCATAAAGAGCCAGATAAATATGCCTTCTTCCCTGAAGTTGTTATAATCTCAATAGCTAATATTTTAATGAGTGCTTACTATATATCAGTTTGAATTGCTTTATGTCTCATTTAATCCTCACAGCAACTCTAAGAGGTAGATAATATGTGTAACCACATTTTATAGTTGAAAAAACCAAGACAAAGAATAACTTGCTCAAGGTCACAGCAAATGATGGAAATGGAATATAAACAAGGGCAGTCTCACATAAAAGTCTTTCTTAACTGCTATGAGCCACTTCATTTTTTACTATTCTTCTATAGTCTCCTCAGTAGTTAACTCTCAAGAAATATGTTTTGTATAAATTGTTAGAGATCACTAGCTTATTTCATCTTTCACCTAGGTCTCTTTACACATCTGTGTGAATGAAATCTTTTTCTAATTCTGGAAGTAGTAATAGTCCTGATATATTTAAGTTGGTTAGAACACCAGACTATAAAATTGTTCCCACCTCTCTTTTCCACCCCCAAAAGACTTTGTCAAAGTGCAGCTAGTTAATGTTGCTGTGTTCTGTTACATCTTGTTTACCTAACCCCATTTTGGGAAAAATCACATGATTGATTTTGGGATGGATTTTCATAGATTATGAGTGAATAGTATACTACTCTAATTTTCTGGAACATAAAATCAAAATACACACCTTGTAGTTGATGTCTTTTATAGTAAGTTCTCAGAATGTAAAGTGAGATGAAGGCTGTTTTAGACCCTACTACATCTCTTATTTCACGTTGTCAAGTAAGTATGGTATGCAAATGGAACCTCTCAGAGCCTCAAGGGACACAGTAATACCTTCTTTTGGTGGGGGTCCGATGAGATAATGTATGTGAAAACATTTGTAAACTATTAAGGGTCTCCATAAATATTAGTTGTTAAAAGTAAAGGATTAGGAAGAATGAAGAGCTTTGTGAAAATAGTTACTCACCAGTAAGATGTTTGGCTATTTAAAAAAAAAAAAATACAGTTTAAAATCTGTAATTTAGAAAAATCTCACTCTTTCATTTACCTTCCTAACTCTGTTCATTTTATTGAGTTCATAGATTGCCAGTAAAACTCTTCAGGGTTAATTGTGCATGTGGGTTAACTTATTTTAGATGGAGCCAATGTTAGCATAGGGAATGAGATTCTGTAATGAAGATTCTACAAATGATAGTTGCATGGGTTAGGTGCCCTTTTAGGATTATATCCTGGATTTATTAGATCTTTAGTATTTAAATAGAATATGTCCTTAAGTTCTCCCAGAATTAAAAAAAAAAAGTAGTGCTTTATCTTACTGTTGTTAATAAAGAGGGAGTGATAAGATTAATGCAGAATTCAACGTCTTTTTCGTACTCTTGTATCTCATTTTCTGGGAATGGGGAAGAAAACCATATTTCCATGACTTCTCTGCTATAGGCTTAGCAGATGATTCTGTGATTCTAGATAAAATGGCAAAGTATCAAAGCAAAGATTTGACTGCACTGTTTTCTAAACTTGAAACCTTCAAACCACGTCTCTAACTTGCTTAGTGGATTGTTTTTACATTTGTACATTTTATTAATTCCTTTTCTTATTCCAACCCCATGTAACCATTACCTCTCTGTCCAGCATCTTCTCCCTCATTTGACCCAATTTTCTGCTCCAACCCAAACTCTAGTACCTGAGTTCGCTTGGCCAGATCCAAACTGGAATGTTTTAAGTTGTGAATGTGCCTTAGTTATTTGGGAGTTCTTTTCATATGTGGAAGTTTCTTATTTACTTTACCCTTATCAGCAGATCCTCTTGTCATTTATGCCAAAATATAAAAAAACAAGGGCGTGCCATCTCGACTTTTTGTCCTCTGTGCACGAGCAGCTTTGTTGTGTATCCCATGGAGCCCAGAAGAGCCGCTTTACTTGGCTAGAGAACCCATTCGTTGGCTTAGGCAGCCTTGAATGTTAAGAATCATACATCTTAATTAAATAGTAAGGTCTTCCTGACTTCACTACCAGAAGCACAAGTTTTCCTTAATATCTAAATCAAAGGGCAATTAGGAATAAGGGTCAGATCCTAATTTCCTTATGCTCTAGGCATGTGAGTCCTTGACAGTTTCTGTGCCTGACATAAAATTACATTCCATTATGAAATAATCCATTAGTTGCCTTTGTATTTCTTTTTCATTAATATTTCTCCTGGCAAAAAGCCCTTATGGAAAGAGTTTGAAATCAAGTTGGGAAGCTTGTTTTTGAACCCTGCCTTAATACTATGTGACTTTTGGAAAGTTACTGCTTAACCTCATTTTTTTTCATTCATATTAGGGCTAATGATTTTTTTTTTTCCTAAGTTTTTCTAAAGAATGGAAATTGTGTATATAGTATACCACTGTTTCACATTTGGAGCTATTTATTAGAACTTTTCTGGATTTAATTAAAATCCTGAATGAAGTTGTCACTGTTCTTTTTTGGTCAGTAGGAGTTTTCTTTACCTTTTTAGGTCATGAATTTTAGTTACTAGATTCTGATGAAAACTGTGGACCTATTCCCCAAAATGTACTTAAACACATACATACAGCATTTTGTATATTGTTTCAGGAGGGGTTCTTAAGGCATAAGCCTATGAACCATGAATTCTGACCCTTAAGTGAAGAGTACTGGATTTTGTCTTTTATCCATTGAGTTCCGTGACCTTCTGTACTATTTATCACCTCTAAAATTAAAAAGTAAACAATACTTTTCCTTATCTCTTCCCCAATAATCACACCAATAGCTACAGAATTTTTCTTTCAGGGGTCACGACTATGTAACCATTCAGAGTGGATTTTTGGACAATAATAGATTACAACTTTTAAATTACTATCACCTTTCTTACTTTGTTCTCTTTCTTTTTGAAACCATTGGAATCTTGACTCTGATTGGAGTCAAGATTTGAAACCATTGGAAATCTTGACTTGAGAGATAATTGGTTTTTATGGCTGCTTTTTTATTCCTAGTGGTATAAAGGATGTCTTATGGAACAATATGTACTTAATAAAGTTTACAGCTCTATTTCTTCATTATGTGTTTAACAGCAAACTATAAAGCATTAATTTTATTTCTTCAGGCTTATTTTATAATTATTGTTCTAACTTTTCTTTTAAATATGGTGCTTTGAGCACATTTCTTTAACTTCCTTTTTTCCCTGTGTCCCGCTGATATTATTTTAAAGGTTGAATTAAACCACAGCTCTGAAAAGCAGGAACAAATGTTATTGTATTTGTTGAGCTACCTTAAAGAGGAGCAAAAGGACCTCATTAGCTCTTTGACTTCAATGTATGTTAGCATGTGTGCAGGGAAGGAAGGGAGAAGATCCAACCTAGGTGTGGATAAATCTAGATTTGAATGATATCAGTACTATTTCTCCCAACATTTTTAGTCTCTCTTTTCTTCTGTTTTAGCTTTGTTTTCAGCCAGGCAATGATGGCTGCCAAAGGAAAGGGGGTGGGATATTCTAGCCAGACCTGAGTCATGTGGCCACCCCTGTTGTGGTTGGGAAGAATCACCTCCTAAATCACATGGAATATTTTCCCCACAGACAAGAGGGATTATGTTGCTAGAAAAAGGGGGTGGGGAGAAAGCATGTTGAGCAGTAAAATTACAGTTCACAGTCCACTACAGGTACCATCAGAGGACCAGAAATTTTGAAGAAGATAGAAAGTTCACCGGATCGGATTGACAGCAAAATCTCAGAAGGAACGGAACCCAAGATACCAGAGGTAAGCTCAGGTTTTCCTAGGGGAACCTCGGAAAGGCTCCAAGCTTGGAGTCAACAAATACAAAGAGCAGTAGTGGGTAATTGGGTAATAATCAAGAATTTTTAAAAGAATTATTTTCCAAAATGCTGTTTAGTTGGGCCTCCTTCCTGCCCTTTCTTCAGCCTAAACAGCTCTGGTGGCAGTGATGCCTGCCTTCAGGCCTGAAGTCTAAGAACTGTGCTCTTAGGAAAGTAGACCAACAATTCAGTAGGGCAACTACTGAGGTGTTGGAACCTGAGAGAGAAGCAGAGCCACTAAAGCATGCTACTTCAGAGGAAAACAGTTTTGATGATTACCAGTGAGCTTGACTTCTGATGCAGGTACCTACCTTTCCTGGATGCCTTATTTATATGCTCTCACTTGCTTAAATCGTACTTAACTACTCTCCCTTTTAAGAGAGAAGCCACTTGGGTAAACAAACGTGAACAACCTCAAAGAAAGCGCACTTTGGCTTCCCATAGCCTCTAAAGTAATCTTTTCATTTGCCAGTATAAACAGACAGGGATAAACAGACAATTGAGGAGAATCATGATGGAAGAGGATTAAGATGAATAAAAGAACAACTGATGTCTGATATAATTTGAAGAAAACTTCAAAGAAAAACTGTAATTGGTATTTCATTTAAGATATTAAGAACATGTTCCAATCATTAATCATAATTTCACTGAAAAAGGGGCAGAGAACCAGAAGAGAATTTGAAAATTATAAAAGAAAAATTTTAATGGATTGGCTAAATAACAATTTAGCATGAATCGAGACTGAGTTGGTGATTTGGAGCTAAAGAGCAAATCTCTGCATATATGAAAGCAAAAAAAAAAAAAAAAAGAAAAGAAAAATAAAGAGAATGGAAAATACATCACAAACTTTTCATATCCATAAATTTGAAAACATGAGTTCTAGAAGCAGAGAACAGAAACAGTGGGAAGGAGAAAAATAATGAAAGAAATAATTGAAGAAAATGTCATGAGCTGGAGAAACATAATGAATTTCAGATTGAAAGAGCCCAAGCAGGATGAATGGAAAAAGAGCTACATACATCTAGACACATCTGGTAAAATTTCAGAACTCAAGGACAAAAAGAAAATCCCCAATTACTGCCAGAGAGAGGGAATAAAAAATGGAAAATGAAATGACTGAGTTCCTAGCAGCCTTGATGAATACATGAAGACGGTGGAACAGTATCTTCACATTTGGGGGATAAGAGATTTGGACCTAAATTTTCTATACTCAACCACACTATCATAGGAGGACAAGTACATTTTATATACTTGGAAAAACTTTGCACCTTATATCAAAATATTTGAGATACTATAGTACAATGAAAAATATAGTCCAAGAGAGAGGATATGGTAGTAGGGCAGTGTGGGTGGGAGGAAACTTGGTAGTTACAGTGGCAATTTTGGGCCTTCAGAAAGAACTGACAGAACCTAAAGGAAAATTCAAGACCGTCTTCTGTCTGGGATACATGTTCAATTCTCTTTCAACTGGTAATGTCTAAATGATATAAAACTGTATTTCCCTCAGTAATTAGTATTTACCTAGGCACATTATAAATGTACTTAATTGATTTTTAGTTTTTAGAATCAACTTAGAAGATATATAAAATAGGTTTAGTTATGGTTTTGGAGTAGAGTACATTATAAAACTTTATAATGTAAAACAGAATAACATACAATTAGGAAGTTGAGGGCAAAAGAGAAAGGGTCAGTGCTTATTTCTTCAATAGACAGTCAATAGGTAACATATAAAAATGGTGAATTGGGAAACAGAAGTAAAATAGTATTAATGTTAAGCTGGTTACCACATTAGAGGTCTATTAAAAGTGTAACAGTGTATTCCCACATTGATGCAGACAGGTATGAAAAAGACCTGTTGTTCATTTTGTGCCTTTGTAGCCTTTGAATTAAAAAAAACTCACTTGCGTATAAAACATTTATAACATTAAAAAGATTGCAGAAGTTTCATCTACTTAGTTAGATAATAATGCTTTTATTAAGTGACATTCCAGGGTTACATGGTTTTTAGAAACTAAGGTAGAAATGGAAGACACATGGGGATTAATTCCAGGAAGTCAGAAAGTTGTATAGGATACCAATGTGGCTATTTATATGTAGAATGCATAATTATTTCTTGACTAGCATATACTCTTGATTTTATATGTCAATTCCTGAATCCTTTCCATGATTCTTTTTTTAAAAAAATATTTATTGTTAAAACTTTGGATATATGGGAAAATTTGGAGCCCTTTTTCCCCACCAGTGACTTAATAAGATGACATTTTCTTTGATGTACTAAAGACCAGGATTAGATGCATAGTTTGTCTATAAGGAGGAAATCTGGCGATCAAGAAGAGCCACAGCTACTAGACACAGGGTGTGTCTTCTGGAAGAACTGGAAATAGGAAGATGGCAATAGAAATGGCCTTTTTTATCCTTCTAGAGATGGCACTGATATATCCCTAGCTAGATGATATTTGTTGAATGAAAGGATTAATTTTATTTGTTTATTTTAGAATTAATTTTATTTTGATGCCACTTCATTGTAAGATGGGTTAGCATCCTGGGGCGCCTGGGTGGCTCAGTGGGTTGGGTGTCCGACTTCGGCTCAGGTCATGATCTTGCAGCTCGTGGATTCAAGCCCCTCATANTGAAGCAGGCTCCAGGCTCTGAGCTGTCAGCACAGAGCCCGATGGGGGACTCAAACCCATGAACCGTAAGATCATGACCTGAGCTGAAGTTGGACGCTTAACTGACTGAGTTACCCAGGTGCCCCCTCAAAATTTTTTATATTTATTTATTTATTTTGAAAGAGAGAGAGTGGAGGAGAGGCAGAGAGAGAGAGTGGGAGAGAGAATCAGAACAGAGCCTGACGCAGGGCTTGATCTCATGAACTGTGAGATCACGACCTTAGCTGCAATCAAAGAGTTGGACTCATAACCAACTGAGCCACCCAGGAACCCTAGCAAAAAAAAAAAAATTTTTTTTTTTAAAGCTTAGTTTTAGGAGTCTTGCATCAGAAGGTTGATCTTTTGGGAAGCAGATTTCTACTTGTATGTTTTGATTTTAAAAAATATGAAAATTTGTGGTATTCTGTGCCTTTAAGTATTGAAAGTCCATAAGACCCCAAGACCTAGGTACACTATATTAAATTGTACATATTCTAAGTAAGTTGGAATGCTAAAAAAGATCAAGTTATACAAATGTATACCCTTAAAATAATTATGAGAAATACTTTAAAAAATAAATGTTTTACTGGAAATTGTGGAATTTGTGTAAGAGGGAAGTGGTTTCCTTAAACATACAAAGCATACTGAGTATAAAATTATGTTTGGCAGTTCAGTTATGCTTTTAGATATTTTGAAAGCAATCAGCTATTCAGTGTCTACCCATTAAAAAATATCAACTGTCTTCCCTGGGAGACATTGGCATATATGTTCCTGAAGAGGATGGGAGTTGATAGGCTTTCTAAAAATATTTGACTCTGGTAAGAAATTGGTGATGGATGAGTCAAAAGATATAAATGTGGGTTAAACTTGATTTCATAAAGCATCCTAGTGAGATATCTATCACACACATGAAGGTTGTTAAATAATGACTTCTGTTTTCTTATACTGTTATGTTTTTTGTTGGAGATTCGGTAGCAAAACTGGATTTTAAATAGTTTATAGTTACATAGAATCAAATCAATATTTCCATAGGGTTCCCAGGGTTGTGTTGGAATCCTGTCTGTATATCCACCTTGGGAACTTTGGAAAGTCCATTATGTTCTGAGATTTTCTTTATGTGAAGATCCTTAAAGATTCTTTATCTATGATCAGTATTAGGTTAGTGGAATCGGGATTGGTGCCCTATTTTGTAATTTTTGGCCTAGCCTTTGGTGGGTGGGGACAATTTAATGCATTTCCCAGGAGATGGAGTTATGAATCTGAAAAGGTAGTCTTTTGATGTTTTCAGTAATTGCTTGCAAACAAACTATTCAGGATTTGTTATGAATATATTAGGCTAGAAATAGAGTGGTAACAGGCATCATGAGATGCCAACCAGACTGATTGGAGCTTGTTGCCAGTGACCTCAAACCATCCAGGAACCAAAGGAGGAGAGCCAGTGACAGTATTGGAATTCCAAGGTTACGTGGATAGTTTTTACACCCTAATTATTTTCCATGCCTTTGATAGTATCTTAAGCCTGTTACCTGGAGCTGTTTCTTCAGTCTCCTAGAGTAAGACAGTTTTCCGTCGGAAAGGTGATGAAAATCGGTGACTCTAAAAAGTTGGTTTTGGACTTAAGTCTTTTAATTTGTGTTTTTATCCTCAGTATTTTTCTTTTTCTATTACTCTGCCTATGTGGGATATCTATGTGTTGGGAGGTTTGGGACTGTGGATGTGTTTGTATTTTTTTTTTGATGGTAGCTACTTGTTGCTTTAGAGCAGAAGATGGCTGATGTTTTGCTGCCCAAATTGAGAGTGCTGTACTGTCAGAAGATTTAACCAGTTTAAAACAAACAAAAAACCATTGAAATAAGTAATTCCTTTTATATATGTACTTTAAAATTTTTATTTGAAAATGTACAGTACAGACAAATATGGGGGGGTGATTATGACCTAAAAACAATAAATATTTTATCAATTTTATATACATAGAGCCTATTGTGAAATACTGGAAAAAGAATGAATTCATGGTGTGACCCATCCTGGCTAGAGACAACAAATGCAAGTGTCCAACAGGCACACTGTTACTGGAGATGTGAAAACAGGGACAAGCTGCTTTGTTTCTTACTTTGCTTACTATGTTACTTATATTTGGACAAGACTCTGCTTGTATTCCATTCTGTACATAGGACACATCTGGATGAAATATTTTATTTAAATATATTAGTTTTTTTCTCCCTTTTTTGAAGAAAAGTTCTGGGTTTTATTTATTTGTTGGGTGAAACAAAAATGGAAAGGACCGTAAATCAGAGGAGAGAAAAAAAATGATTGAAGATTTTGATGTTAAACTTTGTGGAGAATGAGGTTCGAGTTTTCCTAGATTATGGACTCTTGGAGGTGGACTGACTTTGTCATTCTATATTCATTATGCAGTATAAGCCCTGTCACCTGGTAAGCACAAGCATATTTGTATTAATACATGATGAAAATGGTATTGCTAGGTCTGTTTATAGTATTAGTCTTGTGAAAAGTTTAAGCAATAAAATAGGTTATTAAAAAATAGTTCATACCTTTCCTCAATTTAGAATATACTCCTGGATGGCATTTGCATTATTTTATTTATGAAGTTAAAATTTTAAATATCCTTACCTAATTCTTCATTACCTAAACCTCTTAGGTATTCTTGTACATATGCACAAACATGTTTAACTGTTAATATTTAGTATGGAGGTTGTAGTGAAGGTATAATCATTCTTATTTTTAAATATTTTCATCAAAATTAGACCTGGAATGTATGACAGGAAACTGAGATAAACTGTTTAGTGCTCTTTATATTGATAAAAATTGCTTCTGTGTGGCTCTGTCATCTTAACTGTGTGTTTGATATTTTTTTATAATGATGGAAGGATTGCTTTAGAATTTTGTGCTTCTTTTTTAATGTTTATTTTTGAGAGAGAGAGAGACAAAGAGACAGAGACAGAGTGCTAGTAGGGGAGGGGCAGAGAAAGAGGAAGAGAGAATCTGAAGCATGCTCCAGACTCTGAGCTGTCATCACAGAGCCTGACTCAGGGCTTGAACTCATGAACTAGGAGATCATTACTCAAGCCAAAGTCAGATGCTTAACCAACTGAGCCACCCAGGCAGCCCATAGAATTTTATGTTTTAAAAATGAACAATTTGAAATAAATGTGGAAGGGAAACAAATGTATCCACCAGTATTTAATTAATTTACTTTAGTAAAAATATGCCGAAAGAATTCTGCATCATTTAATACTAAATTCTGGCAGAAACTTCAGTGTATTCCTTAAAAAACCAATTAAACCTGGATAGAATTTGTAATTTAGCAGAAGTAGATGTAAAAAAAATGTTTTTAACTTTTAAAAAGATTTTTTAATTCCCCATTTTTTTCTCTTCTCCCATCTGCATCTTTTTTTTTTTTTTTTTTTGGTAAATAGCAATTGAAGTTCCTCATCTGTCAGGAAATGAATTTATGTGATTTATTTTGGTAAGGGGTAGAAATTAAATGAGAGGAAGTGTAACTTCATTTGCTATTCCTTGAAAAGTGGAAATGATGAACTAAGGATAAATCTTGATATGTTTTTAAAACTGAAGCTGAATTTTGATCTGAGTTTCAAAATAGATTTGTATCATTAATACTTAATATTTCTAGGGTAGCAGTAGGTCTCATTCACTGTCAAATATAAATTAGTTCAGCTTCTTTAGAGTATGGTAACATAAAAATTTTAATACATATATCAAGAAACGCACCATACAGTTATATTTAGGCATGTGTAGTATGTATGCCCTTTTATTGGGCGTGCTCATTGTAGCATTATGAAACATTAGAGACAATAGAAATACCCCTCAATAGGGATGGGTTAAATAAATTACAGTTTTTCAGTGAAAATTTTAGCAACTACCAAAATGGATAGACCTGCAGGTGCTAACCTGAAACAATTATCAGAGTATTAAACTACAAAAATTGGGATGCAGAAAAGCATGCATAATATGCTTCCATTTGTATAAAAGCTAATCTTACACTAAGATATAATATACATCATGTATGTAGGCTATTTCTGGAGGAATACACTAGGAAATTGGGCCTTGTAGTAGTTACTAAGAGGTAGGTTAACTTTTCATTCTGTGTTCTTTTATATGTGAATGCTTTCCACGAACATGTATTACTTTATAGATAAAAACCAGAGTTGGGGCACCTGGGTGGCTCAGTCGGTTAGGCGTCTGACTATGGCTCAGGTCATGATCTCACAGTTTTGTGATTTTGAGCCCTGCATCAGGCACTGTGCATGACTGCTCAGAGCCTGGAGCCTGCTTCAGATTCTGTGTCTCCCTCTCTCTCTGTCCCTCCCCTGCTCGCACTCTGTCTCTGTCTCTCTCTCAAAAATAAATAAACATTAAAAAATTTTTAAAAACCCATAGTTAATAAAAAAAGTAAATTATGGTGGTAAAGAAAAGAATACTACTGTGCTACTAGTAGGTGGACATCTAGAATCCTCAGTTATATTATGGCATGATTGGTTTAGGAGAAATATCATGTAAAATAATGGAGATGGTGTTGTTGTAAGAGTGTTTGGGCTTTAAGAAATTTTACCAGATTTTATTAGTCTTTTAAGTTGTATATGACTCTTGAATATATATATCTCATTTATGCTTCATCTGGGCTATTTCACACTTGAGTCTCAAATTTCAGCTTAAAAATATAACTTACAGGTAGAAAAGAAAAAAATAAAGGTATTTTAAAGTAATGACTACATTTGATACATTTTAAGAGGTAAAGTTGGTTTAGATTTTATTTTTCTAGTAGTTTGCTTTTATGTAGGACAACGAAATTGTTACATTTGTCCTGCCACCAATGATCTGTCCTTGTTTTGCTCGAAAATGTGGATTTTGAAAAGAAACAAAAAAAAATTTTTTTATGGGAATAAAACTCCCTTAACATGGAATTTTTGATTAAAAACAGTTTGTTTTTTGTTTTTTGTTTTTTTTTAGTTCTAGGAGAGAGAGAGAGAGACAGCGTGAGCAGGGGAGGGTCAGAGAGAGAGGGAGTCACAGACTGAAACAGGCTCCAGGCTCTGAGCTAGCAGTCAGCACAGAGCCCGACACGGGGCTCGAACCCACGAACTGCGAGATCATGACCTAATAGAAAGTCGGATGCTTAAGCAACTAAGCTACCCAGGCGCCCCTAAAAACAGTTTTATATGGGGGAATAAACAAAATGTTAAATCATACAAAATAATGTTGCTTGCTTGTCATCAGCACATTTCTGTGTGTTTGTGTTGTGGTTGTTTGGTTTTCTTGTTCCTTATTTAAAGAAACCAGTGCTGGTCCTAATACATTTTAGATTTCCTTTATCCAATCTTGGCCTTTATTAAGCTTCTTCTATCCTTTTGCCCCTTTTTTGTGAGAGGCTTTTCTCTTCACTTTGGACATTTGAATCTTACTTTACTAAGTTTTCTTTTATAATTTGTTATTTACATATGTTGGTTTGAATTTGCATAACTGTTCGTATGTTAACTACTATTTGCACTTTAATGCTTTGGCTGCTGGCAAGAAATAAAAGACCTTGTGGCACTGAAATCAGTTTTAGACAAATGGCAAAACAGATTTTTTTTTGCCAAGAGATGAGGTTGAACTAGAAGGAAGGTGGCTCACTTTAGGATGTAGGATTTTAAGGCTGATACATATGAATCTCTTTCATACCCTTTGCCCAGAGTATTTAATGCTGTAGCATAGGTTATTGTATTAACAAAAAGGACCAGAAAATAAAATTAACAGTAAATAATTATTTTGCTTATATTATAAAAAATTACAGAAATTCTGAAATATATATTCTGCTTATAGTATCAAATATTTCTAATATCTTATTTTAGTGACCTAAATAATGACCTAAATAGTGACCTAAATAATAGTGTTCTTGTCATCAGAAGTTATTTCTAATGGTAGCAGTAATTTAAAAGAGATTATGATGCATTACTGAGTATCCAACAATTCCTTTATTCATGCATTTGTTGCTTAAACAACAAATGCTTAAGTGCCTACTTTATGCCACAGACTGTGCTGGCCCTGAGTATATATTGGCGACAAAATGTTGCATTCTTTGATCAAGCTTCTGATCTGGGGGGTGGGGAGAGATGATAAATGGTTTGTAAGCATCCATAACTCTGTAGGAAAGCTGTAATCACATATTTTATTGGTAAAAATTTAACAGTAACTATCTAAAAAGATAAGAGAAACACCCTTTAATCCTAGAACAGATAGTAAATGGTTTGATTGATTTGAGGCGTAGAGGGTGATTGCTTGTCAAATAAAGTTGGAAAGCCTATTTTTGGTTTATGGGGGGAAAAAGTGCCCTGTCATAAGAGTTCTTTGAACTTAAACCTATCTTTGCTTGCTTATGTTGGGGGAAGGTTTGAAAAAGAGAAACCTTGTTGTTGACTTCTCTTAATCCAAGGGTGAAACAATTTATTTGATGCATAGAAAGAATTGACCTGGAAGAAAGGAAATCGTAAAAGCCAATTTGCTAGATAGTGTCTCCTAAGCTAGGTCTTAACAATGAAAATTATTTTGTTTGAGAAGCCTCCAAATGCCAGGCATACCCATACTTAGATGTAAGCACTATATATGGCTTGAGGGAAAACATTTTTAATATCGTTTGTTTCCCATTAATTCCATACAAGCCTTCGGAGTCAGACCCTTCTAGGTTTGAATTCCAGCTCTGCTATATAACTGTGCACACTATCTGAGACTTGATTTCCTTATTTGTAAAATAAAGATAATATCACCTGAAGGAAGTACAGTAGATAGAAGAGCCAACTGGAGCCAACTGCCTGGGTTTAAATCTTAGTTCCTCAACTTAATTAGCTTAGTTGGGAATAAACTGGGCAAATTTCTCAACCCCTCTGTGCCTTAGTTTCTATATATGTAGAATGAAGATAATAGTTCCTCCCTTTCTCTTAGGATTATTGTGAGAATTAAATGAGTTAATACATACAAAGGACTTGAAATGGCATATGGCATATAGTAAGCATAATGTATTTTTTAAAATTTTTATGAGTAGGGTCATTGTGAGGTTTAAATAACATGTTTATTAGGAAAAAAATCTTTTATATTTCTTGACATATTAAGGATACTCCCTAAATATCCGATATTAAGTAGTAATTTTTCTCATTTAATATTAATATAAACCTGTTTAGAAATTTTACGCCTTATTGACAATATCTGGAACAGTTTCTGATATATAGAGATATTCCATGTTGAATGAATGTTATGCTATTTACTAGTTAATCTGAGGCCCAACAGAACTACAAAATCTCTTTCTACTAAAACCTGGCATCGTTTTGAGGAGACAGTACTGGCAATGTCATTCATATCATGACTTTTCTCAGCTTAGATTTGGCCAAGTTAATAATAACTCCTTTAATTTTTTTCCTTTCCTTTAAAAATTCATTTTCTTTACTTAGGAAAATTTAGACTAGAAGACTGTTCACCTTAGACTTATAATTAGATTGGTTGATTAGTACATTAAGGAATCACACCAGGTTAGTTTGTGTGACACTCCTACATGTGCACAGTTATTTTATTAATGCCACGGGGCAGAAAACATTGTTCCTTTCCAATTGCATTTTTCATATTCCAGATTACTTAAGGAAGAAATCTGACAAGGTAACAAATTTTACTAAATAGAAGATCTGTTAACAGTAATGAATATAATATAATTTGGCTCTGCTGTCAGTCACCAACTTTATTTGCTTGTTTAAGGATTCTCATACAGTTTTTTGAATTTCATTTATCTGAAATACTTTAATCTTTTATACTATTTGTGATAAGGGGGGAAAGGACCATTTCTTTGGTTAGTAAATGAAGTTAAAGACGTTCTTAGAAAATGAATATAACCATGATGTGTTATGTCTTTTTGCCTCAGAACTTGTACATTCGTTGAATGTTAATCTCATTCTCTTAGGTATTTCCAAACAGAGTAGTTTATAGAATACCAGTTTACTTATTTACAAAATCTATATTAAGAGTTATTTTTGACACCCATAAGTCACCAACTATAATGTATATGTTATGTAATGCATTTGCCTGATGTAGCAGATTCCTAATTTGGTATTACCTTGTCTCTTTCTTTGCGTATTTAATTCAGCCATTAATCTCACTACAAGGCTTTACCAAGGATAAATTGCTACGTAACCCACTTCAACCTCTTTTGTTCAACCAGGAAGCCAGACGTGTTTAAATAGCTTTTTAAAAAATGTGCAGTATTTCTTTTTTTGAAATTTTAGGATTTTAAAATTTGGAATGGTAAAATAAGAGACTTTATTTATTTTGTCTGTTAAAATTACTTGACAGAAGTTTGCTTTGGAATAGAGCTTCTGTATCTTTAAAAAATACACAGTGAGTCACCCCCTGCTCTTTTGGTAGATGCCTGGCTAGTGAACAGCTAAGCTGCTTTAGGCATGTAATAGAACATTCCATTTCCTGTTCCCTTGCTGACACAGAGGAGTGTTCCTGCTGGCAATGATCTAATCATAGTGCAGTAAGAAACATGGCAGTTTGATAAAACATGGTGGAGACAGCGGCTGAAATGGAAGCATATGTTCTAGAAGACATTCTTGAGGTAGGGCTAGGTTTGTAAATGAAATGAAAGTTGAAATCTGAACAAAGAAATCTTATCTGCCGGAATTATTTTACAGATGAATAGATTAGAGGAGAGAGCATAGAGAGACAGAGCATAAAAGCAAGATATGGTCAGACCTTATTCCTTGTGAAAATGTGCCAGTCTGGTTCACATGATTACTGAACAAGTCTAGAATTATTTTGCTTAAACTTAATGTTTTGTAAATTGTAGATGTATGCTTAATAAAAAAAAA
>NW_027527930.1:5101442-5176700 GCF_008692635.1 Crocuta crocuta | reverse complement strand
CATCTGACTTAGTAAAAAAAAAAAAAAAAACGTTGGCTGGTGGTGGTGACCTTTAGATTAACTCATTAGAAGGTGGGGTCTACAAAGCAGCTTTGAGTAGGTTTAGTGTCATATGTCTTAGAATTCATTTACATATTTAAGCCCAAAGCTCTGCTTGCTGTTAACTATTAAAAACAGCTGGTTATCTTGGTTTCTAGGGTAAAATTAAGTATATATATCAATCTGATTGCTTAATTTAGCTGGTACATTCTGGTTCTGGATTTTTCATATGACTTTGACATTATAAAATAAATTGTTAAGTTAAAAAATAAAAGACCCTAAAATTTAAGGCACTAATGCTTGAGAGCTCACAATAAAAATCTGCATTTTGAATCATGAGGATTTTAAATTAATTTTCTTTTTATTTCTGCTTGTATCCATTTTATAAGAACCTTTTTAAGTATAAATCAGTTCAAGGAAATACATGTCAAAGTGGAAGTATAATGGGCTTTGGCCTTGGATATAGTATAACTATCAAACATTTGGATTTGTAGATATAGATATTTAAAATCCATTTTTAAATCTGTGGATATATAGATTTTTTCCTCCCTCATTAAGAAAAAAAAACTGGCTAATTAAGATAAAGAGGCTCATAATGGTGAGTGATATTCCTAATATTTAGACTGTTAAGACAATTTATTAAATATTTTATTGTCTTCAGGAAGAGATTGTATTAGGAGGAGAGGGCTTGGGAAAATAAGCTGCAAAGGGAAGCTAGGCGGGGTTAGCAGGAGAAAAAAGCCTATGCGCATTATAAAGTGCTGCATGATCAATGAGCATTTTCTGGAGTCCCTCAGTGTGTGCTTGGAGCTGACATTGCAGCAAGTCTCATGGCTGTTCTGCAGAATGAAAACTGATTCCTTTGTATTATCTAGCTCCTTGCAGACACCTGCCAACATACTCTTTACACCCTCTCCTAAGAGCTTATTGTCTGAGTTGAATTCTCTGTTTAATTTCCATTCTTTCTGTATCTCTCTCTCTTTTAAACTTTGATACTGTTGGGTTTTCTTAGAGATGGAACGAATTATCTACTTAGAAATAGTGGTATGTACTTTTATCAGGGAACTTTAGTAATTAGGAGTGGTCACATGACTTAGGGGTTCAGTTTAAATAAGTCTGATTAGATTATAAAGTTCTAGTGGTATATTTTAATGTGTTTTTAAAACATTTTTTGTGTAAATTTTAAAGAACTATACAGATTACAATAAATCTATTTGATGTTTTCTTTAGCCATTTAAAGTTTAAGTATGTAACAGATTTTAGAAGACTGAGTTATTTTCTGAGAAAAACCTACTTGAGCGTAGTTTTGTGCCTTATGTACATGTTTTTCTAATGCTGTCTTAAAAATTGACTTTTCATTATTTACACTAAAATTGTTTAATGTTATGTTTCTCAGTTTGTTTCTTATATACCTGTTGCATTAAACCATACTGAGTGGTTTTCTCTTTATGTAATATTTTACTTAACGGCGTATTTGTCAATAATTGGCAGACTAAATGTGAAAAATTACCAAGTAGTAATAAAATATGCTTTTCCAAAATTATAAGTAGTCATAATGACCTAAGAAAATAGATTTGTTAACTCTCTGAAACTAAATGTACCTTTTTTTTTTTAAAGTACCTCATATTGCAAGTCAGTAGATAACATTTTACACTAGAAGCTTTCCAGGAAATTATTTTTGCTTTTTTAAAAAGAATTAACTCTTTGTATAAACGTCCAACAATGAATAATGAAGTTCATCTATATACCACAGTGAATATTTTATTATTATACTTAATATTGAGCTATTTTAACTTTGTTACCATAATTTTCATCTTTGTGACTTTTTTGAACATCTGGAATTTTATGTAGATTTCTCCTTATTTATTCTAAACATTGGATCCCTTCTTTTTTCTCTGTGTTCAAGTATAACCTGGTCCTTTGAATCACAAATTTCTTAAACGTGCTCTTATTAAATCTTAGGAAAAAGAAAACTAAAATCAGTATCAGTGAATATAGTGCTGGTTAATTCTCATAGTGCTATATAATTTACCTTTTGAGTTGTATTTATTATATAAACTCATGTGTATTTAACTTGAAGTTTCAAGTGATCTTCAAAATCTTAAGTAAAATATTGTAAGTATCTAAAACTTATAATTAATCTGGAAAAGATTGATTTCAACTTAGTATCATTATTTCCTAGCTCACCTTAATAACTTGGAAAAATAGCCAAATTTGGTGATAGAAGGGGCCTGGGGGGCCAGATATATATCCTTCTTTTTAAAAAATTATGTTATTTTTGCTGAGACATGATTATAATATTAGAATTTTGATGCTTTTCCTATAGGTTATATGTAATATAGATCTTAGAACTTAAGAAAGATCAGTAAGAAGAAATAGTCCTCTAAACTTTTGTGGCTGAATGCAGTGTATGTTCTGAGATGTTTATATATAAGTTTTTTATATGAAAAGATGAATCATATGAGAGGTCAGTTCAGAAACTTGATATACTATATATTCTGGTTTTATTATTTATAATTGAACCAGTTTTAGTAGTTGTCTATAAGAATTATCTTACAAATGAGAAAATTTGATGAATATCTTTTAATTTTAATTAAATTCAGAATGCTTTTTTTGGAGTATAGCATTTGATACATTTTTGTTTTAAAAAAACTATTTTATGAAAATAAGAATATTTACAGTGTGAATTATAACAACCCTGTCTTGTTCCTTTGTTAACCAAAGCCATGGTTTCTAGCTTAATCTGTACTTGATTTTACAAGTTGTTATATGTAAGCTAAGAGCTGCAACTTTGTTCTTCCTTAAAGGAAGATCCAATAGGTTGAGGATTTGGCTGAACCCTTTAGGGTAGAACTAAATTTAGGGTCAGATTTAAACATAGGAAGTAGATTTATTATAGAACCATTTATATTTACCCTGATATTTCTTGCATTTGTTTTTGTTTTTTAAATAAGATTGAAAGGGTCACGGGGAAGTTATTGTTTCCTTTTGATTTGTCAACATGGTGGACTAATGGTAAATAGTGTATTTTAGTTCAGATGAGAAATCCACTTTCTATTTACTATGAAAATTATTTTTAGTATTTATATAAAATCTCCATAAAGTAGACTCTGACCAGGTACTTGCTCTATATCTTTTTATTCTATAGAATATATTGCTTATAAAATGTACATTATTTATGTATTGTGTCTGCAAGTCTTCTGTGGATTTTTAAGGTTTTATACTAAGTATAACCATGGTGACATTTTTCACAAGGAAGAGTTAGAGTAACCTAATTTTAAGACATAAGTATAAGTTGATCCAGAGACAGAGAAATTTAGCTAAATAATTAAATATTTGAATTGATATAAGTAACATTTTCCATTTATTAAGAGGTTTTGGAGCGATTAGACATGTTGGGCAGATTGAATCTTAAAATTTCACTCCGGTATTTATTTAGTACCTTCACTGTGCTAGGCACTTGAAATTCAATGAGATTAGTCCAGCTAATTTTGCTTCATAAGCTAAAAGTTCAGAAGATAAAATGTCTGCCATTAAGTATTCTTGCATTCAGGACGCATTCAAGTTATTCATTCAAGTGTATTCTTGCATTCAGGACGCATTTAATACTTGTATTTGAATACTAATATTTTACTTCATTTGTTTGTTTGAATAGTTTGAAACCCATGTTTTTAGTATTCTGAAGTTTTTAGTAAGCATATATTTTCCTTTATTTAAATACATTTTACTTTATTTAAGCACCTTAAGCTTATCTTTTTTATGCTTATCTGTATAATTGTTAGGAATATTTATGAATGTTGGGCTCTTTAGAAAGTCTTCTGGATCCTGTTTTCTATTTTTGTCCGTAAAGGCTTTTCTGTTACTATTTAAATCATAATATTGTGTATATGTATGTATACATACAACACACATGTATCTGCTTGCATATACTCTACGTAGGAACACATTCATGTTCCTGCTGTATTCTGCATTTTGAATACTTTTATTTGAAAATTAAGTTTGTCTTGGAGGGAGAGGCAGAAGTTGTAACATTGCTTTCATACACCAACTTTGGAGAAATATTAGAGGATAGCTAAAAGACACACTTATATTAGTTTATAATCCCTATAAAGAAGATGTATTGTTTTAGTAGAGTATGAAGGCTCCAAACAGCTTGCAAAAACAGTGTAACTAGAAGTATGTGAATTAATCTGTTACTTATCTGAGAATAAGGGGCAGGGTTGTCCAGATGCCACTACTCTCACATTAATCCATCATAGTCCAGTGGTTAATGCATGCTGTAGTGTATGAATTAGGTAAAGTCTGTGTCATGTATTATCTGCGTATACATACAAAACCATTGACACTTTCCTGGTTCTGCATTGTTAGGGGTCCTTGCTCCAACACTTGACGAAAGAACTCTTTCTGATATGAAATGAATTGATCACTACAAGGTTAGCATTAAAGTTCTGCTTAACCATTGGTGTTTGGTTTAGTGTATAGTTTGCAGATTTGCAGACAGAGGCCTTTCAGGAGGTGTTTGTAAACATTTAATATCTGTGTGATAACTTCGGGTTTAATGAGTGTTTAGGTCAACATTGGTCATTAATAATTTGGTCTTGGATTGATTCAGGCTACCAACTAAGTGGTAAAATATGGATATACGTTGTGCATTGGATGCCCACATAGTTTTATGGTAGCAGTAGTAATTGAGCACATTAGTTACCATTTATTGAAAATTTATTATACAGAGGGACTGTGTCAAGTACTTCACAAGCATTGTTTTATATAGTCTTCTAAATGACTCTCTGAAGAGGTAGGTATCTATTTCCTAGAATGATTATAAGGAATAAATGAGATAATGCCTATAGACATTCAGCGCAGTACTTAGCACACAGTTAATTCTTAACTGTTAGCTATTTTTTAAAGTGATGATAACCCTCATATATTATTTTATGTTAATATCATCCTCCCATTTGACAGATCAAGGAAACTTTAGATTCAGAGATGATTATCCTCATAGCTCTCAAATTTTTTGATCTTAGGGCTCTTTTACATTCTTAAAAATTATTGGGTACTCATTAGGATTTTTGTTTATGAGCTTTGCATTTATCAATAGTTTGGAAATTAAAATTCAGAAAATTAAAAAACATGTATTCATTAAAAAAATAATTAATGTAACTCATTACATGTTAACATTCTTTTATAAAAAATAACTTTTCCAAAAGAAAAAAAAGTTATGAGAAGAGTGGCATTGTTTTATATTTTTTCAACTATTTTTGAAATCTGTCTTGATAGAAGATAACTAGGTTCACATCTGCTTTTATATTCAGTCTGTTGTACTATATTAATTTGTAAGAAATCTAAGAAGAAAAATCTGATCTTACACTTATATGAGGGTAAAAAAAGAAAGAATATTTTAATAACCCTTTCAGGTAATTATGGATATTCTTTGATACCACTCTTAAAACCATACAAACATTATCAGGGAATTATTTCAACTTTGTTAGATTAAAATCCACTGGTTTAGTGCTCATTTGAATGGATCTTGAACTCATGCATGAGTTTATAACATCATATATTGGTCATTTGGAAAATGATTTCTAACATGGACTATCAAATATTGCTACATTTTGTTCTGTAGTATTAAAAAACACATTTGTTCATATCACCGTTTACCTAATAAAAGTCAAAAACTAGGAAGCTATCACAATTCAGTGACTGATAACAAGTTTTCCAAAATTCTAATTTTTGCTTGAAGGCTTGAATTTATTTCTGATGACAAAGAAAATGAGTTATTTTTCTTGAAATGACATGCTCACTTTATTCATTTTGAGAAGATCTCTGCCAAATGAGTATCTGTTTCCAGTAGAAATGGTATTCCACGAAGAAAAGCTACTGGTTTAGGTCACATTTATACAAGTGTTTGTCTTGAGGTAACTACCACACTTAAGTATGTAGCAGAAGTGTTTCCATTTGTCCCACAGAATACTAAAAAGTCATATACTCAAGATTGGAAATTTAAAAATTAGTACTTTTTTACTCTTTCATAATGGAAACAGGTTTTCTCCTCTGCCCCCCTTTTTAAAATTAAAAGTGCATGGCAGAAAAGCATATGATGATTGGTACCATGGCCTTGATTTGTGTTGAGGAGCCATCAGTTTTATCCACCATTACTTTTATATCATCAGTACAAATGTCAACACAGTGAAACAGGCAGATATCATCTTAGTTATTATAAGAATAGTTTTGACCTCACAGATTCTCTGGAAAAGTTGGGGATCCCCATTGATGCTGTGGACCACACTTGAATAATGACTGGTTTACAGTATATTGCCCAAGTTCACAATCAGTAAAAGCATAAAAGTAAGATTTAGATTTAAGTCTATTTGATTGAAATGTTTTCTTTTACCGTTTTATCAAATGTAATTCATCACATAGTCCCCAAGTTCTTTAATCGTTTTTGAAACTCTCTTTAGGACTTCTCCATCCTTCAACTACAATATAGCCGGTTTAAGAAGTGGGAAAATACTGAGGAACCTGGGTGGCTCAGTTGGTTAAGCATCTGATTTAAGCTCGGGTCATAATCTCACAGTGGGTTTGAGCCTCATGTTGGGCTCTGTGCTGACAGCTCAGAGCCTGGAGCCTGCTTCAGATTTATCTCCCTCTCTCTCTGCCTCTCCCAGCCTCATGCTCTGTCTCTCCCCATCTCTCGAAAATAAATAAATGTTGAAAAAAAATTTTTAAAAAGAATTGGAAAAAATGTTGTAAATTTAAATAATTGCTTAAAATTTTAAGTCCTAGGTTAATCATTCAGAAGATATGAAAAAGCAGTTTGAGGACTCCTAAGTGAAGAAGAGAGTGAAAGGAGAAGCTAGACAGAAGTAGAAAATGGTTCTATTTATAAAATGACATTAAGTAGTAACACTTTTGATTTTGATAGACAATTATTAAAAACAAATGGATTTGTAAATTCTGTCAAATGTCTTATGTTATAATGCTACTGAATGATTAAAGGAATTCATAAATTTGAATACTCATTTTAGCAAGTAAAATAAATATATGAAGTAGTCAAATTTTAGTATTTTTAATTTTAAAGGCTATTGGCCTCTTTTCTATGTCCTGTGATAGATGCCAGCTGATTTTCATCAGTCAAGAGAAGTTTTTTCTATGGAACTAGCTCTTTTTTATATTGTCTTTGAAAATGAAAAATAAGATTCACATCAGATATATGTTGATTATCCAAAGACTAAGCTGTTAGTTTCAAATTCCTTTGTGTATTATTTAAAATCTAATTTGTACCTTTTTAAACTTATATAAACATGTATATTTATGTATGCCCTATGTTTTTTTGCCAGTTTAATTTTGATATTGGCATTGAAATCATGTGTTCCCGTAGGAAATGAGGAATTCAGTAACCTATGTACATCTCTTGTCTTTTCCACTTCTCAAATGCTAGTAACTCTTCTCTCCACTTACAAATTCTGATGAAAGTTTGTTGAGATGAGGAAAAGTGTTGAACCAGTGTTCAACAGCTTGTTGGTTTTCTTGCTATCTTAATTTTTTGTTTAGTTTCGGGCCTTTTATCATTTAACCTTTTTCTCTGAGTTTAGGAGTCTGATATCTTTTTTCTCTTATGAATTGTCTACATTCTGATCCTTGTGTTTGGTTATTTTGGTCAGCCTGACTCCCTCATTTCACTCAGATATCCTCATTTGTTGACCTTCTCATTCATCTAGCTAGTGTTTATCCTTAGCTAGTTCTATCCTTGAATTTGTCCTTATGCCACTTCCCCAGTCCTTGTCACATGTTCTGCATTTTTAATTTATGCCCTGTCATCATAACAAAGACCAATACATATTTGTGTGAACTGTTGAAGCAAATTTGAGAAATACAGTTTCTAAATTCTTACATTTTATAAGGATATATATTTTCATAAGGAAATACTGGTTAAGATTTTCCAGAAACATGCTGGTGTTTAAGTGTTCACACATATTGGAAAGTTTTCCTTCTTAATATTGTGTCATGTTTGTGTAATAATTTGTTACCTTCTCAAAATATCTTTCTCAGTTTCTCTTTCCTGTTTTTAGTTTTCTCTGTGAAATAAAATAAATGGAGAGGAAAGAAAGTTGCCCTCTCATAAAACTATATCTATTTAAAGAACCAAAGTATTAAGATTAAGCCCCACTTATTTCACTTAAAAAAATCTTGGCAGGTGAATCATTATTTTATAAATATATGAATTACAAAGATTTATCTCTTATAAAGTAAGTGAGAGTGCTGGGTTATGTTGACATTGGTTTTTAAGTATTTTTAGATTATGTTTAATGGGCTTTTATATTGTCGTATTACAGTGGTACATGATTTTCTGTGAATAGTTTTACTCTTCTTGGTATCTTTAGTGACTTAGCATTATATATTGAACACAGTAAATGCTTATTTTTCATTTTAATTTGAGGTATTCTTGGATAGTGGAGGAGCCACGTATCTTTTTCCCTTGAAGTTCTTTGAACTCTTAGCTTTGCTTTGGTTTATACTGTATGTACATGGAATGAGGAAGAAGAAAAAGTCATTCATATAGGTTATATTTTATGGTTTTTAATCTTTGTATGCTTTTTGAAATAAATAGTTTTTATTCTTCATTTTCTTAATCTCTAAAGTTAAGTTGTATATATATTTTCTCTATGAACCCTTCTAGACGTTAAAGTCTATAACTAGTCCTCTAAAGGTATTTCCAAACAGAAAGTTTGACATAATGGTGCCATGTATTTCAAAAGCTTTATAACCCATTTTACTGCTTTATTTCACATTAAAGAATCAAATCCAAAGTCAGTTTTGCACCTAACCTATTATTTGACTTTCTCTAACCATCCATCTTATCTTTACCATATTCTGAACTGCTTCCCTTTACATCGTATCCTAGTATTCTGTTACTGCTCACATTGTCTACCAGCTACCCTCTTCACTATCTATTCATTCTTCAAAGTCCTTCTCCTTCCCTAGGTTTTTCTCAGCTTAGTCTCCCTTTCAAGTCCGACCCTTTCTTGCTCTTAAAACGTTTCATGAGACTGTACCTTTAAAATGTTACATGGTCTCTATTATGTCCTTGATTAAATGGAAATTCTCTAATATGGCTACGCTGGCATTCTTTAAATTTTTAAAAATTACTCATGTATTTATGTATAAGATATTTCACCTGGAAGAAGAATTTGAAGAATTGAATATATACTCTAAAAGTACAAAAGGCAAAATTAAGACCAGAGATAAAAGTAGGATACAGCAGTGCATAAACAGTATGTGATTACTAAACTTAGATTAACTAGCAGCCAAAGCCACGTTGGAAACTTGATGCGTTTTGAGGTTTGCATTGTCTGTAAGTTTCACAGGCATACATTTTGTGCCGTTTAGGTCTCAGAAATAATTTGTTTGGGCCCCCATAAGGGAGGTACTACATGTTATAGTAAATGATGTCTTCAGCGTTCCAGAAATAAGCTTCATATTGTTTTATAGAATGTAATCTAGTAATTATGATAAAATACAATCTGGTTAAAGAAAAAAATGTGGTCTGAGTACTCAATTTTCTGATGGTCTGGTTTGATCCAGGGATAAAATTTAGAACATCCAGAGCAGAGACTGAAGACTGGTGGGTTCTTGGCCATATCAGACTTTGAAATGTGTTTTGGATAGCTGACAAAATGTTGGCCTGAACTGTGGCCATTAATTTACATTTTTTAAAAATTTTCTTAGCACTGTTCTGTTTTGTTTTTGTTTTGATTCCCATATCTGATTGAGGTGTCCACTTCCATTATTAATTTGCTAAGAATTTTTATCATCAAAAGGTATTGTCAGGTTCTTTTGAGGTGATCTTATTATTTTCCTCCATTATTCTGTTATTATGTGAATCATATAAATTAACTTTGGGATTTTAAGCCAGCTTTATATTCTTGGGATAAATTCCATTTTGGTCATGGTACATGATGCCTCTTTTTGGATATAGCCAGTTTTGATTTACTTTTATATTGTTGAGGATTATTGTTCTTTTCAAGGCAATAGTTTAGTTTCCTTTTTATATAAAACCTTTGACCATTTTTTTGTATCAGAAAGATGTTAGCCTCATAAAGTGATTGGGAGTGTATCTTTTCTAAAGTGAATGTTTTCTAAAAGCTTGTGTATAGTTGAGTGTTTGATTGAATTCACAAGTAAAGTCATCCACAACTAGTATTTTTTGTGTGGGAAAATAGTTAATTAAAAATTCACTTTCTTCGCTAGAGGGCTATTTAGCTTTTCTTTCTACAAGTTTTGATAATTTGTAAGTCTTTAAGCAATCTGTTTCAATCTAAGTTGTTGAATTATAATAGTCTTGTACTTTTTAAATTATGGTAGGAGTTATAATAGTGTTCCCTCTTTCAATCCTGATTCTGGCATTTTAGATTTTCTCTCTTTTTTTTCTTAGATAGTCTAATATGAAATTTGTCAATTTCATTTTTGATAAACTAAGTTTTTCATTTTATGTCATCAGTTTTTCTGTTCACTTTCTATTTCATTAATTTCTACTCTTACATTTCCTCCTTTATACTTTCTTTATATTTAATGTGTTCTTCTTACTCTGGTCACTTTAAGTTGAAGCCTAAATCATTGTTTATAATTTTTATTCTTTTCAACTGTGAATATTAAAAGCTATAAATGTTTTTTATACACTGCTTTAGTTATATATATGTATATATTACAAATTTTGATGTGTTATATTTTGATTATTATTTGGTTCTAAATGTTAACTAATTTCCCTTGTGATTTCCTCTGACTCATTCTGCTTTTCTTATCTGGGGTTTTATGAAACAATTAAGCTCCGATTTTTAAGACATCTGTCTTTCCTGTACATGTAGAATAGTATTGATTATATATCATCCTTGAGAGAATTGAGAAAATAGTCACTCAAATTATTTTTGGTCATTTGTGGTTCAGATGAGGAATTCTTTTTGAGAAAGATTCTGTGAGTTATTAAAAAATGGTGTATTTCATTCTCCTATGTTGGGATGCTACAGGTTTCCAACTTAATTATGTGTGGTCAGAGAATATACTTTAGTCTGCTCTCATTTTTTTTTAAAGTTTATTTACTTATTTTGAAAGAGAGAGAGACAGAGAAGCAGAGAGAGAAAGAATCCTAAGCAGGCTCTTATTGTCAGTGCAGAGCCTGACATGAGGCTTCGTCTCATGAACCAGGAGATCATGACCTGAGCTGAAAATCAAGAGTCTGATGCTTAAGCAACTGAGCTACCCAGGTGACCCCACTTTGTTTTTAAAAAAGTATTGCATCATCATCTGGATGATAAAATGTTTAAAAATGTTTAAAAACATTTAAAAATGTTTCATTGTCCAAAATGTGGTCCATTTGGTAAATGTTCCACACATACTTAAAAAAGAGTATGTTTTCTGCAGTTGTTGGATGAATATTCCATAAATGTCAATTAGATTATATTAGTTAATGATGTTCAAGTCTCTTATATCGATATCTTACTGAGATTCTATTTGTTTTATCAATTACTGAGAAGCGAGTTTTGAAATCTTTATAATCATGGAGTAACTCATTTTTTCTTTCTGATCCATCAGTTTTTGCTTTATGTATTTTGGAGCTCTGTTATGAGATATATAAACATTTAGGATTATTAATTTTTTGCTAAATTGATCCTCTTATGTAATTAAATGTCCCTCTTTATCTTTGTTAGTATTCCTGGTTTTATCTGTATTCTACTTTGTTTGATACTAATAATAGTTTTACCAGCTTTTGAAACAATGATTTTTTTTTTTTAATATTTTTATTTATTTCTAGGAGAGAGAGACAGCGTGAGCAGGGGAGAGTCAGAGAGAGAGGGAGTCACAGACTGAAACAGGCTCCAGGCTCTGAGCTGGCAGTCAGCACAGAGCCCGACGCGGGGCTCGAACCCACGAACCGCGAGATCATGACCTAAGCGAAAGTCGGCCGCTTAACCGACTAAGCCACCCAGGCGCCCCAAAAACAATGATTTTTTAAAATATTTATTTATTTTGAGAGAGAGCATGTATGCATGAGTGGAGGTGGGGGAGGAGAGGGGGGAGAGAGACAGAGAGAGAGACAGAGAGAGAGAGAATTCCAAGCAGGATTTGCCCTGGCAGCACAGAGACTGATGCAAGCCTTGATACCATGAATCGTGAGATCATGACTGGATCTGAAATCGAGTCAGATACTTAACTGACTGAGCCACTCAGGTATTCCACAGCTGATGTTTCCATAGTGTATTTTTCTCCATGCTTTTAACCTTTCTCTGTTTTTATGTTTGAAGTCTGTTTTTATAGACAGCATATAGTTAGCTCTTGCCTTTTTAACCAGATTGCCAATCTCTGCCTTTTAATTGGTGTATTTAGTTGATTTTTACTTAATGTAATTATCAGTACTTTATGTTTGAAACTACCATCTTGCTAATTGTTTTGTTTGTCGCATTTGTTGTTTTGCTCCTTTTTTCCTTTGTTCATGTTTCTGATTATTTTAAGTATTTTATCACCTCTCTTGCCTTATTACCTCTTTTTATTATTTTATTGAGTGATTGTGTTTGTAATATACATGTTTTAATTATAGCTACCGTCATATGATAGTATACCACTTCACATACAATGTTAGGAACCTTACAGCAGTTTATTTCTCCTTTTATGTCTCTTGTGGGATTTCTGTCATATATTTTATTTTTGTATACATTGTGAATCTCCAGAATAGATTATTATTACTTAAAACTATTTTTTTAATTAAGGAAGACACCTATTTTTATGTCATTTCTGTGGTTCTTTATTACTTTGTATAAATCCATTTTCATCAGGTATCTACTTGAATAATTTCCATTCACCTGAATGATTTCCTGTAACTTTTTTTTTCTTAAAATTTTTTAAATGTTTTCATTTATTTTGGAGAGAGAGAGAGAGAGAGAGAGAGAGAGAGACAGCATGAGCAGGAAAGGGGCAGAGAGAGAGGGAGACACAGAATCCAAAACAGGCTCCAGGCTCGGAGCTAGCTGTCAGCACACAGCCCGACGCGGGGCTCGAACCCATGAACCATGAGGTCATGACCTGAGCCGAAGTTGGACGCTTAACCAATTGAGCCACCCAGGAGCCCCTCTTGTAACTTTTTTTTATAGTATAGGTATGCTGGCAACAGCTTCTCTTAGATTTTGTCTGCAAATGTCTATTTTCTCTATGTTTGAAGTACATTTTCACTGCATATAGTATTCTTAATTGAACGACTTTTTTTCTTTAACACTTTAAAAGTATTTTTATTTTGTCTTCTGGCTTCCATTCTTTTTTCTTTTTTGTACATGAAAGAGTATCGAAAACCTGGTCACTGACAGGAAGCTCTTGGCTCACAACTGGAGTATGTTTTTTCATTTTTTTCTTTTTAGGGGGAGCCTCCAATTTTATTTTCCCTCCAACATTCCATCCTAAGATAGGTAGATCTTTTGGCTTCTATTATTTCTGATAAGTCAGCAGTCACTCTTATCTTTCTTCCTTTATACATAATGTTTTCTCTGGCTGTTTAAAAATTTTTTGTCTTTATTACTGATTTTCAGTGTTTTTTTTTTTTAATGTTTGTTTATTTTTGAGAGAGAGGAAGGGGAAGAAAGAGAGAGGGACAGAAGATCCAAAGACGGCTTTGTGCTGACAGCAGAGGATTTGATGTGGGGCTTAAACTCACGAACTGAGATCATGACCTGAGCTGAAGTTTGATGCTTAATCGACTGAACCACCCTGACACCCCTGATTTTCAGTAGTTTTACTGTGACATGACTTGGTTCAGTTTTCTTTGCATTTATCCTTCTTGAAATTTGTTGAGGTTATTAGATTTGTGAACTGATGTTTTTGTGTTTAAACTTTGAGAATTTCTTGACATTATTCACATATTTTTTCTACTTTCTTTTCCTTGGATTGCAATTACAATACTGTATTCTGTCTCTTTTTTTTTTTTTAATAAATGTTTATTCATTTTTGAGAAAATGAGCATGAGTGGGACAGGGACAGAGAGAATGGGGAACTTGGATCTAAAGTGGGCTCTGCATTGATATCAGTGAGCCCAGTGTGGGGCTTGAACTCACGAACCATGAAATCATGACCGGAGCTAAAGTCAGATGCTTAACTGACTAAGCCACTCCGGTGCCCCTATATTGTATTCTCTTAAAGGTAACGTTACCTCTGTGTATTTTTTCAGCCTTATTTCTCTTCATGCTTGAGTATGGATAATTTCTATTGCTTTATCTCAGGTTCACTGATCCTTTTTTCTGCATTGTCATCCATTGAAATTTAATTATAAACACTGTATTTTTCAGCTATGGAAATTCTATTTGATCCCTTATTTTTATAAATTTCATGTTCACATTTTTCTTTGAATTGTTGATCACTTATAAAAGAGGTTAGAAGTCCTTATCTGCTAATACCATACCTGTCATTTATTTATGTGTTTCTTCCCTAGTTATGAGGCTTATTTTTCTTGCTTCTTTGTAGTTTGAGTATTTTTTATTTGATTCTGGACAATTTGATACTACATTGTTGAATGTCTGAATGTTATTGTCCTTCTTGAAAGAGTATTGAATTTATTTTGAATTAGCAGTTAGGTTACTTGTGGATCAACTTTATTCCTTTTTTTTTTAAATAGTTTACTATGTTGGTTTCCATACAACACCCAGTGCTTTTCCTCATCAACTTTATTCTTTTTATGTTTACCACCCCTGTCTGTCTTTTTAAAAGGTTTTAAATTTTTTTTTCATTTATTTTCATTAAGTTTCTGTTTTTAATTTCAGTACAGTTAAAACACAGCATTATATGATTTTTAGGTATATGATATAGTGATTTAGTAATCCTGTACATGACTAAGGTGCTCCTTATAATAAGTGTACTCTTAATCCACATCACCTATTTCACCCTTCCTCCCGACCACCTCTCTTCTGGTAACCATCAGTTTATTCTCTGTATAGTTAAGAGTCTGTTTCTTGTTTTCTCTCTCTGTCTTTCTCTCTCTCTTTTTTCTTAGTTTTATTTCTTAAATTCTTCATATGAGTGAAATCATACTGTATTGTCTTTCTCTCAACTTTATTCTTTTGAGATTTTGAAGCATTGTTATGGCATCTTTCTAGTAAACTGTACTCTAGAGTAGTCCTATTTTTGTATGTGGCCTTTCTGGATTCTCTACCAAATATCTCATGTTTTCAGTGAAATCCCTGATATGGATGTATCCTAGTCCCGTAGGAGCTCTTACAGTTGTTTCACTTACAGCTCCCTAGTAGTTATTTTCTCAGTTCTTCTCTCCAGGTTTTTTGTCTCACACATACTAGCTTTTCTTCTCTATTATTTGTCTCCTGAGCTAAGTAGGACTTTAGCATTTCTTTGTTTTCCTCAAATAGTGCTGGATATGACAAAAAGATGAGAAGGTAGTAGAGTTCCCTTCTTTGTTTCTTTTTAGTTATACCCCTTTTGTCTGTTGTCCATTGTTTGAAAAGAGATGGGAAGCTTAGGTACCAGTTAGCTTGTTATGACGGTAAACTCTGTAGTCATTGTATTTAAACTGTGGGGTTGTGGAATTAATTATGTGAAATAGACTGAGTAAGCTGTGGCAAATTTGCAATGGAATAGCTTTCATTCCTAACACAGTGCCACATCTTACAGTCTTTCTAGCCCTCATCTATTTAGTTGTAATGTCATTTACTTAATAAATGTAAGCAATATGTACTCAGTAGATACAGTGTCATTGCAGTTGCAGATGCTCCAGCAACAGATGACTGCCAGTGTACCATGTTTGTAGAGCGCATCTAATATGCTTATGTTTCATATTTCATGGTACATTTTAAGAAGGCCTAAACATTTTTAGTTAAAAATTCCCAAAATTGCTCTATGACTATGTTTAGAAAAATGAATACATTTTGAAGCAGTTTAAAATAAATTGTTTCAGGTTATTACTAATGGCAAACATTCTATTGTTAGCTCTTTAGGAATGGGATGGAAGACTTCACTAATTATAATGAAAGCTCATAGACAGCTTAGAAATTATAGAATGGTTCAAAGAGAGATAAATGAACAGTCTTATATTCTGATATATTTGCTTTTAGTCCATTTAAAAAGAATTTTTTTTAACATTCATTTTTTGAGAGAGAGAGACAGTGAGAGTTAGGGAGGGGCAGAGAGAGGGAGAAGGAGACACAGAATCCGAAACCGACTCCAGTCTCTGAGCTGTCAGCACAAAGCCCAGTGTGGGTCTCAAACTCACAAATCGTGAAATCATGACCTGAGCCGAAGTTGATGCCTTAACAGACTGAGCCACCCAGGTGCCCCTCTTTTAGTCCATTCTTTATGCAAATACAGATATGCATTTTTGACAAATTGGGATCATATTGTTTAAAATATTATATATCTTGATTTTCCCCCCTCACACATTATTTATATTTTTCTGTGTCCTTTCAATTTGTGCTGGAAGTATCAATTTAGAAAATATGTTAAATTTATTTTTATGGCTTTTTGTTATCATAAATAATACTACAGTGAGTATTTTTCTCTTTTCTTCTGGATTTCAGAAAACTTCTGGTAGATTTCTAAATCAAGGGATATGGACTTTGAAACCTTTCTCTTAATTACATTAATGCATATGCATTGTAAAAGATTTTTGAAGTATTAAACAGAAACCCAAATATTTTATTATTTGTATTCACCTGTATGTTCACATCTGAATTATTTTTACTAGATTTGAAAATCTTATGTCTTGACCTTTTTCCTATTTAATTTTTTTTCTTTTTGAAAATAATCCTTTCAGTGATTACTTAACATTCTGGCCTGAGAGTATAATTTACTGTGTGAGTGAGTGTGTGTGTGCATGCACGCATTTTTTTTTTTTTTTTCCTGAGAAAGAATGAGTGGGGGAGAGCGACGGAGAGAGAGAGAGAATTGAGAGAGGGATAATCCCAAGCAGGCTCAGTGCTCAGCATGAAATCCGACATGGGGCTTGATCTGACAACCCTGCGATCATGACCTGAGCTGAAATCAAAGAGTACGACAATAAACCTACTGAGCCACCTGGGTGCCCCTTATGGTGTGTTTATATTGTTGGATATCTGGATTATTTCCAGTTTTTCAAATGGAAAAAAGTTTTCAAAATATCCTATAGCCATTTTGCTAATGGAAATGTGGCTTTAGTTTTTGAGATAATCTTTATGTATTGATGTGAATCTTAGTCAAATCTGATAGAAAATTTTTTTGAGTTTGTTAATTTATATTTTTTGTTAAAGATATTTTTTGCAAAACTTTTATATATGTGTTTTTTGTGACTAATTTCTCTTATACTTAGAAAAATCTTCCTTTTGTAGATTAGATAATAGGCATATATATTGTCTTGCTAGAATTAATTTTGAATTAAAATATATGATGTGATAAGAATCTTAACTTTTTCCCCTAGGACCAATTTAAATAGATGATTCTTTACTGAGAATTATATACCTTTTGTATTCCAGGATATTTTTTACAGAATAAATTTGTTTTCTTTAACTAGGATTGACTAAATTTTGTGAATAATCCTTGAGTAAAAACAGACCTTGACATCCAACAAACATTGGTCCCCAAAAGGTATACATTTGGCATTGAATTGTACTCCTAATATAGTCTGTCCCTTGATGGAAAGGAGAATGATCATAGTGGTAGTTGAGATAGGGATATCTGAAATTTAGAGATTGATGCCTGATTGTAAGAGTACAGGAATCTAGTTTCTTTATCAGTACCTAGCATAGTGCTGAGTGCAGTGTAGGTATTTTGAAGAGTTTGTGCAATACCTGAGAGAAAGCATAAGAAAGAAAGGTTCTGATGTCTTTTATGTAACTTATAAAATGTTTGGCTATTTTTGAATAGAAACAAAAGATAATGCCAGGCAGAACGATTAAATGACTCTCAATTAAGAGAAATTATTTTTATTTTCATATAATAAAATTATTTTTATGATGTAGCCATTAATTCTTATCTACTAAGCAGTAGTTTAACCATGGTCCTGCATTAATATCACCTAGGGTACTTAAAAGAATATTTATGCTTAAATCATACTCCAGAGTGATTAAGTCACAGGCATACATATCTATGCCTCCTATAATTTTCATCTCCTTAAAAGTTTTTGACAACACAGCAAAGTATATCTCTTGCATTTAGAGGAGTACTATTGCAGTGAAAATATATATTGGTTTTGTATGTATCCTTTTTGAAGCTAGAAAAAATATCAAACATCAATATGTTCTAATGCTAACAGATTTACATATGTTTCTTAATCCATTGTGAATTTTAGGATCCAAAACAAGAAACACAGAAGAGCTTTTGTCTCTATCTGCATCAGTTATGGTATAGTTTGGATTACAAAATAAAGAGAGAAGGAACACTTTTCTCCAGGTTATCTAAGTATTGAAAATGTCTACCATGATAGACTATGGAATCTCCCCATCTTGAGATTTTTTAGAAAGTACCAGAATTCAAAGGTCTGTTTCCATCCAGCATTTAATAATAACAATTTTACTTCCTTGGCATTATGGACTAAATTGTCTTTGTCCCCTTGGGGGACATTAGTAATCTTTTTTGTTGTTGTTGTTGTTATTCATTTTAGTTATACAGCTAAAGTTGAGAATCATTGCTGTAGGACTATGGATAAAGAATTTAAAGCATTGTGCCCTTAAACTCTCCATGTCTTAGTCAATTTGGGCTGTTATAACAGTAACATAGGATAGATGCCTTATAAAACGAGAAATTTCTTTGTTTTTTAAATTTTTTTAAAGAATATGTACATTTTAAAATGTTTATTTATTTTAAGAGAGAGAATGAGAGCACGTGAGCAAGCAGGGGAGGAGCAGAGAGAGAATCCCAGTCAGGCTCCACGCTGTGAATGCAGAGCCCAGTGTGGGGCTTGATATTGAACCTTGCGAACATGACCTGAGCCAAAATCAGGAGTTGGACACTTAACCAACTGAGCCACCCTGGTGCCCCTAAACAGAAGACATTTTTATTTTATAGTTCTGGAGGCTGGAAGTCTAAGATCTCAGGGTGCCAACCTTGTGTCAGGTTCTGGTGAAGACCTTCTTCCAGGTTGAAGTAGGCCAACTTTTTTTTTTTTAAAGTTTGTCTGTTTGTTTAGAGAACCAGCGGGGGAGGGGCAGAGAGCCAGGAACATAGGAGTGATGCCGGCTCTGTGCTAACAGCAGGGACCCTGATGTGGGACTCAAACTCACAAACCAGGAGATTATGATCTGAGTTTTAGCTGGAAGCTTAACCGACTGAACCACCCAGGTCCTCCTCAGACTGCTAACTTCTTGTACCCTCATGTGGTAGAGAAGAAAGTTATTAGCAAGCTCTCTGATGACCATTGTAAGGCCACTAATCTCATTCATGAGGGTTCTACCCTCATGATAACTAATTTTAATTACTTCCCAAAGGCCCCATCTCCTAATACCATCATCTTGGGGAGTAGGATTTCAGTATACGAAGTTTTGAGGGGACACAGACAACTTAGTCTGAAATACCAAAGAACTAAAATTGGTTTATTTGACTGATGGGTGGAAACAGATCTTTGAATTGGCTGGTACTTTCTAAAAAATCTCAGATGGGGAGATTCCACAGTCTGTCATGGTAGACTTTTTCAATATTTAGATAATCTGGAAAAAATGTCCCTTCTCTCTTTTATTTTGTAATCCAAACTATTCCATGATTAATGCAGATAGAGACAAAAGCTCTTCTGTGCTTCTTGTTTTAGATTCTAAAACTTAACAATGGATTAAGAAACATATGTAAATCTCTGTTAGCATGAGAACATTTTGTTGTTTGATGTTTTTCTAGCTTCAGAAAGGATATATATGAAACCAATATAAATTTTCATTGCAATAGTATTCCTTTAAATGCAAAAGATATACTTTATAGATATGCTGTGTTGTCAAAAACTTTTAAGGAGATGAAAAATATAGGAGGCATAGATATGTATTTCTGAGTCCCACATAAAGGACTTGTCAAGGTTTAATATCTTTGGTTTTATAATAGTCATTTAGCAAATATTTATTGACTGTGGTGCACTCTTCTTGGCTTAGACTACAGTAGCGAAAAAGGTGAAGTTCCTACTTTCAGAGAACTTACATTGTTGTTGGAAAGACTGACAGTGTACAGTTTGGCTAGAAAATAAATAATACAATTTATAGTCATTAATAGTAGTAAAACATAAAGCCAAGGAGATGGGGTAGACTATAACAGAGAGGAGGAGATACTCATATAGACAGAAAATACCACTCTGAGAATTGACAGATTTAGGTAGCATCTGAATGTTAAGAAGAAGCTAGCCATTTGAAAATCTTGGTGAATTCCAGGGGCGCCTGGGTGGCTTAGTCGGTTAAGCGTCCGACTTTTGCTTAGGTCATGATCTCGCGGTTTGTGGGTTCGAGCCCCACGTCGGGCTCTGTGCTGACTGCCAGCTCAGAGCCTGGAGCCTATTTCAGTCTGTGACTCCCTCTCTCTCTGACCCTCCCCTGCTCACGCTGTCTCTCTCTCTTTCTCCTAGAAAAAAAAAATGTTTGGATTGAGATTCTAAATGGATAGTCTAGTGTTAGGGTAATGATGGCATTAGAACTCTGAAGGTACATTGGTTCATACAGTTTTTCCCAATATTTTTAGGTTTTGTATCACTCGATAACAGGAGCTGAATGCCAAGTATACTAACACAGTTGAATACATCAAGTCAAAGATTAAATAATATGTTTACTGAGATGCTCATTCACCTGAATTTGTATGCGTAGGCTCAGTTTGGCTCATTCTTCTCTCTTGAAAGCGATTGTTACAGGAATCTCTCCTTTTTAATGTTATAACGTATTTACTGTATTCGTTTCTTATTTGTGGGAACTTAATATGTCTTTTCAAGCATGACAGTATTTTCATTACAGTTGCATAAGTTTTGAAGGTCCCCAGTTCTCTTTTTCCCTGAGTCATGTTGTTTTAATGGGCTGTTTGCAGAATGTGAGGTTTGTCAGGATGCAAATATTGCATTACAGCACGTTGTCTGTATTCTGTAAACATTACATAATATAAAACAGTACTCATTATATCACCACAGGATATAAGACATGAGTTGTATTTGTATTGTATCTTCTTTTCTACCTTCTAGCACAAGAAAATTTAATGTATATGGGATATATTGGCAGCACATGATCTAACAACTTTTTCAGAGCTGCTTTATTTAGAGTGATTGGTGGGGAGTTGGTGGCTCAGATGGTGCTACTCAGAATACATCCTGAGTTCTAAATAACCAGCAGACAAACAGAACATTTGAGTCAGAGAATGTTTATAGATCTCCTTCTGAAAATTGAATATTAATTTATGAAACATTTTAAATGCAGAAATAAAATATGGTTTTATGTTAAGTTTAACCAGCATTTATGTATGGCCTTTGAAGTGCTTGTTGGAATCCAAGATGACATAGACATATACCCAGACATAGACCCTACCAACCAGGAGTTACTGATCTTATCATGAAGACTCATGTCCAAATTAATTAAAAGTGTCTATTAATTTCCTCATGAGATTCTTTTAATAAGTCAAAATGATAATTTTTAATCTTTTAATATCATATTTGCTTAAACCAGCTACAAAATAACCTTTTCCCTAGGATGAAGACAAGTCTTTTGTGGAAACACTATGTGACTCAAACCGTGTGCCCACTGATTCTTATCTGCCAGCAGACAACAAAATCAGTGAATTAAAAAGTAAGATTTCAGTAGAGATACCAAGCCAGGGCAAGTTAAGATGAATTCCCTTGGACATGTGTTTTCATGATTGTGATTTTATTTATGTCTAGTAAAATTAATCCAAAATAAGAGTTACTTACTGATAGCTTGATTTTTTTCAGGGGCCATTTGAATAATTTTGTGAGCATTATATCTGGCTATGCAAAAAAACAAACAAAAACAAAAACAAACCCCTACAAACTTAGTTATGGAAAGCTGTTAATATATTTCAGTCATTGGAAATGGTTCTTGAGGTCAGGTCTAAATAAGTAGGGAATCTAGTATAAGAAGCACTTAAATATAAACTTTAGGATATAGAGGAACTGCATAAATGTCTACTTTATAAAGTAGTTTTGAAAAATACTAGTTCTTGTCCAGTCTGACATTTTATAAAATACTTTTATTATGATTCTTCACATATACCTTTGACATTAATGTCTTTAACACTAAATTAGTGTTTTAGGTCATTAGCACAGTTTTCAGTTTAAGATACATAAGATAAAGTACTGCCACAGCTACATATGATGGTTGTATCTAAAGCCACAGATGTCTGTTCCTTTAAGACACTTGGGGTTTTCAGTTTTCTTCTATGTAGCTGCTTTTGACTCCACAATGAAATAATTTATTGGGTAGTTTTTAAAATGTTTTAAAAGGCTTCTTTATAATAACAGCAACATTTAGAATTGAAGACCAAGAATACATTTTTAATCTTGTTACTTTTCTCTGCCTTGAAAAGATTGACATATGAATTTTATATTTACTTTACTTATATCCTAGATATAGATACTATCCTTAGACTCAGGTAAAACAAAATTGATGGCTAGAGAACAGTATTTGTTGTAGTAACAATGATCTATTTTGATAATACTGAAATTTATCAAATATGGTACATGTATACTTGTATCAGTTTGAGTGAGCAGCTATCTATAGAGTGTTTTAATGTTATTTGTGCTCATTATTGTTTGGTGTGTCAAGCATATTCTTTTCTGGGGCACCTAAATTGTACAGTCAGTTAAGCATCCGACTCTTGATCTTGGCTCAGGTCATGATCTCATGGTTCAGGAGTTCAAGCTCCACATCAGTCTCTGGCTGACACATGGAGTTTATTTGGGATTCTGTCTCTCCCTCTCTTTGCCCCTCCCTTTCATTCTCTCAAAATAAATAAAGAAACTTTAGAAAATATTGGGGAAAAAAAGAATATTCTCTTCTCTTAGATTTCACCCAGGCTTGGGAATTATTCATTTAGCAAATATTTTACTGAGTACCTATCCTATTCTTTGGAGTTTGGGTTATGTAAGTGACTGAGACATAATAATGTTTGCCATTTTGATACATTATAAACACTTTGGCATTGATTTAAATGAAATGGAAGCCATTGGATAGTTTGGAACAAAAGAATAATAAGATCTGACTTATATTTTAAAAGAAATTGGAATACTTGGAAATCTGACTCTTATTATTTAAGCTTCATTAAGTTTTGGATATTATATATATATACACATATATATGAAATATATTTATAAGTATATATATATGAAATATATTTATATTGTATATAGTATATATGAAGTTTAAGAAACGTCCTAGTTGTTTATATGGGTAATAAGGATCTATTAGAAGTCTCCTGCTTTGCTGTCCCTTCTAGGGCATTTTATTGATCAGTGGAACCAATGAGAAGATGAAGATAGTAAAGTCAAGGCTCTGTACTTTCCTCTGACGAAAAATCCTGGAGGAAGAAGAGCTCTCTTTTCTTGGAGATGAGGAAGAGAAACAAAAGATAATAGTTTAAGATATGTTAGTTGAGGTATCTGTAGCACATCCAGAAAAAAATATCTTGCAATTTAGATAATACAGAATTGAAGCTCCGCAGAGAAGTCTGAGAGAGAGATATTTCAAAGTTATCAGTGGAATAGGACATAGTTAAAACTTGTGTTTATAGATGACATTATGCTGCTTGTGTAAGTTAGTTAAAAAGGCTGAAGATTGAATGGCAAGGACGTATTCGTATTTAAATAATTTGGCAAGGAAGAGAAGCTTAAAAGGGCCTGATTAGAAAATACTCGGAAGGAAAACAAAAAGAAAAGAAAATAGTTGAGATGATGGGCACATTTAACTGTGAACTGGACAGGGGAAAATGATCCATAAGAGAACAGATAGACTGAAAGTGGAAAGGTTTAGGGTCTTAAAATGCAGTTAAGTCCAGATTTAATAGAGAATAACAAAATGATAAGTGTGTAGATGTTAACAAAATATAAAACTTCAGAGTTAAAAAAAGATACAAGTGTTCAAGATATAACCGTGAGACTAGGTTATCATTTTGATTAGGTTATCTTTAGGATCCTTTACACTCAGAATTTTAGGATTCTTTAAACAGAACATTCATGTTTTTTCTCTTTGTTGAATTTAAAGGAAATATTTATAGCAGCAATCTTTCTTTTTAATTTGCTTTTTAAATTCCTTCTTAAATATGGTGTTTCATGAATAGTGAAATTTGCAATTATTTTTTCCTTCTTTATGGTAAAATATACATAACAATTTACCATTTTAACCATTTTTAAGCATATGATTTTGGTACAATATGCCCTTTTGTCTATTATTTTACATTAACTTTATTTCTGTAAACTTCAAGAATATTTTTATTTTGGTCAAAAAAGTTTTTTGACCATAATGGAATTAAACTAAAATAAAAAGTAGATCTCTGGAAAATCCCCAAATGTATGGAAATTACCCAACACATCTTAAAAATAATGCATGGGGTAAAGGGGAAGCCACGTGAGGAATTAGAAAATATTTTGAATTGAATGAAGTATACCCCAGTTTGTGGTATACAGTTAAAGCAGTTCTTAGAGGGAAATTTATAACATTAAATGTTTATTTTTTAAAAAGTTTTCAAATCAGTAATTGAAAGTTCTACATTAAGAAATATAAAAAAGAACAGATTTGATCAAAGCAAACAGTGTAAAGATAATAATAAAAATAAAAATGGAAATCAATGAAATTAAAAGCAAAAACTATGAAGAAAGTAAAACTGAAAGTTTGGTTTTTTGAAAGGATCATCATTGATAAAGCTTTAATCAGACTGATGGGTTAGGAAACCAAGATAGCAGCTTAAAAGAGGGACATTACACAAGTCTCATCCTTACGCATTAAAAGGTTAATAAGAGACTATTATGAATAACTTTGCCAACAAATTCAACTGAGGTGAAATGGACAAATTCTGTGGAAAACAGACTATCAGATTTCACTCAAGAATGAATAACCTGAATAATATTATCTAAGAGAGAAATATTTTTAATTAAAAACCTTCCAGCAAAGAAAATTTCATGTTTAAGTGGCTTCATCTGTGAATTTTTTGAAACATAAAAGGAGGAAATAATTCCAATTCTGTACTAGTTTTTTCAGAAAATAGGTGATGAATGATTACTTCCCAATACCCTGATAAGCAGATATATTATAAAAAAAGAAAATTATAGATCAGTATATATTATGAACCTATATGCAAAATCCTATTAAAATATTAGCAAATAGAATCTAGTAATATACAAACAAGTTTATGAAACATGAACAGATGGTATGTATATGCAAAATTCATTTAGCATTTGCTAACAAATCACTATGTAATTTACTGAATTAACATATTCAAGAAGAAAAATCTTTTTGAATACAATCTCAATACAGAAAAATAATTTGATAAAATTTAACATGCACTAATAAAAAAACATTCTCAGTAAACTAGGAATATTAAGAGAACTTTCTTAGTTCTGATAAAGTGCATTTATAAAAAAATCTACAGCTTGTTGTCATACTTAATGACATACTTAATGGTGAGATTGAATACTCTTTCTCTAAATTGAGAAAAAGGCAGAGATATCCGTTCTCATCATTCCTATTCAGCACAGTACTGGAGATCCTAGTCAGATGAGTTCAAAACAAAACAAAAAACCAAACAACAACAACAACAACAACAAAAACCCAGCACAAATACAGGAAAGGCTGAAGTAAAACCTCTTTTATTGGCAAATGACATGATCGTCTATGTACAAAATCTGATGGAACCTACAAAATAATAGAACTAATCAATGAGTTTAACAAGATCCCATATTTCTATATATTTAGAATGAACATTTCAAAAATGAAAATTTTTAAAACATATCAATTAAAATAAGCCCAAGAAAAATGCAATACTTAAGAATAAACAAAACTGGGACACCTGAGTAGCTCAGTCAGTTAAGCATCCAACTTAGGCTCAGGTCATGATCTCACTGCTGGTGAGTTTGCGCCCCGCATCTGGCTCTTTTCAAGCAGAGCCTGGAGCTTGCTTCGAATTCTGTGTCTCCTTCTCTCTCTTCCCCTCCCCATCTCATGATCTGTCTCTCTGTCTCTGTCTCAAAAATAAATAATATAAGACAACTTTAAAAAAAGCATAAAGAAAACCATGTATATAATTTATATGCTGAAAACTACAAAACATTCATGAGAGAAATTGAAGGTGATCTAAATAAATGAAAACATACATGCTATATTTATGGTTTGAAAGTCTTGGTACTGTAAATTCCCTCCTTCTCATTCTCCCAATATAGCCTGTAGAATTCAACATAATCTCAATCAGAATCCTATCAGAGCTCTGTTTTTGTTTTTAGTAGATATTGACAACTGTTTCTGATAACTATCGAGAAAGGAAAAGGCCCTAGAATAGTCCAGACAATTTTGAAAAGAACAAAGTTGAAGGATTTCAAGACTTAACTATAAAGCTTTCTTAACTAAGACAGTGTGATATTGATGAAAGGATAGAGACACAGATTAATAGAACAGAATAGAGTCTAGAGAAGATCTGTGTGGTCAACTTGATTTTTGACAAAGGCGCCAAGGCACCTTTTCTCTCCGTAAAAAAATGTAGTCTTCTCAGTGAATTGTGCTGAAACATTTGGTATCCTTTTATTGAAGGAACTTCAACTCATGCCTTGCACTATACACAAAAATTAACTTGAATTGGATCATAAGCCTAGGTATAAAAGTTGGAACAATAATACTTCTGGAAAAGAGCATAGAGAATCTTTATGACCTTGGGTTAAACAAAACTTTTAAATAGGGTACAAATTAATGCAAACATAAAAGAAAAAATTATAATTTGGATTTTATCACATTTCAGAATTTCTGTTCTTCAAAATATACTGAAAAGAAAATGAAAAGCCATAAGCCTGGAGAAACTATTTGCAAACCATGTGTCTGATAAGGATTTGTGCTCAGAATATATTAAGAATTTTTACAACTCAATAATGAGGAAACAAACCACTAAACAGAAAAAAAAAATGGGGAAAATGTTCTTACCAGATCTTTTATTGAAGAAGTACACCTATGGCAAATTAGGAGAGGGAGAGATTCTCAATATCATTAGCCATTGAAGAATTGCAGAGTAAAATCACAATGTAATTTTATCCTAGGAGAGTAGGAATAAAAGAAAGGAAAAAAACTGCTGACACCAAATACTAGTGAGAAGTCAGAGCAGCCAGAACTCCTACAGTGCAGGTATGAAAGCTAAATGCTACTGTCATTTGGAAGTCTGTCAGTTTCTTAGAAATTTAAGTATACAGTTTTCATTTGACATGACCATCTTACATATATATACCCACAGAAAATTAAAACATGCTCACATGAAGCCTTGTACTCAATTGTTGATTAATCAGTGAATAGCTAAACAAATTGTGGTACATCCATATGATAGAGTGCTATCTAGCACTAGGAAGGAATTAACTACTGATGCATGCTGTAGCATCAGTGAATCTCGAAGGCATTATACATTTTGTGAAAGCTGCAGTCAGAAGTCTGGTTGATTCCATTTCATTCTGGAAAAGAAAAAGTAACAGGAAACATGGTTAGGAGTAGCAGAGGGTAGTGGGAGGGAATTGAACCTACAAAGGGACAAGAGAAATTTTTGAGTGTTAAAGACTTATCTTGAATTACATACCTATGTATTTGTCAAAATTCATAGATTTTTACAACTAAAAAGGTGATTTTTATTCCAAATTTTATTTGAATAAACTTTTCATAAAAACTTCATTGAATACAGAGGGAAAAAGAATGAAGAGAATATTTTTCTGATTTTGTCTGTCTTGAGAAATAAGCAGTTGTCTTTAGTTGAAACTTACTATGACTTGATTTTGATGCCTGCCTGTTTTCATTCATTTAAAAATAATTAGGTTGCATGTACATACTTAAAACTGAATTATATATAACAGCAGGTTAATTTTATATATCTAAAAATAATACAGATTGTTATGATAGCTCTTTTGGAATTTTTGTTAGAATTATGGAGATAGTTGGTTTATTCATGACATTTTTCTCTAAAGATCTGGAGTTTTTTTTTTTCTTATTTGCTAAAATTACACAATAGGAAATTCCATCGCCTTTTTTTCTTTTAAGGTAAACGAGATAGAAAGGTACAGACAAGTAAAAACTCATTTATTTCACTCTTCAGTTACTACTGTTAATAACTTGGGTTTCTGCATCTTGAAATTTTTATTTGTATTCTTGCATATGCACATGGTTTGTTTTTAAAATCAACTTAGATGGATAACATACCGTGTTTGCTTTTTTGTGACTTACATTTTTCACTTAGTGTAATTTGGGTATCTTTCTGGATTGATAACATATATTCATTCAGTACGTGTTTTTAAGCATTTAATGTTTAAGGCCAGCAAGGGAAAAAAAATAGGGTCCTTGCCCAAGGAACTGATATTCAAAAGATAATAAACAAATTTGGGGGAAATGTCACTATTGATAAGTTTCATGAAGGTAATTAGTGAAAGGTAAAAAGATGAAAAGTGAAGGGACAGAATGAGCAGGAAAAATACATTAAATAGCTGTAGTATAGGACTTTAGATCTACTTTATCCTACAGCTTTGTGTTTTTACCATTTCATAGTATAATTTATTTAACCATTATTCTGTTGATGGGCATGTGGATTATTTATAGTTGTTTTCTATAGTATAGTCAATACTGTGATGAATATCATAGTACATATTTTTTTGTTTACATATGCAAGTGTCTCTGTAAACTAAATTCTTAAAAGGAAAATTGCATTTTTCAATGTTGATTATACGTTCTGGCAAATTACCCTCTAAAACATTACACTTTATCTGTCAATGAATGAAAAGTGCCTCATTTTAATTTGCATTTACCTGAATCCCAATGAAATTTTGCATATTTACTGGTCATTTGTTATTTCTCCCACAAATTGCCTACTCATACCATTGTGCCCATTGTTTGTCTTTTTTCAACTGAGATTTTAGGATTTCTTTGTAATTGTGTTTATAATATATACATCATATTTTATAATACTTTCTCAATCTGACACATGTCTTTATGGAATGTTTAGATTTTTTATTTTTATGGTATCAAAATCTGTCACTCTTTTCTTTCCTAGCTTCTAGGTTTTGTGTCTTTCCAGAAAAGCCTTCTTATATTAGTTCAGTCTCATATATTTTTTTCTGTGACTTCTTTAGTTTTATTTATGTTTCTAGTAGATTTTTAATTCATCTGGAATAATACATATATTATATGAATTATATGTATATATAAAATATAATCAGATATAGAAATAAAATCTGGATATCTATGTATCTATCTATCTATAGATATATATTCATTCTGTGGTAGGGACCTAACTTTTTCCAGTTTCTTAACCATTTTCCCTAAATAATTTATTGAACAGTATATCTTTTTTCCCCCACCGTCTTAAAATACCACTTCTATCATATTTTAAAAGTCCAAAATATGTGTGCTCTGGATTTAATACTCCATTGTTTTAATTAACTTCATTTTACATTTAACATCTGATAGGGAACCCCCTTCCCATTGTCTTTTTCAAAAAATTTTTGGCAATTTCTGTGTATTTTCTCTTCCAGATGAACTTTAGAATCAACATGTCAAGTTCCATTAAAAATCCCTTTGGGATTTTGATTGGAAGTGCATTGAATTTACAGATTAATTTGGGGAGAATTGACATCTTTACACTATTGAATCTTCCCATCCAGGAACATGGTATGCCTCTCCATTTCTTCAGGTGTTCTTTTATGTCCTTTAGTAAATTTTTATGGTTTTTTTGATGTAGGTCTTAGACTTTTCTTGTTAGGTTTATTCCTAGGTAGTTTTGTTGTTATTGTGAATTACATCTTTTCTTCCATTTTACATGTTGTTTTTCAATTGGTTATTGCTAATATATATAGGAAATCTATTGATTTTTGTGTGTTCATCTTTCCAGGTATTTAGTTTTCAATGGAGTCTCTTGAAATTTCCAAAAGGAGGATTATGTTTTCTGCAAATGATGGCATTTTGTTGTTTCCTTTTTTTTAAGATTGTTCGTGTTTAGGGATTTTTGGTTAATTTTGTTGTTTTCTGGTCATATTGCATTGGTTAGGTTTCCAGATCTGTTTACTACTAGCTCTGATTCGGGGATCTTTCCTGATGGAAGCCTTTCCAAATTTTAAACTTTTAGATTTATATATGGCTTAGATTTCTGGTAGAGCACATTATGGGGAACAAGTTTCCTTCTTGACTTAACAACTATTTTCATGATAAAGAATATTGTGTGTTATTATGTGTCCTTGTTGAGATGATACATATTCTTTTCACTTCTAAATTTTAATGTAGTGCATTAAATTACCTACTGCTGGTTATGTTTTTCATTTTTAACTGTTATTCAGCAAGTGTTTATTTGGATATTGCATTATACCAGGAACTTTGGCACACACAGGTGATAGTGCTAAATTTGAATGGTTCTTGTCTTTCTTTAATTGGAGAAGAGAGCTAATTAACAGGTTTCCAAGAATAAGATAGTTTTAGGCTGTGATGATACTGTGCAGAAAATGTAGATAGTGCTGTGGTAGAGAGATGAGGCGAGTACTTCTTTGGTAGTGCAATCTGAGAAGGTAAAGCATGAATTAAGACCTGAAGAAAAAGCATTCTAGGCAGGGGAGGATCACTGTTTCTGTACTTAAAATGAGTTGTACTTAGTATTTTCTTTGTCTGTTTTCTTGTATGTGTTATATGACACAACTCCTGAATTTAATTTTCTAATGATGTGTTTCATTAAGGTTTTGTTTGGTTATTTTGCTATTCCTGTTCAGGTTTGCTACTAGAGTTATTTATGCTTATGAGCTAGGCAGTTTTCCCATCTCTTTCCCGGGCTTTGTCAAATCATAATGCTCTGTTCCATCTAGAGGGTAGATCTTGACTACCCTGAAGATTTCTTCTATTGATATATTCTATTACATTTCTACCTTTTCTTGAGTTAATTTTGATTATTCCTTTTCTAGAAAACCATTCATTTTGTTTAGATTTTCATATGTCCTGATTTATAGTTTTTCTTAGTTTTCTTATTTTAATGACTCATGGTTTTTTTCTCAATTATTTTCTCTAATCAGAATTGTCAAAGGCTTGTCTCTTTTATTCCAGACCTAACCAAGAAGCAGTGACTGGCTTTATTAATTACTTCCATATCTCTTCTTAATTTCTTCATTTCTGTTATCATTATAAATTATGCTGATACATTTTGACTTGGAGTTTTTGAAGATTTTTATTTTATAGGTTTTAAATATAAGACTCTACATTTTTTTCTTTATGGACAGTTATGGCCAAATCCCATTGAAAATAATATACTTACAATTTTAATTTTTATTTTGTCTGCATTTTGAGAGGTTTCTCTCTTTTTCATTTTTAAGTATTCTTTTATTGTTAAACTTCAGTGTCTGTTAGCTTTATGGACCAAGAATGTACCCTATATTTTTGTTTTTAATCTTTTGAAATTTTCCTTTGTGTAAGGTATTGTCAGGCTTTTGTTTGCTTTCAAAGACTGTATTCTCTGTTCATGATATACTAAATTCTATATTCACTATGATATGTAAGATAATTCATTAATTCTATTTCTGAATCCTCCATATCCTTACATAATTTTGCTTTTCTCATTTTCTGACATAGGTATGTGGAAAGTTTCCCACTAAATTGTGTGAATTTTCCTGTTGCTTTTATTTCTTACTACTTTTACTTTATTTATTTCAATGTTATATTGTTAGGTACATAGAAGTTTGGCTATTACACACTCTGGCACATTAAATCTATTATTTTAAAATATCCTTCGGGCGCCTGGGTGGCTTAGTCGGTTAAGCGTCTGACTTTCGCTTAGGTCATGATCTTGCGGTTGGTGGGTTCGAGCCCCGCATCGGGCTCTGTGCTGACTGCCAGCTCAACGCCTGGAGCCTGTTTCAGAGTCTGTGACTCCCTCTCTCTCTGACCCTCCCCTGCTCACGCTCTCTCTCTCTCTCCTACAAATAAATAAAACATTAAAAAATAAAATAAAATAAAATATCCTTTTACTATTTAATGCTTTTGCCCTTGAGTTCTTTGACTGATATTAATAGCACCTTTGACTGGGTTCATTTTTTCATGCTTCTGTTTTTAGCCTTATGACTAAAAATTTTAGCTCTCATGATAGCATATAGTTGGGGTTTTTTGTTTTGTTTTGTTTAAATCCTATTCTGTTTGTCATTTTTTCAATAAGAGAAACTGTCCCACTTGCTTTTATATTAACTTGGTTTTTTGGTCTTTGGTCTTTTTTCTACCATTGACAGTTATTATAAAGATGTCTTTTCTTCTTGTCAGTCTCCATTCCACCCCCACGTGCTGTCCTTTGTCTTTAGATGAATTTATTGAGTTTTCTTTATTTTGTTTCCTTCCCACTTTGAAAACTATGTGTTTCCTTTCTCTTTTTCAGCAGGCATTGAATTAAATTAAACCATATTTTTAATTAGTTGCTTTCTTTGGTGAACATAGGCTTTTGTTATTATATCATTCGATCTTGGCTTTCCTATTTTTTAAACTGGTATCTTAGTAATGTGTTTATGTTATAATATGTTTTTACTTTTCTTACTTTAAGGACTCATTTATTAACTAACCTGAGATTTATCAGGTGGGTTGTATTATACTAGTTTCTTTTCCAGCTCCTTAGTGTTAGTGATTCCCAAGGCTGTCCTTTTCTTGGATTATTTTTTGTTGTTGAAGGCATACATTCTCTAAATTCGGAAGTACTTGTCATTTTAAAGTTTTCAATTTGCTTGCATACCTAAAAATTATTCTACAGTTTAGAATTTTACTTTCAAAGTAACTGTGCTTTAGAACTTAAAAAAAATTTTTTTAACATTTATTCATTTTTGAGAGCGAGTGTGAACGGGGAGGGGCAGAGAAAGAGGGAGACACAGAATCTGAAGCAGGATCCAGACTCTGAGCTGTCAGCAGAGTCTGATGCAGGGCCCAAACCTGTGGACCATGAGATCATGACCTGAGCTGAAGTCAGACTCTTAACGGGCTGAGCTACCCAGTTGCCCCTGTGCTTTAGAACTTTAAATTGTGCAATTGTCTTCTAGTATCTTGTATTTGGGAAGTCTGATATCAATCTGGTTTTTAATTCTCTTACTAACCACTCTCCTTATAAAGCTTCTACACTTTATATCCTTGGAATGTTCAGATTTCTCCAGGTTATGACTGTATGTTTGTATCTAAGAATGAGTATGTGTATTTGCATAAGCATTTTAAAGCCATTTCATAAGAATAATTTTATTTTAAGGCTGTTTTTATGACAATTGATGGATAATGATAAATACCAGAGACAGGTTATAATAATTTATAATTAAAATGCATTGTACTATTGATATTTTGAGTTTGGGTAAAGTTTTTAAAAATCTGTAACTTTAATTCTCTTGCCGAAAAACCACTTATAGACTCCATATTTGAGAATTCCATGTAATTTTACTTATTTTAAACATTCATATAATTGGTTCAGTTTATAAGCTTTAAAATTAATACTGTTAAAAATTTCATCTTGAATTGTAATTTCGTACTGAGTTGTAGGCAGAGAAGTACTTTGAAGCTTAAGAAAAAAAAGTAGTTTTATATTAGCTTTGTGAGACCAGTGCCGTGCTAACCATTATATCACCAATTCATAGCGTATTCCTAGATCTTAACTAAAATGTATTAGATGGATAGATGAATATGAATGAAAGAGTATAGGAATAAGTCAGTTTTTCTTAATGAATAGATTTTTTGAAAGCTAAATTTATTTTTAGTCAGATTCACATTAGTTTATTTACTTGAATCTCAGGCTACTTATACCATAATGAGTCATGTTATTAATTGATAATTCTTTTTACAAGAGGATTTTAAGTGGGTTTTTATTTTATTTTATTTCACCATATGCGTAGATCAGTGTTCAGTGATTGTATTGAAGGTTTTATCTTCATGCTACAGAAAAACTATGTCCAAATATATTAATTTTGGAATACTTTACTGTTTTAAAAATTATAGTATTTTAGCTGAAGTTTACCCTGTTTAAGACTACAAAAGGTACAGATAAAAAAAATTTTTACTAGGCTTTAGGGCCAGGTGTAAAAGAAAAGAAATTATGATGAATGTAATAATGAGTATTTCTTATTTTATCTGTAATTAATCTGTGTTTGTTTATGTACAAAGAACTAGGAAGAGCAAACATATTTTACTGGTCTTGATTAGAGACATGTTTTAGAGACATAAATCTGTTAAGAATTTATTCAGTCATTGTAAAATTACACAGATTGAAATTAGTTTCTTAACTTTTTTATATATACCTTATTATATGCAGTGTTTAATGTCTTTATAGGCAACGGATATTTTTATAATGGTAAATAACACCAAGATTCAGAAACTTATTTCTTTGAGTTAAGTTTACTTAGCCTGTTCTGAACATCACTTGAATAAGTGACGATGCTTGAGTTATTCTGTAATTCAGTACATAATGATGGTCTCAAAGTCAAGTTGTTCTAATGAGCCTTTATTTTTGGTAGGTGAAGCGGTATTAATTATGATCTATGTCTGTAAACCCAGTCTGTGTCATTGAAATGACAAAATTGGTCATAAAAATCAGTGACATTACTAAAAGTAAAAATCATGCAAAATGTAAAAAGATTTTCGTAAACGTTATTTTGGAGGGATTTTTCTGCATTGACTGAATTAAGAGATCTTCAGATTTTAAGTATGGTGAGTTTTGATTTGAAGATACCTTGTTTTCCTGGAGCAGGTGTAAGAATTATTTGTTATTCTAAGAACATTTGTAATATAATCAAGATCTAGATTATCTTTTCTTGAAATGTAGATTATCATTTTAAAATTTAGATTACCAGCTTTAAATTGAATGATTAATGGGCAAGGTAGTTTACAGAACAGCAGAAGTAGTAATTGATGGATAGGGGTGGGATAGAAGGATGGGAAGTGTTAAAGGTCAAGAAGTCCAAATTCTGGAGTTGCTAACATTCTCATTTTTTAAAGTATATTTATCTTCAGAGAGTGACTCTTGCCCATCCTCACCTCACATAATCTTTCATTTGATGTACTGAAGTAAGTTCCTAATTGATTTCTTTGTCTTTGTTGTCACATCTGTCCAAAACCATCTTTTTAAAAACTTAGTACGTTAATACTCAAATGTTTCAGTAACCTACCGTATGAATTCTGAACTTCTCAGCACAATATTTAAAGACCTCATTTTCTTTAAGCACTATTTTTTTTTTTTTTTTTTTTTTACCATTCTCATTCAGAATTGTTTTTTCCTTTCTCTATATAAAGATGTATTAGTGTCAAGTTAGTACTGTGTTTCAGTCTTGTTTGGTATAGTTCATTGTACTTAGAATTGCCATTCTATATTGTATATTTGTGGAAGGCATTGATTATAATAAAATCATTTTTGTATTTCCTTTTTCCTTTGGCTACCCTACTGCTTTTTGCACATTGTATATAATTGGTGGTGAATATTTGTTAAATCAAATGGAACTGGTATATTTGATGTCCAGTTAATCACAATATACTATATGTTTATCCTGTGGAATAAATATCAAATTATTACAAGATAGACTGCTCTTCTTTAATATAGCAGTGATAGTTTATCTGTTTTGATGAAGAGTTAGTTTGAAATATAATGCTAATGTTCAGAGTTGGGCCAGATGGCCCTTCTTTTCCACAGTTTTATATGACATTGTGTTTTAGTATAAAAAGATTGGGAGTACCATTAATGGCATAAACAAATTCCTTCAATGCTGATCTTTGTTTTTTGTTTATTTTTATTTTTAGAGAGTGAGCATGAGCAGGGGAAAGGGGCAAAGAGAGACAGAGAATCCTAAGCAGGCTCTCAGCCTGAAGCCTGAGATGGGGTTCCATCCCATGACCCTGGGATCATGATCTGAGCCGAAATCAAGAGTCAGATGCTCAATTGACTGAGCCACCCAGGCACCCCCAAGCCCTGACCTTTATTAAAAGACCTTGGTTTTCATTGTTGTTTGCATTTGAGAAAGTAAAAAATAATTTGATTACCTTATTAATCTAAATAAATAGTAATACTGTTAACTGATGATTTTTTTAAACAAAAGCGTCCTCTTTTGATTAAAGCATTATCTTTAATCTTTCAAAACCAAAAAGCTTTAACTTGCACAGAAGCAGAGAGACAAGTATAATAAAGTCACTATAAATCTTTTTCTCAGATTCAGCATTATCAAGAGTTTGACACACACAACTTTGTTTTCCTGAAATATTTTATGGCACATTTCTGGAACTACTTGTATATATGACTACTGTAATATGCATCTCTAAAAGATAAGACAGTTTTCTTACTTAACCAGCATAATTTCATTATATTGTCTACTGTCCAGTTCATTTTCAGATTTCTTCACTTATGAAATTTTCATAAGGTCTATATTATTTTGCTGGTTATGTCTTTGGAGTCTCTTTAGTTTAGTGCAGTTATTCCCTTTTATTTTCTCTGCCTTTTTTAAATAAACATTTACCACATTTTAATTTTGTCTGTCTTCCTTCCTTCCTTCCTTTCTACTCAACTTTGTGGTTCTCAACTTTACATCTCCCAGGGTCTTTTTGTTTGTTTTTATTTTTCCTCCAGTTGGACATTTGGCAATGTCTGGAGGTTCTTTGATGTCACAACCTGTGGTAGAGTTGCTGCTGCCCTCTAGTGAGGTAGAGGCCAGGGATGCTGCTAAACATTCTGAAGTATGTAGGGCAGCCCCCAACAGCAAATTATCCAGCCCAAAGCGTCAGTAGGGCTAAGATTGAGAAATAATGATTTAACTTGTTCCTAATATTTGCCTTAATTTTTATAAACTAGAAATTTTATGAGGCATTTATTAGATTATTGTTTTCAGATGGGCAAGGATACTTTATAGGAGATACTGTGTATTTTATGTTGCATAAATCAGGAGCATATAATGTTTACTTGTCTAATTTCAGTAATTAGGCAGTATGTTCAAGTAGTGACAGCTTTGTCCCTAAATATAGAATTTGATGTCAGCAGTTTTAGAGGAGAGTGGAAAAAAACCCTTTTATTCCAGCATGGAATTTTCTAGTGGAAAGAATATTGAACTAGTTAATTGGATAACTGATCTCTTTGTGCTAGATATTTAGAAACCTGCTATTTAGATGAGGGTCCTGTGCTTCTTTTTCTCACCTATAACAATGAGTTGAACCTGATGATTTTTAAGGCCCTTGCATTTTGATGGATCTTCATATTAGACAAGAACTTGATGCACAAGCACCATTTCATAAAATATCCAGCTAGTGGGAACAATATATCTATAACAGTTTAAATTTAACTTTAATTGTCATGCTTTGAATATTAATAACTTTGACAAGTTATTTCCTCTTGGGAATAAATTAAATAAGGACCTACATTTCCTTTATATCTCCCCTCTTCGTGGAAGTTATTTTTATGTTTCTTTTTAAAAAACGTTTCAAAATATTTATGTGAATTTCTTTAATTTTTTAAAATTTATTTATTTATTTTGAGAGAGGCACAGAGAGAGTATAAGCAGGGAAGGGGCAGAGAGAGAGATACAGAATCCCAGTAGGCTCCATGTTGCCAGCACAGAGGCCAACCTGGGAGTTAAATCCACAAATCATTAGATCATGACCTGAGCTGAGATCAAGAGTCAGGCACCTAACTGACTGGGCTCCCCAGGAACCCCTATGTGAATTTCTTATTCAGACAATTTTTAGTGTTCTAGAACTTGGCTGTGGTTCAAAATGAATTTTTTTTCTATAGAAATAATGTAATAAAAATGATTAAGGTTTTAATGGGAAAACACATTTTAGTTTTTAATCTGAATTATCTCAGCTCAGGACATGGTAAAGCCAGATATGCTCATAACTCAGCTAACCTTTTTGTATTTTTATGACTGCATCCCTTTATGTCAGTCTCTCTCCAGTTGATCTGTAATATAGTACAAGAATCTTTCCAGTTGAGGAAAGAGGAATTGGTGTTAAAGGAGGAAGTTTTCTTTTACTTCCCTCTTCTAAATTCCGACAGCTTTTCCCCCCCTCCCGTTCCCTACTTTTTACCCTGTAATAGTGTTCATTTGTGTACACACTTTGGCTCTCTTAAAGATATAAATTCCTAGATAGTAGATTTTGCACATTTCTGCATTTCCTCTACTACTAAACAGCAGTTATCTCCTGCACAAAGGCTGTTTGCCAGTGATGAGCATTTTGCCCTACCTGCTACCCTAATGTTCCCCCCTCCTGTTACTTAATGTATGATTTTTCAATATCTGCATAAGATACACCTTTAAATTTATTTTTTGTAACTACCTCTCCCTTTTCCAAATACACTACAGCCTTTTAGAATCTGAAAGTAAAGAATCCCCAAAGCATCTTTTATTTACTCAAGAATTATTTGAGTCCTGACAGTAGATGGGCATAGTTCTAGTTGGTGGATATGTATCAGTCAGCCAAACAAAGTTTCTGTTTCCATGGAGTTTAGAAAGGCAATAAATACTATAGTAAGTCATATGTAATAAATTATGAAAAATTATGTTATGAATAAGAATCTAGAGATGGCTGAGAGACTTGGCTTAGTTTGCACAGGTAGCATCTGAGCCAGTAATGGTACCTAGGTCTTTAGATCCTGACAGTATTCTTTGAATTAATTTCTTTTTCATTAATCTTCAACTGGGGGTGGGGGAGGTAGATATCCCTTCCTATTCTTTTCTTTCGCCCCAATGCCTTTTTAAATAAATTTACATCTAGGGGCACCTGGCTGGGCTGTCTCAGTTTGTTGACCGTCTGACTCTTGGTTTTGGCTCAGGTCATGATCTCACCATTTGTGAGTTTGAGCCCAGCTTCAGGCTCTGTGCTGACGGTGCAGATCCTGCTTGAGATATCTCTCCTCCTCCCTTTCTGCTGCTCCCCGGTTTGCTTCTCTCAAAATACATACATACATACATACATAAACAGTTTCTTTTTTTAGAAAATCTGCATATAGAAGGGTACCTGGGTGGCTCAGTCGGTTTAGTGTGAGGTCATAATCCCAGGGTCATGGGATTGAGCCCTGATGTCGGACTCTGTGCTTGAGATTCCCTCTCTCGCTCTCCCTCCCTCCCTTCCTGCCTCTCTCTCTCTTTCTTTTTCTCTTTCTTCCTCCTCCCACTCTCTGTCTCTCTATCTCTGTCTCTCCACCCTTCTCTTCTGTCCCTCTCATCTGCTCATGTGATCTCTCTTTCTTTAAAAAAAAAACAAAACTATATATTTAACTTACCAAGTTTTTCACAAAGTAAGAATAATGAACTTAAAAATCAAGAACTTAAGGGGCTCCAGGGTGGCTCAGTCAGTTAAGCGTCCAGCTTTGGCTCAGGTCATGATCTCACGGTTCATGAGTTCGAGCCCCATGTACTGTCAGCACAGAGCCTGGAGCCTGCTTTGAGTTCTGTGTCTCCCTTTCTCTCTGCCCCTCCTCTGGTCATGCGCTCTCGCTCTCTCTCTCTCTCTCTCTCTCTCTCTCTCTCTCTCTCTCTCTCAAAAATGAATAAACGTTAACAGAATTAAAATACCTTAAAAAAAAAGAATCAGCAACTTTTGTGGAGAAGTTTGAGATCAATAAGAAAGCATATTTCTTTAAAAAAAATTTTTTTAAACCTTATTTTAGAGAGTGTGCAAGCAGGGGAAAGGGCAGAGGGAGAGAGGGAGGACCCCAAGCTCGATACCAAGACCCTGGGATCATGACCTGAGCCAAAATCAAGAGTTGGTTGCTCAACCATCTGAGCCTCCCAGGTGCCCTGAAAACATATTGCTGTACTTAATATCCCTTATGAAGAGATTGAAATGTATTTTTCTTAATAAATTTTCACCAAGCTCAGTTAGGACACAGCGTGGCATAGGAGACTTTATGTCAGAAAATCACTTGATTGAAATTTAATATCTTCTATGATCTAACTTTCTGACCTTCCCTACAGTAAAATACTCTGTTCTAGCAATTAGAAGTTTTATGATTGTCTACCTGTGCCATATACCTCCTTCTCCTATTGTCTTATGTAAATTTGTTATTTTGGTGAAAAGCTTTTCATATCTATCTTTCTGCAAGCCTTATCTCGTTGAACAGTTTTAAATACCTCTGATCTATACTTTTGATTTAGCACTTAATCATGTACTGCTCTTTAAGATATTTTGTTTTCTAAAACTCTAATCTGAAATATTAATTTTTCATTAGTTTATTTTACGTACATTTGTTTTTCCATTTAATTCTTTTGTTTTCTTTCTTTTATCTTCTCCCATTGGATTGGAAAGTTGTAGATATTTTAACAGGAAATTTCACAGGGAGGCAACTTTTTCTTTAAAAAGACTTATCTGGAGGGGGGTGCCTGGGTGGCTCAGTTTGGCTCATGAGTTTGAGCCGTGCATCGGGCTCTGTGCAGACAGCTCAGAGCCTGGAGACTGCCTCAGATTCTGTCTCCCTCTCTCCCCCACCTCCCACCCCGTCTTTCTGTCTTTCTCTCTCTCTCTCTCTCTCTCTCTCTCTCTCAAAAATAAACAAACATAAATTTAAAAAAATTAAAAAGACTCCTGGACCTTCATTGAAGATAAGAAGACATAGTTTTTATTATGCTATAATTTTGAATCACACCTTGATATGGCCAAATTGTGTCCAAAAGTCTAGTTCTTAAAGTATAACACTTAGTCTTATGCCACTGCCTTAAAGGGTAACTTAAAACTAAAAAGAATATAATCTTGTTTTTTTCCTAACTCCCTGTCATTTTAACAATTGTTATTGATTGATTAAAGTTAATATACTGCAACATTTTTCAAATATTTAGAGATTATTTTCAGAGTATTCACTGTCTATTTGTATTTGAAACATTAGAAATCTGAAATCATGTTAAAACTATAGTAGTCATATTAAAACCAGTCTCCAAATTTGGAGAGAAACATATTATTTCCTCCCAGATTAACATTCAGTATTGAATATGTGTTAGTTGAATATAGCAGTTATTCCTGGTTAATAGGTAGGTGATTTTCAAAGATGAAATGACTCAGTTTCTGATGTTATAATGGCTAAAAATTTATTGCTTACTTTTTTTCATATTTCTTACATTTAGTTACTAGGCATGAGCATAATTGTGTTCTAGATTATTAATTTCTTTTATATCTATTTTAGTTACTAGTGTTAGAAGTATTTTAGATTTGTGAAATAAATATGTAAATTGCTAATGTTTTATAATAATTATCAACTTTTTATTAGCAAACAGGAAAATATATCTTAGTACTTTTAAGTAACAGAATGATAAGGGAGATCACAAGACTTTTCCCCATGTTTTAGGTGTTTGCTATGTTCTAATTCTTTACATTAGAAAAAAAATGAATCTGGTATATGTTACTATATTACTTGTTCTTAGTGTATAGTTCATAGCCTCTCAGGGTCCCAGAAACCATTTCAATATATCCAGAAGGTCAAAACTATTTCAAAAATAATGCTGAGATGTTATTTGCTTCTTTTACTGTGTTGACATTTGCACTGTCGAAACAAAAGTAGTGGTAGGTAAAACTGCTGGCCTCTGGTCAAGGCCATGGCATCAAATTGTACTAGTGTCGTGTATTCTCACTTCTGTGTACTTAGAGTTTTTGACCAAAGAAAAAGCCAATTTCACCTTAGGAATAATCTGGGTAAAGCAATAATATTAATTTTATGAAATTTACACTTTTGAATACATATCCTTTTGATATAATTGTGTGTAACAAAATGGAAGGTACACATAAAGCACTTCTGCGTTTTTTTAGTGGTTTTTTTTTTTTGAGATATGAGGTGAATTAGCCATTTTTATTTTCACAAAATGAAATATTTTACTAGAAAATATAACTGACAGACACACTACAGTTATCAAACTTGGGTATTTGGCATGTGTTCTCATCAGAAATGATGCAAATGAGCTTGTCACTTTAAGGAAAACTTTTGGCAATATATGTTGCCAATGGTAAAATTAAGCTTTCAAGAACAACTTAGAATTTTAAATTGTATTTGCCTGGGCTTTATAGTACTTAAAAACTTTTCTGATGAAAAGTGGTGATATTAACAAATGTGATTTTTTTTTTTATATTGTAGGTGAATATTAATATATTTAATCCTTCTCTGAAGTTTTTGGAGAACAGTACTTTATAAGTATATAAAGGGGTCCTGAGAGCAAAACATTTAAGAACAGCTGATTTAGGTTCTCACCTAAAGTCAGAGGTCTCACTGTCTAAGCCTTCATAGCTCCCCCATCTCACTCTTAACCCATTAAATTAAACTAGAAAAGAATACATAATTTTAATAAAAAAAGAGAGAGAGAGAGAGAGAGACCTGTATGTGACTAGCACATTTTAAAATTCTTCTGCAAATGTAATTTCTCCTTTAAACAGTGGGCTTATCTATCCCTTGAATTTATTAAGGATTGCATTGTATTTATCATGATATTTACATTAAAATATTTTTTCTCTCTTCTTCCTTTTTCTTCTGTTTATTTCTCCTACTGCTTTCCCTTTCTCGTTTCATTTCATTTCTCCCTTCCTTCCTTCCCTTTTTTTTTTTTTTTGTATTTATTTTCTAGGTGGAGTCTTTCATTTTGGATCAGGATGATTTGGAAAATCCAATGCTGGAAACAGCTTCCAAGTTGCTCTTGTCAGGTACTGCTGATGGTGCAGACCTCAGGACAGTAGATCCAGAAACACAAGCTAGACTGGAAGCTTTACTAGAAGCTGCAGGTAGGTCTTCAGACCTTACATATGTAATTAGTCTATCTAATTTTCCGAAGTTACATATAAATCTAATAAAACATCTGCTATGATTAGGGCACCTGGCTGGCTCAGTCATTAGAACATGCAGCTCTTTATCATGAGATCTTTCATTACCCTAGTAAAATCCACATGTTGCTGTCAACCTTTGGAGGACAGATTTCTTATATAGTTGATTTTCTTTAGTTCCAAATTCTATATTTGTGAATATGCCTATTTGATAACATGTATTCATACCCTAAAATTAGTACTCGTTGGCACTTTCTCAGTTTTTCATTGAAATGCACACAATGGTGAAAATTTTGAGTTGTCCTACACCCATGTTCCCTGCTGAGATGAAATAGGTTGATGCTTTACCTTTTTATTTCAGCTCTCATACTGTAAACAAATATCCTCTACATGATCTACTTAGAGCCATGTTTGTCACATTTTTGTGCCTTTTGTTGGTGATTTCATTGTTATGATGGCCCCCAAATATTATACTATATAGTGTTCCTGAATGTGAGAAGGTGATGTGCCTAATGGAGAAAGTACATATATTAGATCAGCTTCTTCAGCATGGGTTATTGTGCTGTTAATCCTGAGTTCAGTGTTAATCAATTTTATATTAAATAAGGTCGTCTTCAAACAAAAATACACATGAGACAGTGTTTGGCTAATGTAAATGCTTTGTGACCAGATGCTCCCAAGAACTTAGATGTGTGATTTTCCTATGAGCAGTTCTTCAGTATTCATTGCTCATAGGAAACATTAATTCAGTGCTCTCAATAACTTTATAGAACATAGCTACCATGACTCATAAGAATTAACTGTATATAATTTCCCCTTTTTTGTCATAGACTATCTCTTGAACCTTGTAAAGTGAATCATCATATTTTTGTAAAGTGGATCATTATTATATTATCCCCATAAGAACAGTGTTTTAATTAGAGATTATATACATAGTCAAAGATTTTGGCACCATATATATAAAATACAAGGGAAAAGAATCTCTAAGTCTCTGAGATCATTAAAAAAATTTTTTTTAATGTTTATTCATTTTTAAGAGACAGAGACAGCATGAACAGAGGAAGGGGTAGAGAGAGGAAGACACAGAATCTGAAGCAGGTTCCAGGCTCTGAGTTGTCAGCACAGAGCCCAGTGCAGGGTTTAAACCCACAAACCGCGAGATCATGACCTGAGCTGAAGTCAGATGCTTAACCAACTGAGCCACCCAGGTGCCCCTCTATGATCATTTTAAAATGATGAAATAATGAAAACCATTAATAACCATATTTATGTCCACTTTAATTATCCTGAAGTGGACATAAATATATTGTAAACATTAACTGATCATTTTTTAGCACCTTGATTTGCTGTATAGTATACATGCAGTGCATGCAAACTGCTGTTATTATATAGCATAAAACCAACCTACTACTATTTGGTAATCCTTTCAATAAATATCTTGTAACACAGCATGTAAATATTTGAAGCACTCATGATTAAATTTGATTTCTATCCTGAGTAAAATTGTAGAATGTTTTATTAAAGGGATCTTGACCAAGTACAAATGAAAACATAGTAGGTGCACATGCAAGTTTCTGTTCTTGAGGAGAGAAGACTATTTGTACAGAATTGTTGATATAGAATTTTAACATTTGCCAGAAGTTTGGTGTTGCTTTAGAAGTTTATGTGAGAGAAATGAGGATTGTGAAATTATTGAAAATTTGTCGTAAGAGGAAAAGAGAATGTTTGTCCTGAAGATGGGAAGCCTCAGGTTGAATATAAGAGGGATATTTGTTTTTGTGCCCCCAAGAGGCAGAATCAGGTTGAAAAATGCTACATGAAAGTAGATTTCAGCTGAAAGGAGTTACTTATGGAGGTAGAGTTCCTTTTCATAGGATACGAATAGTTGCCTCATTTTCTCATTTCTGTTTTTACTACCATTTTTTCCGTGTTTTCTCTGCGGTTGCTAGCTTCCCCACTCTCTCCCTTCCTTCCTCCTCCTCTCTCTCTCTCACTTGTCTCCTCCATTTCTTCTTTATTCCCTTTTTTAAGTGAAATATTTTACATACAAACCCTGAGGGAATACCTGTCATCCAGCTTAAACAACCATCAGTGTGTGGACAGCCTTGTTTCATCTTAATTTGTTACCACTATGCTGATATCCCCTACCCCCCCATGTTAATTTAAAGCAAAGTAAGCATTATGTAATTTCATATATAAATACTTAAGTATATACTACAAATTAAGACCTTTAAAAAAAAAACAACCAAAATGCCATTGTATAGGGAAAGAAAAAAATAATACTGATTCCTCCGTATTGCCAAATATCCTGTCAGTGCTTTGATTTCCCTAATTTTTTCATAATGGTCTTTTTTAGTTGGTTTATTTAAATTAGAATCCAAACAAAGTTTTCATTTTTTTATAAGTTTAGTTCCAGTATAGGTAACATATAGGATTATGTTTGTTTCAGGTGTACAGTACAGTGATTCAACAATTCTGTACATACTCGGTGATCATCATAAGAGCACTCGTAATCTCCCTCACCTATTTCATATTTACAGATTGTATGAAAGATTTTATGTATTTGTCATGTTGATTAAATTTCAAGTTAATTTAAAAGTTTTTGATTCTGTCTGAAAATGCTTTTGATGCTGTCCTCATACTTGATGATTTGACTAGGTGTAGAATTTAGTGTAAAAATAACTTTCTTTCAGACTATTGAAATTATTACTCCATTGTCTCCTATTTTCTGGTGTTGCCGTTCAGCAAGTTAAGCCCACACTTAACTAGAGTAGATTGCTATCTCTGGAACTTTGCCTATCTCATCCTTTTCTATAGCATTAGAATTTTTGGCATTTTAAAATTTTGCTCACATTTTCAGTATTTTTGTCTGTTCTTTACATTTCATATTTTCTTAATGTCTGGTGAATCTTTATTTTTGTTTTTGTTTTTAGTCAATAGCAATACCATAAAAAGCTAAACTGGAGGCTTATGTGCATGTTTTGTCAACTGGTGGGTTTCACTATGAAGTATTTGTTATATATTGTGAATTATATATATTATATAATGAGTTTCCTACTGCAGCATAACAGTTTATTATAAACATGGTGGCATGACATTGACTATTCCTTAGTTTCTGTAAATAAGACATCTGGGCACATAGTGTGGCAAGATATTCTTGCCCAGGGTCTCATGGGCTGAAATCAAGGTATCTGCTGATGAGTAGAGTTCTCATCTATAGGCTGTAGGAGAGAATCCGCTTTCAGGGTTATTGTTGATGGTAGCAGAATTCAGTTCTAGGAGTTGTAGGACTGAGGTCCTGATTTTGTATGGACTGTCAGCTGGGGCTGCTCTTACCTTCTTGAGGTTGCCCTCAATCTTTAACATGTAGCCCAGTCCATCTTCATGCCAGCACAGTAGAATCCTTCTAATGGTCTGAATCTCAGATTTACCTTTCTATAACTAGCCAAGAAAATCTTTGTTTTTCATCCGCTCATGTGATACCACATTATGTAACCTAATCATGGGGATAAAAGCTATCAAATTCTCAGTCCCAAGAATTACATAGAGTGAGTTTACCACAGCTGGGTGATCTTGGGAACATTTTAGAATTTTTTGTACACAATGACTGGATAGAGACCCTTTCATTTCTTTGAGAACTCCCCAAATGTCAGTATCTTTAAGTCTTTTCCCTGGGTTTTTCAATTTCTTGAGAGAGATTTACCAGTTTTTGTCCGGTGATTGATAAGACTGGCTACCTGAACTTTGGGAGCTTAGAGTGGGAAGAGGCTAAGGATCTCACTGTTTGTGCTGCATACATTCATTTAATCTTCATTTCCATTTAGTGTAACATCTCTTTCTCTTCTGTATCTAATGACTACTAATTCTAGGCTTTTCTGGTTTGGTTTCTATTGAGAACAATCATCTGGCTGTGTAGTTTGGAAATGGAGTCTTCAGGTGTCTGACTACTTCTCACAGGTGTCAGCTAGTCTCTCTTTAATGACCCAAGCCTCACCCCTCTATTTGGGACCTATATAATTGCTGAGTCCTGTTGGGCTGACCACCTTGTTTCTCTTTTGATACCTATATTTTTGTTTATTCTGTTCTGCTAAGTCCATTAAATCTCCTCTTCATTTTGTCTTCATAAGGAGGAATTAAGTTGAGTCTTAGGGGAAAAAAAAGAAAGTAATTACCTTAAAATCAGAAATCTAGGTAATTTTTCAGTGTACTTTTTCTTCTCTATATTTTATGTAGCCTATAGTGTCTTATTAGGACATTTTTGGTCACAAGTTACATGGTTCTGTTGTTCAGTTGATTAAATGTTAGAATTGGGAAAGAATAATTTGACTATGTCTTTTCTGATTTTTTTTTATCTTCTTTGATTAATATCTAATAACTGGATAAGACTAGTAAAAAAGAATCATCATAATCCACAGTAGCTACAATAAATTCATTTTCAATCAGTGTTTATTCATTTGAAGGGTTACCATTTATATCTTAGGTTACTTACTTCCTAGTTATCTTTACTAAAATAGTTATGTTTACTTATGAAAATACGAGAAGTTGATGAAAATTTAATACAGAATATTTTGTGTTCAGTGTTCTTTCTTTTTAAGGAAGTGATTACTTTCTACTAATCCAGATATATCCTTTTGCCTTGTTCTCTTGCTGTTATTAACAAATATTTGTTATATAGCTGATCTGAATTGGCTAAAAAATTGGAGCTATTCTCTTATGTGAAAATGCATCTGTGACTGGTGTCCAAAGTGCTAGGATACTTCACTAACCATAAATATCTTATTCAATAAATCCTACTACAGCAGATTCGGACTATGGTTGGTTTTTAATTTTAGTGACACAAATTATATAGTAGGTATCAGTTTTATCAAACTGAGACTGTCTTTATTGTATATCTTGATTGTAACAGATACCAAATTTGACTGCTCTGAACATTTGTTATATCTAAAATCATAAAGGCTTCCTGCCAGAATTATTTTTGGTTCCATAAGATGTAGTATTTGATATCTTGGATTTTTCAGAAAGAAAAGGAGATAAGTATAAACTTTTGTAAACTTCATTTAAAAAAATTTTTTTTTAATGTTTATTTATTTTCATTTTTGAGAGACAGAATGTGAGCAGGGGAGGGGCAAGGAGACAGGGAGACACAGAAGGTGAAGCAGGCACCAGCCTGTCATCACAGAGCACAGTGCTGAGCTCAAACTCGAACTGTGATATCATGACCTGAGCCGAAGTCAGATGCTCAACTGACTAAGCCACCCAGGCTCCCCAACTTTTGTGAACTTTAAACACAAACTTATATGATGTTATGAAGCCCTTCCAGTGTGAAAGGATATGTTTCTTATTACCATTTGAGTGTTTTTTTTGGGTTGATGTCTTAATTGAGTAGTTTGCTTTAAAACCTGTGATAGTGTTCTTGAACTTTTCTGTGCCTTTGAATTGGTTAGGGATCTTTTTTAAAAATTCAGGTTTTGGATCAGTAAATCTTGGGGCCCAAAATTCTGCAGTTCTGACATGCTCCCAAACGACAGCAGTTCTTCTTGTTCATGTACCACATGTTGAGTAGCAGCAATCTAAAATAGCTATCATAACATTAGGTGTTTATCTTCAAGTTGGAGCAGACGTTTTTAATCCCGGCTGTGCATTAGAATCTTTGTAGCACTTAAAAAATAGTAGATGCCTAGGTGCCATCTCTTACTTACTGAATTACATCCTTAGATGTAAGAGAGCTTAGCATCTATATTTTTGAAAAGCTCTGCTGTGGAGGGAGGCAAACCATAAGAGACTCTTAAATACAGAGAACAAACTGAGGGTTGATGGGGGGTGGGGAAAGAGGAAAGGGGGTGGTGGGCTTTGAGGAGGGCACTTGTTGAGATGAGCGCTGGGTGTTGTATGGAAGCCAATTTGACAAATTTTATTTAAATAAATAAATAAACATGTAAAAAAAAAAAAGGAAAGAAAAGCTCTGCAGAGATGGGCAGCCTGAATTAAGCACCACTGAGTTATAATACAGGTTAAAGATAAAAAGCAATAAATTTTATTTCATGTAGATGGTTACTAACCAGTTCTGCTTCTGAATTTTTTTCTTTCACCATTCTGAATAATTTTTAGATACGATTTGGAGTACATGTGATAATTCATAGACATAATTTGGAATAAATAGGTCCTCATATATAGGTTAACTTTTGTATGGCCTATAATGTCTTGTTAGGCCATTTTTGGTTACAAGTGGTAGTGAGCCACCGAAACAGTCTTAAGCAAAAGTGGGGATCTACCAAAAGTATAGAGATTGTTCTGATTTCTGGCATTACTGGTCTCAGTGAGTCAAAAATAACTTTTGTTTCCTTTCTATTTCTCTCTTCTGCTCTCTGCTATATTGACATATTTTGTGTAGCCTTCTTCTCTCTGTAGTCATGAAAGTGGCCAAATAGTTCATCACTCACGTCTTAGCAATTTAGTAACCTTTCAACATATAGGTCCTTCCAAACCTATGGCAAAAGTCTGAGTGAGGAGGACTCCTAGTTTTCCCAGCTTAGGTCAAAGACCCATTTCTGGCACCACAGAGTTACAGGGTCAAGCACTTAATGGGCCACATGGAAGGAATAAGATTATCAGAGAATTGGAGAATAGTGATTTCCAAAAAGAATTTGATTTCCCAGAAGATTCCAGCAGACAATATATATGTCAAGTGTAACATTTGAAGGTTGAAGGTTGTTTGCTAACATATATAGAGTTAAGTAACTTCACTTTTGCTTTGTTTCTCCTTTTGGGTGTATCCATATTGGTGTGAAAATAATATAATAGGAATAGGCAAATTATCTACGGCTGATGGTAAAGCCTTTGCAGATCCTGAAGTGCTTCGGAGGTTGACGTCGTCTGTTAGTTGTGCGTTGGATGAAGCTGCTGCTGCACTTACCCGGATGAGAGCTGAAAGCACAGCGAATGCAGGGCAGTCGGACAAGTAAGAACATTTTTTCTCTGTGATTGATATGAAAACATTTTCTTAAAAATATCTAATGTTCACTGAGCCTTTATTTTGTGCATGGCATGGAACCATATGTGATATCTTGTTTTTACTCACATAAAATCTTACAGCAATGGATTTTGTTTTTACTTTCATTTTACTCCTGAAAAGCTCAAGAGAAGCAAGTAACTTAATCAGGATCAAATAGCTGACAAGTGTCTGACACCGGTGTCTGCAAGACTGACTTCTTAGTCAATATGTTTATAAAAGACCTTTTGCTTATTTAATAGATTTTGTTTTCTTTTAATGTTTTGTTGATAAAGAAATAAATGCTTTTAGTCATGCCATGTTCTAGTTCATGTGCATTGTTCTGACCATTTTAAAGAGCAATGTTTTATTTGTTTTATGTTTGTTTAAAAAATGTCATAGATCTAGTTCCCATAATCTGAATGTAAGTGAGTCACAGGGACTTGATTTTTGTATGCCCTACAGTTTCTTTTATATAGTACTTTACAGTTAGTAAAGGCTGAGTGAATATTTTGTAACTTTGCTTTTTTAAGCAAAGTCCTTACTCAATAAAAATCATACCATTGCATATATAAAATTAATTATGGATAATATATGAAAAATGGATATAAGGAACCAAATGGAAAAGAATTATTAATAAAAGTTACTTTTTTTATTCCTAAGAGGCTTGTTCTTCTCTAATTAAAATGAAGCCATTTATTTTAGCAGTTGCCTTTGAACAGTTGAGAAAAAGGCAATATTCTTTTATATATGGGTTTAGAGGGGGAAAAATAGCATTTAAGGATTGTCTTTTGGGGAACCTGGATGGCTCATTCCTTAAGCATCTGATTTTGTCTCAGGTCATGATCTCACAGTTCATGAGTTTGAGTCCCACACTGGGTGAGCTTGAGCCCCACTTCTCTCTGCCCCCTGCCTTCCCCTCTGGGATTCACTTTCTCTCTTTCCCCCTGGCTCATGTGCACCCACTCTCTCTCTTAAAAAAAAAAAAAAAAAAGAAAAGAAAAAGGATAGTCTTTTGTATAATACTGTTTTTATGTAACATCTTTTAATAGCATGAAAAAGAGGTTGTATAATATTAACAAGAGTATGGATTTGCTGTTTCTCTCAGCCCTGTATTCATTGGTCTAGATTTTTGTGTTTTTACTAATTTACTGTTCTTTTCGTAGATTGACCCTCCTTATTTTGTTAACTTTAAGTTCTGTTTCTTAATGAACAGTTTTACTGCCCTGTAATATTATTGATATTCACTTAAATGTGGTGCCTACTTAGCCTGTCAAGAAAGAAAGTTAAAAGCACCTTGAGGAGTATATTAAGGGTAGTTCAAGGAGGAAATAGAACAGAAAAATAAAAAGTCACAGATTCTTTGGCACTGAATATATTAGAACAACAGAGCATGTTTTTCACAATCATTAATTCAGCAAAGCTTGAGAAATATAGTGGAGTGCAGTGATGTTATGTGCTAGATTTTATATTAGTTAAGCATGGTGCCATGTGCCAGATCTCATAAGTTTGAAATTTCAGCTGTTGCTACAGTAATTCCTATAAGCTTGTTTGAAAGCTAGCATACACATATGGAAATGTCTGAATGGGATAGTAGCGTAGGGTGTGTGTGTGCCTGGGGAAGAGAGAAGAAATACGAGTCCCTGTGAAAGAGAGAAAAGATATGTTCTTACACAGAAATGTCTGTGGGAAGGATTTGTCTTACATCTGTTTAAAGGTAATAGAGAACACTGGGTCTGGGGACTGTTAGTGACCTATAAAATGGGAAATTAAGAGACAAGGACACCAAGTGCTATTCAAGACTTTGACCTAGGTAAGGAGACAGTACAGTTAGCAAGTAAGTAAAATATATAACATGACACAAGATGATAAGAACTATGGGGAAAAATTGAGTGGAGAAGTGCCAAGGCAGTGTTTGGGGTTGGAGGTCATGGTGCAATTTTAAGAGTAGTCCAGGAGATCCTCAGTTAAAAGGTGGCTTTTTAGCAAAGACCTGAAATTGGTAAGGGTGTGAGCTGTGTCTGAGAGAGGGCTTGCCAGAGGAACAGCAAATACAAATATCTTAGAGTTGGAGCTTAATTAGCTTTTTTTATGAAAAGCAGGAAAGCTTATTGTTATGGCTAAAGTGGAAAGAGTAAGAGTGAGAATAGTAGGTGATGAAACCAGAGAGGTAAAAAGTAGGAGTGTGAGACCCTACCTCTGGATAGATCTTGTAAGTACTTTGGCTTTTAGTGTGAGATTAGAAGCCAAATGGAGGATTTTGAGCAGAGAAATGACATAATCTACTTTCCTTTAAACAAGATCTCTCTGGATGCCTTGTTGAAAGAGTCTAAAGGAGAACAAAGGGAACAGCAGGGAGACTGTTTAGGAGACATTGCCATAATCTGGGCTAAACGTGATGTTCTTGAATCTGGGTGGAAGTAGTAATAGAGGGATGGAAAAGAGGTTATCCATGAATGACTTCAGTACCAGAAGTAACAGGACCTTGAAGAGGAAGATATAAGAATTGACTTATATTAGGGGCGCCTAGGTGGCTCAGTTGGTTAAGAGTCCGACTTCAGCTCAGGTCACGATCTCATAGTTCATGGGTTCGAGCACCGCCTCGGGCTCTGTGATGACAGCCAGCTCAGAGCCTGGAGCCTGCTTCAGATTCTGTGTCTCCCTCTTTCTCTGACCCTCCCCTGCTCACGCTGTCTCTCTCTCTCTCAGAAATAAATAAAACATTAAAAAAATTTTTTTTTAAAGTATTGAGTTATATTTGAAATAAAGAGAATATTAATTAAGAGCACTGGATTTAGTGTTTTTCTTTGGATGGATTTTATCCAAAAATGGATAGAATCTTTAGAAATGTCCATAGTTGGATTATTTTGGGAGGTTTGTAGGGCAAAAACCTGATTCTCAGTCTCATTTTCTGTTGCTCCACGTTTTCTACCCTTCTTTTGCTTGAATTTAACCTTTGCCTTGCCTGGGTATTTTTCAGACTTCACCAAAATATTATATACAAGTAAATACTTCAGAAAAGAATTTTCTTATCATGTATTCATATTTTACTCAAAATTACTTGTTTGCAACTTTCCTGTCTGATTTCCCTTTACTTGGTGGAAGGATTCAAATCTTTATAATTATGATACGTTTTACCTGTTTTATTAAATATAGTTTCATTAATTTTTATATAAATTTTCTCATGACGAAGCAAAAAGGAAGTATAATTATTACCTGTATTTTGTTCATGTGATTTTCCAGAAATTTTATGTTTTATAATTTTGGGTTTTTTCCAGTGACAGAAAAGTGGACTTTACCCTTCATTTGCATAGTTGTAAACATCTTACAATGTTGATAATTCTGATTCTGTGACTTTTATAAGGAAATTTCAGTGAACTGAATCATTTTCAATTTTCTGTTTCTTATGGATCATATTGAAGTGATCATTCTTGTTTAGCACTATGTCCAGATTAACCTCAAAAACCAATACTTAATGGTGTGTAATTTTTAACATTTTTATATGCTGATATTATATTCTTCCCTTATAGCCGCAGTTTGGCAGAAGCCTGTTCAGAAGGAGATGTAAATGCTGTGCGAAAGTTACTCATTGAAGGGCGAAGCGTAAATGAGCACACTGAGGAAGGGGAGAGCCTCCTTTGTTTAGCTTGCTCTGCTGGATACTATGAGCTTGCACAGGTTTGTAGTATCAAAATAAAGCATATGGGCTGTTTTTGTTTTTGTTTTTGTTTAATCTGGCCTACTTAGACAAGAAATAATAAACTCAACCATTAGGCTCATTGTTAGACACACTTTGTGATTATAGGCTCTTTTACTATAAATGACTAGGTAGGCTTTAATGTAAATATGTTCCATGTTTTGGTGAATATATCATTTTCTAATATAATTTATACTTTTTCTTTCATAAGGTTTTGTTGGCAATGCATGCAAATGTGGAAGATAGGGGAATCAAAGGTGACATTACACCTTTAATGGCTGCTGCTAATGGAGGACATGTCAAAATTGTGAAGTTGCTGCTAGCTCATAAAGCCGATGTCAATGCACAGTCTTCAACAGGTTATTCTTATTTCTTTTTTCAGTGTTGTTAAATATTAGCACCTTTTGGTGGTAACTATTTTACGTGAAAATCCTCATTAGTAAAGCTTTTGCAGTGCTCTAAATATGAGGTGCTACACATTTCCTAAGTCTATGCATTAGATTTAAAGTATAGAATATCTTTTGAATAAAATTTCTCTTTTGTGTATGAGGATGATTACTTGGTCTTTGAAGGTTCTTTTAGATTAAATTAAACACTGGCCCATTTAGAAGGACTACCCTCTTGGAAATGGGCTACAGTTTTCCAGTCCAGGTTTAACAAAAGACAGGTCTATCATTGCCTAACGTTATTAAGTTGTGGCCTATAGGGAAAAAAAATTAGGAAAACATTGTGTCCTACAAAGACATGACTTTAGTTTAAACTAATTTAATATTTTTCAAACTCGGGCATGGATGGATTAATATAAAACTTCTAAAATTAAATGAAAATCTATTTTGTGGATCTTCATGTAAGATTTTCAAATTTGTTAAGTATTTTAAATAATTTTCATGATCTTAAAAGTTCTGGTTGCAAGGGGTTGTAGAAATTCTTACTTTACCCAGAAGTTTTATTTATTTTTTCCTGTAATATGGGAGATTTTTATCATCAAGAGGGAATGTTTTTGAAATTACTATAGCTTTGATCAGTTAACTGATATTTAAATGTGTAGTAAACTCAAATATGTATGATTAAAAGGAAAAGTATGAGATGTACCTATATATGATGAATAATTACAGTCCTCCCAAAATAAAGCATGTGAAACATTTCTCTAATTAAAGTTAAAATGAACATAACTTTTTTCTTACATAAAAAGTTAAAGTTTCGGAATTGCTCAGTCCTTTGATAACTCTACAGCTGTGGTAAGTATATCTATTTTCCACATGTATTTGACCCTGATATTAAACAGAAAATTGGAAGTTGATTTCAGTAAGATAAAAGGCAATGGGAAAAGAATGATATATATTATCTAAATCTCTTAAAATTATAGTCTCCCATTTCAGTTTTCTTCTTGATGCTAAATGAGGATCTTTTTATTTTGGTATTTTATGTTAATGTCTTTTTGTTTTTCTTTATTAAAATAGGCAATACAGCCCTTACATACGCTTGTGCTGGAGGCTATGTAGATGTTGTAAAGGTGCTCTTGGAATCCGGTGCTAGTATCGAGGACCATAATGAAAATGGTCATACTCCTCTTATGGAAGCTGGAAGTGCTGGACATGTGGAAGTGGCCAGATTGCTGCTAGAAAATGGGGCTGGCATTAATACGCATTCCAATGAATTTAAAGAGAGTGCCCTTACATTAGCTTGTTACAAAGGTACAGTATAAAACATTTTTTAAAACAAAATTTTTAAACACATGAAATGACAGTTATTTTATAGAATATAGTTTTTAAATTAAAAAGCAAATTAAGAGACGGTTATAGAATATAGTATGTAATTAATGTAAAGTGTTTCAAAGTGAAATATGTAAAATTTTAAAATATAGACTTAATATTATAAATATTATATGTCAGTGAAAAATGACTGTTAAACAATTCAGCTGTTTTGTCCGAAATGGTTATTTAGTTTTAATTATGCCCTGTACTTTTTAATGGTTTTTGTGTCAGAATATTTTTCGTGGTTCACACAAAAGAATCCTATTGACTCCAGAAGTATTTAGCCTGTAAATTTAAAAGTAAATAAAATGAAAGTAGGTAGAATGATCTAATAATAGGAAGGAGCTTAAGCTATTTCTCATGATACTAAAAAAAAGGAGAAAAATTGAAGAGATAGGAGATTTGAGAAATGAAAAGTAGTGTGAAGGGAGTTTGAATTCTAAACAGTTCTAGAGGATCGGCAACACATTTCATAAAGTTAGAAGAAAGAGCTGGTTGAAAGTGAGAAAAACACCTACCCATACATATATATGTATATGTATATAAAAAGAGTATATGATATTTTAAATGATGTCAGTCAATCTGAAAATATTGATAATACAGAAAAATACCCTCCTTTGAGTGGGCAAGACAATTGTCTGGGAAGTGGCTTGGTCTTTAGTTTATTGCTCTAGATTCTAGATTCTAAAAACATAATCACAGAACCACATACTTCTCAAATGCTACCTTTTTGACAGATAAAATGGCTATTAACTAAGGAACTTTTTAAAAAAGCAAATTTTATGTCTACTTTTATATCATCTGCAGTTGTGTCATCTTTGTATCATAATATAAGTGATAAAATTGACTATTAAGTATCAAGAAACAAGTCTTACAAGGCAAGGAACAAAGTTTAAGGAGGCACTTACTCTCAATGGCTGAATTACTTCACTCACCAAACTTGTGAGGGAACACTTCCTTAAATTTTACAACGCAGCCCTTGATTGCCCTACCCTAGGGCCCTCAGGTTGTTTTGTTTCATTCTATTTTAGAGTGGCCAAGGTTGTGTGAGGTATTTTGGAAAACTTTCCTTTAAAAACAATGATTAAAATAATCCTTAAAAACATATATGACTAAAATATAAGTTAAATGTGAAAATATGCTCTATCTAAAGTGCTTTTGATTGGTGTTAACAGAGCTTCAGGTAAGTATCGTTAGGAAACACAGCTGAGATCCCTTAACTTCCCTAGTACTGTTTGGTAATTAGGAAGAGGCTTCTGTTCTTTGGGAGGAGAAGAATTAAGCCTTGGGACAGCCTCTCCAGGGCAGGTTGATGATTGGGTGGTTCTCTCCCCTTTTCACAAATACTTTTGAACCCAGAACTGGCTGTTTTTACTATTTAGTCCCAGCTGGCCAGAAGAGCTTTGAGACGGGGCTACATATAACTACTCTTCCCTCTATCCTTTGCTGGTAGCCCCACCCTGCTTTCCAAAGGGCATCTGAGGTTGGGGCTTACAGGCTTTAATTAGAAGCTGGATATAGAACTAAGCTGGTGGAGAACATCTTTTCTACTTACAAGGATCCATGAACCCTCTCCCTTTCCTCTTATTTCGGGTGAGGTCTTCTAGGACATAGATTGACAAGGAGGAGATGGGGAAGGGATAGAACTCAGGCTGAGACTGAACATGTTGTTGTGGATCTTTGGGAAGGGAGAATGACAGGAAAGGGAGGGAGGTAAGTAGGTAGCAAAAACAAGATCTGGCAGATGCTACAGTTACTCACTGAAGTTTTAAGTGTTTCTGATTTTATCATCCACTCCTTCCTCTTAGTCCTAATCAATTGAGAATTAACTGCAACTCTTTCCAAACAAAGTTGGAAAAATATTAGTCATTTTTCTACTGTTAACTTGCATAGTGTCTGAAGTCGTTGTCTTTTTAACTACTCATGAGATACCTTTATTTGAACTGAAGCATATGGTTTATTTGAAGCTACATAAATACAAATAAAAGTGTATGAGTGTGTGTGTGAGTGATTATATCTAAATAAATGAATAGGTGTAAATTAAATGGTGTGGTTTCAAAACTATTATTTTATATATGCAGTTCCCAACTTAAAAGCAGATTGTTCTTAAAAAATTTGAGTTAGTAATTGAAACTTAAAACACATTTCCTCATAGAAATAGCTGCAATTATTGTTATCCCAGGCAACTAATTCACAAAAGCTAATTTGTTCCTGGGCATAAATAAATATAGTATGCCTCAGCTCTTAAAAGGTTATAGAAGGGATATTCTGGGTTTTAGATTTCAATATCTTTACTTAACTTGCAGCGTGGATTGTGGTAGCGGCAATGGGGTAAGGAGTAGAAGAGCAAGAATCACTTGTATAATTTACGTGAGACTGTTGAGGGTGATTTGTAGCTGACTTTAGTATTATGTTTATAAATTTATTACTATAAGTTAAATATAACCTTTTAAAATACTGTAATTTTTTCCTATAGTTTTTGGAATAATAAAATATAATAATCTTACACATTTTTGGTTTAGGACACCTAGAAATGGTGCGATTTCTTTTGGAAGCAGGAGCAGATCAAGAGCATAAAACAGATGAAATGCATACTGCTCTTATGGAGGCTTGCATGGTAAGACTGGTGAAATACATACATGAAATGTATCTGTATATTTCATAAAGACAGTGCTAGCATATGATGGGCACCTTATCCTTGAGTTCAAAGATTTGTTTACTGTAGGTTTATTGTAGAGTAGAACCTCAGCTATCTGAATTATGACTAGTGTTCAGAGCCAGTTGTATGCCATTAACTTCTATTAAAGATGCTTTCTGGAGCTTTACAGCACTACTTTTATTTTCTTAGTCTCATATAACTATGCTGGTTTTACATAGTTGGTACAAAAAGCAACTATTTAAAAAGTCGGTGCAAGGATATTAAGAAGAATGTAAACCACAAGTATGCATATAACACTAAGCATAGCAGTTACATCAAACCAAAAATTTTATTCCTGAAAAATTTGAAATTAGAGTATTATTTGTGTAACATAATTCCCCCTATATGAATGGTCTTTTCTGAGCTTTTTAATTCCTTTTGTAAGAACTTTCTTTTTAGAGATTGTACTTAGAAACAGGTAATAATAGTACTTTTAAACTTCTTTATCTTGGTATAGGATTTGTGGCACAGAAATGGATCAGAATAACATAGACAAACTTAAGAGAAAAGCATGGCAAGGATGGAAAAAGGCACCAAATGAATTTAAGTTTCTTAGCTTCCCTTCAGAGAATGATTATTGAAAGGATGTTAAATTTTAATTACTAATTTTTTAAAATATTAGATAGTTAATTAAAACCTGAGTTATCTTTGTTTTTTTAATTTCCATGCTAATAGTTCCTTTAGTAGGAAGAAACACGAGTCTTCTTTAAAGGTCTTAAGTGTCCATCTGTTAAAATTAGGATAATATCCTTCTCTTGAGTTGTTGTGAGGATTAAATAATAGAATGTTTTTAAAATACATCAATACTATCCCCATGATAAGGAACTTAAAACATCCTTGTAACCACCCCTAGGTTAGAAAGTATGTATATTAAGAAATTCAAATAGAGCATTCTGTAGATGTAATCAGTATGTACTAGAAGTGTTATAAGTAGATGAAAGATATTGGTAGTGGCCAGACATTTTGAAGCTTGCTAAGAGATTGGGGTTTTAAACTGGACTTTAAAGAAAATGTAGGAAAGTGTACCTCTACAGATAGAGGTAGAAAATTCTGAGCCGAAGGAACGCAAAATAACCTTTGTAATGGAGCATTAAAGTTGTGTAGTATGGCAAGCACAGAGGTAAAAATGGGTGTGATGTGTACAAAAGAAGATGAAATGTCTGTGAGGTAATATATATAAGGAAAATTTATATTAGAGATAAAAAAAATTAAAGAGCCTTGGAGTTGTCAATAGTTAGGAAAGCTGTAGGAAAGGGAGACCAGCAAAGGGAACAGAAAATAGTAAGAGAGAACTCTCCTTTTTCTTTTAATTTTCACTGGCATTTGAATGTTGAACAACAAAAGGAAGTACCATGTATATATTGTGTCCCCTTTCCCCTAACACATTATCTACAATTCTCTGCATTCTCCAAAAAATACTGCAATTTTTTCCTACCTAATCAAAAATTTGCTTCTCTTCAAGGTTTTGACGAAAATTGTACTTTCCCTTTCTAAACTTAATCTGTTTAGCATTTAAATAAATAACATAAAGTGCTGATGTTATTTCATAGTAGTCTTCTGTTTCATGTACTTAATGTCTTTTTTTCTCTAATGGTTAATAAGCTTCATGATTGAAGGAAAGTATTATTTTTCTACATGTTTCATAGCCTCAATCTATTTCCTTGTCTATGCCACAGAAATACAGATAGGTCTTAATACTTGATTTTTCAACTGTTAAGTGTAGATTTGTTATTCTTATTTGACTATCAGTAAACCTTCATTGTACAATAATTGAGAAGTCTTCATATTTTTAACAATTGTGTTTAATGGTGCTGATTTAATTTTTTTAATTGCATTGTAATTAGGATGGCCATGTTGAAGTAGCTAGGTTACTGCTTGACAGTGGTGCCCAAGTAAACATGCCTGCTGATTCATTTGAGTCACCGTTGACTTTGGCTGCATGTGGTGGGCATGTGGAACTTGCGGCTTTACTTATTGAAAGAGGAGCTAGCCTGGAAGAAGTCAATGATGAAGGTTATACACCACTGATGGAGGCAGCTCGTGAAGGGCATGAAGAAATGGTGGCATTACTCCTAGGCCAAGGTAACCATACCAGTGTAAACAGTAAACCAAAAATGTGTAAAACGTAAGATTATAATATTACAAAACTTGGGTTTCTGTATTTCATCTTTTTAGCAGGTGTGTAACAAGATGTTGTCACAAAAACAATAAGGTATTTGCTTTGAAAATAGCTTCCATACTGTGCTAAACAAAGTCAAATAGACTTCTTTAGTAGAACTTTCAGGTGTCATGTGCTTTGTGAATAAAAACAAAACTGGGTGAGGTAGGGGTGTAGATTATGTAGGGGCGTATATGAGATTTGACATTTCTCAAAGTGGTATATTGAGAGAATTCCTCTTGGGGCAGAGTACCTATTAATAAATATTTGATATATCTAGTGTTTCATGGAACATAGTACGGGAAATCCTACCATAAGGACCAACTTGAGGAGACCGTGAGAATGTATTTATAAGAAACTCTCAAAGTATCCTCACACAGTGAGCTTTTCTTTTGGGAAAAGTGAAACGGCTACTTTGCGGTATTAAGATACCTTTAGTTTAGACGTAATCTCTTATCTCAGTATTTATTTGTAGTCAAGTTTTATATCTATTTTAGTAGTAAGGTTTTTGTTTGGACAAATTTAAGAAGAATGGCACATTAAAAAAACACAGGCAATAACTTTAAAAGCAGAGGTATTTAGCACACTTCTTAGGTTTGAATCACAAGTTTCTTACCTTCTGTGTCTGAATTTTGTCATCTATAGGGTTGCTGTGAAAGTTTATATATACATATATATGTACACATATCCGTACATATGTGTTTATATATGCATATATAAAGCTTTTGGAACACTGTGTTCATATAGTGCCTATTCAGTATTAGGTATGGTGACAGTGATAGTAGTGATACTGGTAATGTTGTTGTGACCTTGGGTAATTTAATGCACCTCAATTTCCTTAGCTATAAAGTGGTGCTAATAAGACCATGTAAAATGCTTTCAAATATTACCTGGTAAAGAGTAATAGTGTATTAAATATTAGCTTTCATCATCATCATCTTGAATCTTTATAACATGGGACTGTAGTTTATATTCCTAAGTCCTTTTATCACTTGGCACACTTATGTACCTTCTGGCTGAATAAATTTTATTCCAGCTGTGTGCACCAAATGTGGACTTGTGGATGTATTTTTAATAATTTTTTCTTTATTCCTACTGACTCTCAGGGGAGAAGCACTATATTATTTAGTAAAATAATACAAACATTCATTTTTGAAGTATAGTTTATTAGTAAACAATCATGTCTTGCTTATCTCTGGACTTTCTTAAAATAATGAGAATTTTCATCCTAGGAGCAAATATCAATGCACAGACAGAAGAAACTCAAGAAACTGCCTTGACTCTGGCTTGCTGTGGAGGCTTTCTGGAAGTGGCAGACTTTCTAATAAAGGCAGGAGCTGATATAGAACTAGGGTGTTCTACCCCTTTAATGGAAGCTGCTCAAGAGGGTCATTTGGAGTTAGTTAAATACTTACTAGCTGCAGGTAGGCATTTTTGCATTTGGAAAGAGTTTTTTACATGATTAATCCAAGTAAAAATGTTATAATAAAGTAACTTTTTTGGTTATGATAACACTGAATGTATATTTAAAAATGTGGTGAAAAGTTGTGGTAGACTGTTGTGTATATTCTTTACAAGTAATTTACCTTGTTTCTGTTTGAAGTATCTGTAGCTTTAATTTCAAGCAATCATCTAATTCTAAATTTTTTATTTTTTGCTTTTAAAGATGCTGACAGTTATTCTTTATTTCTAGAAATGGATAAGGCTGTTTTATCTAATTTGAAGAGATATGGCTTATGTAGAAGAAGTTTCTATGTCCATCATTTATGTCCTGTGATTCTTTTATTAAGTCTGTATTGTTTACTACTACTACAGGAGCTAATGTTCATGCAACGACAGCAACAGGGGATACAGCACTAACATATGCCTGTGAAAATGGTCATACTGATGTAGCAGATGTCCTACTTCAGGCGGGAGCAGATCTGGTAAGCTATGTCACTTTTTAAGTCCTAATACTTAAAACCAAGACATATTAATTAAAAGTTCAGTGGAGATTACAGATAAAAGGCATTTCTTCTAATTTTCTGTTGGCCTTTTTGCCACTTTTTGTCTCATTTGGTCATTTTTTTTTCTACATTGTTTCGTGGCCATTATTTTTCTTTTTAGCTGGGTTATACAGTTGATTTCCCTTACCCCGATAAAAGGGAAATTTTGTATTAGATATATTAATGTGAAGTTTTTCTTAGATACTTAGGTAATTTTAGAAGATAAGTATTTAATAAGTAAGTAGTCTTTTCCCCTCAATTTACAACTTAGTAAGAAGGATGAAAGACTGAGTTCATTGTAAGGTGCAGTATGTATGAAGAAGTGTTACAACAAAAGTATAGATAATAAAGAAGCTCAGAAGGTAAAGACATCATCTGAGAAATTATATTTTGGGCTGATTAAGGTTTAGAAAGGTGGATGTGAAAATGTTGTGACAAAGGAGATAACCCTTTTGGAAGATATAGTGTGAGGACAGCCTGACAGGGAAGGAAAAGCAAACGTGTGGGGGGGAAATAGTCTTCCAGTTGAACGTGTGAGGAAGTAGAAGTGAGACATGAAAGGTAGTTAAAACTTAAGTACCCATATGTTCATGGAGCTGAGATTAACAAGCAAATGTGTATTTTTGTAGAAGTTCATAGTTTATGACAAAAATTCACAGGCAAGCAGAAACAGACTCCTTCATTAACTAGTTTTGCAAACTTTAACTTCTCTTTCCTAATTTATGGAAGGAAAGAGTGGAATCGAATTACTGTTGTGGTCTTTTTCAGTTCTGTTTATGTTAGTACAGCTCATGAAGCCCTTATGGCATGTTAGACTGTAGTTGTGAGCCTATTTCTTCAATATTAGATTTTGAGCTTCTTCAGCTTAAGAACTACGTTTCTAGTGTTTACCACAGTAGCTGAAACATAACAATGTATCTTGCTTAGTTAATTGCAATTCAAACAACTTAGAGTATGGCTTAAGAAAAGACTCAAAAGTTGTTCATCGGATGTGTGTTAATATATATATATATTCTCAGTTACCCAGCAATCAGGAGAATACAATACATTCTCCATCCTTTTGAAACCCAGAAATCTCTAGTAGTATCTTAGAGTTGGTGGGTTTGAGATACTAAATCACTAGCCTTGTTGTTTTCATATAAGATAACATGGATTTAATAGGAGGTCCATAAAAAAAGGGGATGTACTTGTCAAAATTCATACAGGGAGGATGCAAGGTTACAAAAGGAAAATCGCTTGGAGTGGATGAGGATAGTGCTAATAATGCTGATTGGAGAAGGGCTCTGCTAGAGTGCCATTCACTGTTCAAGTTCCCCAGTCCTTTTAGTAGAGAAAGAAGGAAAAATTACCCAGATGGATTTAGATGAGGGCGTCACAATCACATGAATATAGTTTCAGTTCTTAAATTATAGCTGTAAAACATGTTTCTAATTTGAGATTTTTAAAATTTAAAAATGTATTCCCTATCAAAGCATGATACTTAATATATTCAGATTTAGAAATTAGTCCAGTTCTTTTTCCTTTTGATTTCACTAGCAATTAAATATCAATTAAGTCCATGTTTTTTAAATAGGAACATGAATCCGAAGGTGGAAGGACTCCTTTAATGAAAGCTGCAAGAGCTGGTCATGTTTGTACTGTTCAGTTCTTAATTAGTAAAGGTAGGTTTGGGTAAGCAGTAGTTTTTTCCCCCAAAGGTGTCTATTCCTTGCCCTTGGATATTTAGAGATTGAGAGGTAAAGAACAAATTTTGGGTATGACTGGTGGAGGGATGCTACTGAGATTTTTGTGAGTGGGTGGTTGATAAACATCCTGCAGTGCATAGAGCATCTCCAAACAGTTCCATAGTTCCAAACTATGAAGGATTGTCATACTGAGTACCACCCTTGTTGAGAAACACTTATATAAGGAGAAATTTCTCTATGTAAAACTTTGAGGGTTTAGATAACTTAAAGTCAATTCTGTTTATATAATAATATATCTTGAAACCTGGATTTTTATGATGTTTATGCCACTGAGTTACTTTAAGGCAAGTCACTTTTCTACTTTACATATCCTTGGGCCTAAGCTTTCTTCTTTGTAAAATATAGAGAAATGGTCATAAATACAGCACAAAACATATTCAAAATTGAAATGTGACAAATCATGACAAATGAAACATATGTGAAGATTTTCATCTATGGTCAGTAATTCTACTTTGAGTATCAAAAACCATTTTAAATGACTATCATATTATTACTTCCTTTAAATTATTTGTAAGGTGTTTATAAGTTCAAGTTGAAATAGTTTTGTATGCAGAATTTGTCATACTCTTTTTTTTTTTTAATGTCTATTTATTTACTTTTGAGAAATTGTATGTGCACAACTGTGTGAGAGGGACAGGGGCAGAGAGAAAGAGGGAGACATTGAATCCCAAGCAGTCTCCATGCTGTCAGCACAGAACCCTATGCAGGGATTGATCCCACGAAACCTGAGATCATGACCTGAGCCAAACTCAAGAGTCAGATCCTTAACTGACTGAGCCCCCCAGGTGCACCACAGATTTCATCATATTCTTAAGTATAGGATATGAAAGATTTTGCTTTTGATTCAGTGTTGATAAAAGAAAGACTATACAAGCCATGTACAATTAAAAAGGTAATATATACCATTTCCTTCTTAGCAAAAATACTCAAGTTTCTAATTGTTAATAGCAAAAGAAACTAAGTCAGAAATAACTTACTGGTCAAATTATTTTAGGCAATTTGAATACTTATTTGTGATGTATGTTTATACCATAGTATTCTCAATAATGGAATTATTTACATAATCCCTGTCCTCTCTTTTTGATAAATTTTAATTAATCTGATTCCATTTTCTTCTCTATTTTTTTTCCATTTCCCACATTGCCTAGCACACTGCTCTAAATCAGAGATGAATTCATACTGGAGGGGTAGTGTACCTGTTTTCATGCTCAGATATTTCCGAGTGAAAGAAGTCAATAGAACTATTGCTTTCTATTTATTAATTTTCTTTACATGGTTAGCCCATAAAGCGCATTGCAATTTACTTTTATTGGTGTTTAGTCATTTTTTTTTTTTTTAAGGAAGAACTTTAAATGTAGGTACAATTTTGTTTTACTTTCTTAAAACAGTAATTACATTAGGAGTAATACATACATTTATCCTTCTACCAGTGCATACTAAAATATTCATGGATGAAATTATGTTTATCTGGGATTTGCTTTAAAGTAATTCAAGATGGGAGAGGAGAATTGATAATGGGTTTATGTGAAATGAAATTGGCTGTGTGTTTATAATCCTTGAAGCTGGGTAATGGGTATATAGATATTCATTATGCTATTCTCTTTATTCTTTCTGATTTTGAAATTTACAATAATTTAAGAAACAGCAATCTCCTAACATGATTTCCCATGTCTTGTCTGTTTTAGGAGCGAATGTGAATAGAACCACAGCTAATAATGACCATACTGTACTGTCCCTGGCTTGTGCAGGGGGTCATCTGGCAGTGGTAGAACTACTTTTAGCTCATGGGGCAGATCCTACTCATCGTTTAAAAGTATGTAACTCAAATGTTTTGTGTAGCATTGTGAATTAATTCTTCACTCTTGAACATTACAAAATACCATCTACCAGTTCCATTTATAATGCCATTCTAAGCATATTCATTTTCTTCTGTTTTATTAGAGGAAAGTGTTCTTTCTAAACCTATGATTTGAATGTGCTGGGGCCTGTTGGCTTTATCATCCTTAATGGTCTGTAAATTAACTTATTTTTTAAAAATTTTTCTCCTTCCATGTCCACCCTTAGGATGGCTCGACTATGTTGATAGAAGCAGCAAAAGGTGGCCATACAAGTGTTGTTTGCTATCTTTTGGACTATCCTAATAATTTGCTTTCAGCCCCTCCACCAGATGTCACTCAGTTAACCCCCCCGTCCCACGATTTAAATAGGGTAAGATTCAAAATGAAAACATTTTATATTATATCTTTGTTGTCCTCCTTTGGCTCATAGTTCCCGTATAAACAGCTTTGACTGTAGTTTGTTATAATATGTAGTTCTCTTTAAAGGTATGCAGTTGAAATAGTAATGATACAATCTGGCTTAATATTCAGATTATAGATTGATGTGATTTTGCTTTGCTTTCTTACTATGGCAAGAATAACCATTTGAATTCAAAGTAAGTTAAAAAATGTTTTGGAAAACAATTTGGTACCAACATATTTTGAGTAAGTATGTCAGTGTCTGATAATAATGCCATATTACAAATATTTTGAAAAAGTCTTTGTAACTTATTCTTAACTTAAAGCATGTTATTTAATGGAGTGTGTAGGAAAAGCAGAGATATAATTGGTTTCCTTTGTCGTAGGCTCCTCGTGTACCAGTTCAAGCACTGCCCATGGTTGTCCCACCTCAGGAGCCTGACAAACCACCTGCCAATGTTGCCACTACTCTTCCCATCAGGAATAAAGGTCAGTTATACTTCTGAAGACTGTTTTGTACATGTTATCCAGGTAAAAATGATAAGATTACTGAAAAACCTAGCCGTTTATAATTATTTTTCCACAAGAAGTGAATTTTACTAAATTGACATAACAAAAAAAATTTTTACTAGTGAAAAAGGCCTGTTATTGTGAGATAATAATTAATAGCACTGATTTATGCTAGAATTATCAGCATTAGCAGGAGAAATTCAGATGCTCATCTCTGATGAAGTTCTGATTATCCATGATTTCTTGTAATAACTGGTCATTTCTGTTTGTGCTAAAATGTTAGGCTGGGTGTAGTCGGGTGATATTTTTGTAAATTACTTAAATTTCTGTAGTGATGTAAGGCATAAAATTAACATGTTAGATCAAAATTAAACTACATTTTAAAGTAACTGGTTTAATACAGATTTTTATCTGGGCTACCTTTCTCAGTCAATAATTGAAAGTTACTTCAGATATGCTTGTTTGTTTCTCTAGAATTCTGAGGTCCATATTTGACTTGTGGATGTTATACCATGCATGTTTTAAGTTATGTCCCAAAACATTACAGCTACCAGTTTGAATCACTTTTTCTTTTTAAAAAGTTTCACCTGAAGAACCAGTGCGATTTTAATTTTTTGGTTTTTGGCTACCTATATTATTTTACCAACAAGAATACTAAGTATTTCCACCAGCTCTTTATAGTCACTACTACCAGTCTAGAGCCTTGGCACCTTTTTCAGTTGGTGTAGCAAACAACTGATTGCTATACCCATAGCCAGATCTGTTTATTCACCTGGCTGTCAGAAGATACAGTGGATGGCGTAGTCCAGCATCTTTTCTTCCAGGGAAACTGAATCCCAGTTCTCTACTGGCCAGGTAGCTGTGTGAATATGTGAATTTATATCTTGCCTTTATCAGTCTTGAAGATGATAGGCCCCCTAACAAAGACAAATTTTAGTTGGATTTAAATTTCCCGGTACTTCTCAGTGGTTTGGGTACTCTTTGTGTGTATGTGTGTGTGTTTAAAAGGCATAGACTATCAAATGTGAAAAATCCTTGACTTAGAGGTCTAAGTTTTCCCTACATCTTAATAATCTAGCATTATTTTTCTGTTCTTATGATAGTTTTTACATATATATGACCAGATGAAGTATCTACACATAGCCTTAGATTTAACTTTAATTGCACCAGTTAGATCTCACAGACCTGCATCCCTCTATTGTCTGATTTTAGCCGTGTGATATTTTTAAAATTAATTTTCCAAAGATTTCTCTATGCACATAAAATACATACATTTTATATTTATGATAAAGAAGGTGGATTTGTTTTTAAACTTCTTAACAGTGCATTTTCACCTTCTGTGGATATGATAACTTGGTGCATAACTGTTGGCACTAAACCTCCCAACAGTAACTCTGTAATGAGGATGCCATTCATGTGCACTTCTGAGGGGGTTTCTTTTTCACACAGCTGCTTCTAAACAAAAGTCCAGCAGCCATTTGCCAGCAAACAGCCAGGATGTACAGGGTTACATCACCAATCAGTCTCCAGAGAGCATTGTAGAAGAGGCTCAGGGAAAGTTAACAGAACTGGAACAGAGGATAAAAGAAGCCATAGAAAAGAATGCACAGCTGCAGTCCTTGGAACTGGCTCACGCTGACCAACTTACCAAGGAGAAGATCGAGGAGCTGAACAAAACAAGGGAGGAACAAATTCAGAAGAAACAAAAGATTTTGGAGGAACTACAGAAAGTAGAACGAGAGTTACAACTGAAAACTCAGCAGCAGCTAAAAAAGCAGTATCTAGAGGTTAAAGCTCAAAGAATTCAACTTCAGCAGCAGCAGCAACAGTCTTGCCAACATCTGGGACTACTAACTCCTGTTGGGGTTGGAGAACAGCTTTCCGAGGGAGACTATGCACGGTTACAGCAAGTGGATCCCGTTTTGCTTAAAGATGAACCCCAGCAGACTGCTGCTCAGATGGGTTTTGCACCAATCCAGCCTCTGGCCATGCCTCAAGCTTTGCCTCTGGCGGCAGGTCCCTTGCCTCCAGGGTCCATCGCAAATCTTACAGAACTGCAAGGAGTGATAGTTGGACAGCCAGTACTGGGCCAAGCACAGTTGGCAGGGCTGGGGCAAGGAATTCTGACAGAAACACAACAAGGGTTAATGGTAGCCAGCCCTGCTCAGACCCTCAATGACACGCTGGATGACATCATGGCAGGTGGGTTTATATTGTTATGAGCAGGTATCAAATATGATTTGGTTAAGGCGAGTAAGAGTGTGCCAGAATTTTTTTGCCGTTACCCAACTTGAGAACTATTTTTGGACTCTTGACCCATGTATATCCTTAAAAGTTTTAGTTCAATCTCAGAAGTTCTCAGACGGATACAGGTCGAATTAAAGATTAGCTCATGCAATACAAGTGACTGAAACTTTTTGGCTTAGCAGGGTAGGTTGGGGATCTAGGTTTTTTCAGTAGTGGGGTTGATGTTTGAGTTTTTGTTTTTGATTTTGTTTTTTCTCTTTAAGTTCAGAATACTAAGATTGAATTTAGGCTTTTGTGCTTCTGTATTCACACCAATAAACTGGGAAATTGATAGAAGTTGAAGTGCAAAACTAGTAGGACACATCAGGAAGCTTATTTGTGAACAGAAATACCTTATATCCTAATGGATCAGACTTCAAATCTGATGGATATTAAAACAAAATTTTTTTAACACCTTTACAACGATAATAAAGTACCAAACCAAATAGGGTTTGATGTATGTCAGTGATTTTATCCCCTGTGAATGTTACTGTGCAGTCTCTTTCTAATTGTATTACGGGAAGGTGTGGTCCCCTGACATTACCATAAATATCTTTCATGTNGTTATAATTAGTTTCATTGCAAGAAGAAATCCTTTAGAAGGTTGTTTCATTGATTCTAGTTTTTGGTACTTAGTTTTTGTGAGTTCTGTAACAAAGTAGTAGAATAAGATTCTATAGGATTATCAGCCATAGGAATGCTATACTGCGAAGGATAATTTTCTTCGTTTAAGAAAAAGATAAAATTTGAAAAGGAAGGAAAAGGTGAAAACAAAGGCAGCAAATATTTGAAACTTGATGATAGTGTTTATTTGTTCTCTTCCCCCTTTTTAATTCTTTGGCCTATACTTAAAATATATATGATTGAGTTTTTCTAATTTTGAAACTGTTTTGGCAGCATTATATAGTATGATGAGATTATATATCATCTGTCTTTCATCTTTTAAAAGAAAGTTAAATTGTATATATAGTGTTGAGATATTTAGCTAACATTCAGAAACTAAGACACAAGCTAATGAGACAGATTTTATTCTTACAAATTGCCCTGAAGTTTCCCAGTTCTTTTTTTTAGTATCACCCCAGCAATAATAATGTGGAATGAAGTTCTCTGCTAATCTTAGAGGGTGCAATAGCCACCTTGGAAAAAATGCTATTAATCATTAGTAAGAACTATAAAGATTCTTATAGTGATAAATACAAAATTTTTTTATAGATTTAAAAATTATTAATTACCATTAGCTGGTTATAACAATTGGGAATACAATGAAAGAAATCTTAGTATCTTATGAAAATTATATGTACAGTTTTTCTATAGATTTGAAAAATTGCTATTAATCACCATTACCTGGTTATAATAATTGGAAATACAGTTGAAGAACCATTATTACCTTAGGAAAATTGGAGCACAGTAGCCAGAAGTCCAAAATTTGATATTACTTACCTGGCCATTAATGTAGGTCATAATGGTCTTCTTTTTACTATGTTGGTTGAACTGCCAAAAAATGTATCAAGTTAAGTGTTGACGTATCCAATTAAATGAAGAATGGACATTCCTACCGGTGGATATTTAAAAGAATTTTTGATATGCTTCAGAATTTACACGATGTTCTTGGGCATAGTTATCAATCTTGATTTGCCAGTTGTACAGTTTTTATACTGATCAGAATTATCAGAGGTTTATAAAGTAGTTTTTCTGTTAATTGATTTTCCAAACAAAAACAATTAAATTCTGCCTTTGTGTTCCAGGTGTTTTCACATAAAGAAATTTCAAAAGCACATAACTTTTTAGGAAATAGGACAAATACTTCCTATTATAAAAATACTTTACCTCTTTATTATGCCCATTTATATGGGGAGAGGAGAGAGATGACCAACAGGAAGAACAGGATTAAAAACATCCAGCCGCTTACCTGCCTGCAGTCACTCCATCCTTGGCATCCTGCATGTGCACATGCATAAACATATACATATACTAATGCACTCACTTCTAAGACTTTCCTTTAGGCAACTTCTATGGTAGTATTTGTTCTTTCAGTTGACTAATGGTCATTTCCATTTCTTTCTTGGGGTTTCTTAATATTTTATAACCTCATTAGGTGCAGTCTTCCTTCCCCACTTCAGCATACCTATTCTTTATTCTTTAAAGAACCTAAATAAACCTGTTCTTTATTCCCATTTATTAGACTTCTCTTGTAAAACTCAGTCTCTTTTTCTCAAATACTTGGCTGGCCCTAATCTTCTGTCTTCCCTGTTCTCTGTACTTGTCAAAGCAAAATCAGTTCCCTGTTTAACCAGTCTTAACACCTTGCCTTTCAAGTTCTTTCTTTCCTTACCTAATGTTAAAACTCTTCTAGAGCATCTGGTTCTCCTTCTCTAAAATCAAACCCTAAAATGAAGTACCACATGTAAAGATCTGTACCAGAGTTCCTTCAGGTACCTGCATATTTACAATTTGTTACTTTTACCTGTAGGGAATGAATGAATGACAGTCAGGTATTTAGTTCTAATAAATCAATTTTGTAAGTACCCCAAATGAAATGAAATGAGGGAATTGATTTTTCCTCTCCTTTTAGATGAGGTGTTAAGAACAATTTGGCCCAAAATAAGAAAAGTAATTTTAGTTAGTTCTTTAAAAGAACTTAGTCCAATTAAAATGGAAATGACAATATAGTCATTTAACAATAAAGCCTAGACTTTTTTTAGTATTGTGAAATAAAAATTAGTTCTTTGAACAGATTGGTGTTCATTCTGTTTAAGCTGATTTTTGTATTTATCATTTTCATTTGTGAAAATCAGTCCAATCAGAGATTATGGAATCTATTTTAAGAGCCATAGATTTTATATGGTTTTGAGATTTTATATCTAGAATATGTACATTTAAGTTAACCTGTTTTTTTTCTTAACATAAAAAACTATTAATATTGAATGACAGTATCAAGGATATTAGATGATCAACTTAATATATTAAAACATTCCCTTTTCTATTTATATGGATCCCTAAGGATTCAAACAGTGTTTTGTTTTGTTTTGTTTCCTTGTTTTTTTCTTTAGCTTTTAAGTGGACTTAAAAATGTATAATTATAGAATGTGTGTTGCTATAATGTATAGTGTATGTTTGTGCCTGAACCAAGGATTTCATGTAAAATAGATTTCTTAATTGACAATCATGTTTATAATTGTTATAATAAGGTCAATTGCAGTTTTATTCTTGGTAGGATCATAACCTCTTTTGCCTGGTTTCAGATGCAGTTGTGAATCATGATTGTTTTCTGTCTGATGTAGTTGATAAGTATGTTGGTAACAAACATCCACATTACTGTTGACCATTCAAAGATTTATGCCCACACTTCAGTGCTATAACATTTTTAGTAGGGGAGAGGGGAGGAAAGGATTGATGTTCACTTATCAGTTCCAGAAGTGAATCCAAAAGGGAATATAAATACCCTCAATTGCCACCACCTTTGGAGTCCTCCCACATCAATAAATCTCATGGGAAAATTATACTTAGAACTAACAATAATCTATATTTGAAGGATGATTGTGTGCATACATTTATTTCTACCTTAATCTTTTAATTTTGTCCTCGTCAGTGTGATTGCTGGATTGATTGGTGGGCATTTTAACCCCCTCAGAATAATTCTACATGTGGGAAACTATATTTTGTGTGAGGATCAAATTTTTATATTTTACTATACGGTCCTATGGAGGGCAACCATTCAGAATATTACCACGCCCCAGTCTGCAGTTAGTAAAAGAATAGGAAGTGTTTTAAATGATTCGGTAGTGAGGTTCTCCCCAGTGATAACTACTTTCACTGGAATATAAGTTGTGACATTGGCAGGTTAAAACTCACATTTTTCTCCGTCTGAACTTGACTATTTTACCTTTTATTTGTTTTCTCATTAAGGAGCTATAATGGGCAACTATCCATTTGCATTTATATTCAATTTTACTTAATAAGAAAATGTTTTCAGGGTTATTTTGAATTGAGGTTTTATGATTACATACTATAAGAGGGGAATTTGGTTTTCACATGGATTATTATTTAGAAAATGGGTTATTTTCAATATATCTTTTATTTATGGACTGTTGTCCAACGTCAGAAATAACCAGAAAAATGAGTTACTAGTGCTGTGGCAGTCTACCTATAGACATTTTGTTTTAAGAAATCTTTAAATACTTTCTAATAGTTATTTCTTACTGTTACCTAACAGTGTTTCATCCTTATTAAGTGCAGTTATTTTGTTCAACAGCAGTCAGTGGAAGAGCATCTGCAATGTCAAACACTCCTACCCACAGTATTGCTGCTTCCATTTCCCAACCTCAGACTCCAACTCCAAGTCCTATCATCTCTCCTTCAGCCATGCTTCCTATCTACCCTGCCATTGATATTGATGCACAGGTAAGATCCAAATTTGGGATGGATGGTTTTTAACTAAAATTATATCCTAAGTAAAAACATTAATCATCTTAGACTAAGTCCTCTTAGACTGCTTTGTCTCCAGGCAGAGACCTGAGCCACAGTTATGAATGAGAATCCACATTTAGAAAACTAAAATACAAATACAGGTTATTACTGATAATTATGTGATAGCCTGGTTTTCAAGGTCATCAGGGTAACTTTTTTTGACTTTAGTATAGAGGAGGATGTTGAAAGAAATAACTTATTTAATATGAATGTGTATTTTCTTCTAATCTTAAATTAGAAGCTATGCTTCTAATTTGTAATGGTTTACACATAAAAGATTCTTCCATTTATGTATCATATATACTTAATTGCATTTATATTGTCTTTGAAAATTGGGATCTTGCCGATTAAAATATGTAGTGACTCTGTGTCATAGCACTAAGTCGAAACAAAACAAAAAGCCCAATTAAAAAATTAGTTTACCATGTAATCTCAGGTCAGAGTGAAGTTAAGAGGGAAGGATAGCTTGCTTGTGTTTTGTCCTGGAAAAATGCTTAAGATAAGGTCTAGCTTTAGAAGACTGCCAAATAAGGTAAAGGGTGTATGGCCTTATTCATTACTGAGAAATGTTTGGTTTATTTCATTTCGTATTTTGATTTTTTTTTATGTTTTATTTATTTCTGAGAGAAGAAAGAGAGAGAGAGAGAAACAGTGCGAGCAGGGGAGGGTCAGAGAGAGAGGGAGATACAGAATCCGAAACAGGATCCAGGCTCTGAGCTCACTGTCAGCACAGAGCCCGACGCCGGGCTCGAACCCATGAACCGAGCCGAAGTCGGACGCCTAACCTACTGAGCCACGCAGCACCTCTGTATTTTGATTTTTACCTAGAGTTAGGGGACACCTGGCTAGCTCAGCCAGTAGAGCACATGACTCTTAAGATAATTAATCTCAGGGTTGTGAGTTCAACCTCCACTTGGACATGGAGCCTACTTAAAATAAAAATACATTTATTTATATCTGGCATGGGGAAGGGGTGACATGGGTGAGGGTGGCAGTATACATGATAAAACTTTTTATTTTGTACAAAATGATCAATTCTTTGTAATCCTGAATTTCTGAAAGAGCTTTAAGGCCCTGTTGTCTCAACCTATTGAAAATAAAGCTTCCGGGGCTTCAAAGTGGCTTTGTCGGTTGAGCATTCAAGTCTTGATTTTGGCTCAGGTCATGATCTCATGGTTAGTGAGTTCGAGCCCTGCTTCTCGCTCTAGGCTGACAGTTCAGAGCCTGCTTGGGATTCCTGCTCTCTTGCTCTCTCGTGTCTCTCTCAAAATAAATAAATAATTTTTTTTAAAAGTTTAAGAAATAAAGTCTCCTTTTTATTAAATGTTCCTTGGTAATACTGTGAAAAAGGAATTTCACTTCTATCCTTACTTGGTTTCCAAAGTGGGCTTTTTTTTTTTTTTTTTTAAGCACTTAAAATTGTCACAGCTATTTTAAGGAACTGTCTGATTTTCAGACCACATATATGAAATAACTGTTTTTAAACACCCGTTTCCCTGATGAAGAAACTGAGGCTAAGAGACAGATTAAACATATCACTGAAGATCAGTTCATTTAGCTGAGAAGTGATAGGGTTGAAAGTCCAATTTAGGTTGGGTTTGATTTCAAAGACACCCTCCTTAAGTATAATACTCTATTGTATGTTTATTTTTTTAAATTAAAAAAAAATTTATGAAGTATTCAGTTAACAAACCACATGGTTTGTATTTAGTAATATATACAAGATAGAACTGTGTTGATCTTGGTGTTGAATTTGCATTATTTTCCTCTAGTCTTTTTTCCTTGAGCTGTTATGTGTAACCTGTGG